>NW_026623275.1:2192324-2243288 GCF_030028575.1 Malurus melanocephalus
AAACTGACATAATGTACTTAGAAATTGTCTGGGCAAAGAAATGCTACTTAAAATTACAATTTGATGAGATGGGAGAAAGAGAGAAATTCTGTTCCTAGATATTTGCCAGAAGCTCTGCCCCTTCCTATTTCCATTATAACCCAACATTTCTCTCTAAAGCTACAGGCATATTCTTTAGAAGCACTCACTAGTCATGATGCTCTTGTGTCATCCCTATCTGGTGGGTACCCTGCCACCACGGGGGATGCAGAGATCTGCTAGAGGCCCCTGATTCTATCCATGGGCTCGAAGAAAGAGGTCCAGCAAGTAGAACTGTTCAGGATATAGCCCTGGCACCCATGCCGTGACATCCTGGGGGTGACTGGACTGGAACTCTCCTTTTAAATGCAGCAGGAAGCTGAGTGTCTCCATATGATATTAATGGGATCAGAGACCTTTGCAGATTAAGTCAGTAAAGTTTAGTTAATTTTAGTGTTGCTACCCTAATTTTCAACAGAAATTTTATTCTTGAAAAGGATTTTCTTTTAGTTGCATCAAGTCTAAAATAAAATACGCTTTCTGTCTTGAAGAAACATGAAGGAAATAAAGAGAAGAGGCTGGATTACARGATTCTATACAGGATTAATTTGCACCTAACAAAAAATGAAAACCCAGGAGTCCTCAATAAAGCAAACACCTGCCTAACRAAAGTGTGCAGAAGAAGGACATTTTAGACAGCATCAAGTACATCAGTGAAGCCCCAAAAGAGAAGAAGCAAAAACTTCAGTCCTAACTGGCAGCAAATAAAAGGTTGTTAACCACATGGAGATCTGACTTTGGACACTGCCAAATTGAAAACTGAACGGAACATAATTTTGAAGATTATAACTGGAGAGATGATTAGAGGCATGGGGGAAGCTTTTTCAAGGACTTACTAAGGAAATGGGATTGTAATTAGAAAGGGAAATGGAATCAAGAGAAGATTTCTAAAAGGTGAAAAGAAAAGCCTTTTGTAAATGCTAAAAACACATGTTAAGAAGCCAAATTGACAACAGAATGTTAGTATGAGTTCTCTTGTAATTTTTAGCCTGAAAATGACAGAGAAGTGCATTTTCAATCTAATTACTTGAAAATTTATTTCACTTTTACAGTTCTATCAGAAATTACTTATTAGATTCCACACTTGTCATGAGAAAATGGACATGATCTCTCAGTCCTGAAGTGGTCTGATCCAGCCAATACTGCAGATGTGTTTAGTTACATGTGTGCATTCCCCCACTGATTTTACTGATTTGAATATGAGCATTGGCAACACTAGAACACTGAATAAGTACTAGGGTCTCTTTTAAGTCCTGGGGTTTTGTTGGCTTTTTTTCGTTTCTGGTTTGTTATTTTTTTTTTCCCATAAAGACAGTTTAAAGAGAAGAAAACATATCTGTGTAGGTTTTAGAAGAAATTCTTTTACTGTGAAGGTGATGAGGCACTGGYACAAGTTTCTTGAAGAAGCTGTGGATGCCCCATCTCTGGAACTGTACAAGGCCAGGTTGGGTGGAGCCCTMGAGGAAGGTGTTCCTGTYCACATCTGGTAACAAAATGATCTTTAAGGTCCCTCCCAACCCAAGCCCTTCAATGATTCTATGATTTATAGTTAAGTATTTYATATATAGTTCCTTAGACAACAGCCACCCACACCAGCTCACTCTGCAAGTCTAAATGGAGAGGAAATGAGGAGAGGTAARTGAAAATCACAGTTCCTGAGCAGCTCAAGAGCTGATTTTTCACGGGACCTCCATCAAATGGGTAACACAGGGCATCTCATCCATGGAATTTCCTAGCTGAAGGAAAAGCAGACCATAGAGGACAATGAAGCTGAAATCCCCACTRTCATTTGGGGTGCATTACAGCCCCCAGCCATCCCTGTCTGGTGTGATCCTTGGGTTGTTCCAGCAGTCTCTTCTAGTCTGTAATAAAGACCAGYGGCTTGGGGAATCAAAAGCTGGCCCTCACATTTGTCTCAGCAGTTAAAAAAAAAGAGCAAATTTCACTTYTAGGCTGTGGCCTCAGCGGTCCATAGAGTCTATGTGGGTCACCTGCCCTGAAACAAATACAACTTTAGGGATCTGCAAGCTGGARAATTACTGACTTTATTCCTGGAGAAGTCAGAGTGACTGCAGTCTGTGTTCTCGTGAAAGCTGGGATCAGTACTGGTCGTGAGAGTGTTTATTACAGGGACACCACACAGAAAGCAAGAAGTGAGAGTGGCAAACCCTGTGAATAAAATCCCGAGAGCATCTCCAATTCATAACTGGGGAACATTCATGGCCTCCATCTGGCTCTTCAGGTAACGCTGATATAATGTTTCTTATCAGAGAGTARATCAGTATGATTCACCCAGGTACATCTCACAGAATCCTTTTCCCAAACAGCCATAGAAACCTGTTGTTTTGCTGCTCAATTTAAAGGTGGCTGGAAAAGGGCATTTTATGCTTTCTGGGTTCAGCTGACATGTCTCCATATCAGCTCACTGAAGATTACTGAGGTACACTTGGGATAAATTAAATGACTGAAGTGAAGTATGCACGCCCATCCCCAGCAAACATATTGCCTTGYGGGGTGTATTTGCAGAGATTATGATTATTGTTTGCATTAAAAAAAGAGAAATAAATGAATACTTTTCTATATGCTTCATCCTGCCTTTGAGGTGGAGAAAATTTCTCAATCCAGTGAAGTGAACTCAAGAGCAAATGTTGGGAGGCTTAGGATCTACATGGCCTATCTTGGGCACGTCTGGCCGTGAATGCTGMTCCTGGCTGGCGGTATCAGAGCAGCTCTGAACAGGCTGCGTGTCTACATCGTCTAGTGCTGTACCTCACAGAGATACTAATTGGGTCCTGGAAGCAATATAGGCATGGCAGCATGTTGCTGTGTCAAGCTAATTAGTGGTGCTTCTAACAAGCACAGGTGCAGCAGCAGGTTGACATGGCTCTGGTGCTGCCTGTTCAGAGCCACCCTGGCTGCCTCTGCCCTGAGCTCTGTGCGATGGCAGAGCTGTCACCTTTCTCACACTCTTAACCTCCCTGGGAAAAACTGAGGTGGGTTTGAAGTGAGTGGAAGATTTTGTTATATACATATGTGCGATGCCTTAGATTCTCCATCTGTGAAGCTGGGCATAATAAAATGCATCTGCCTTTCCAAATCACTGAAAAATCTACAAATGGAAAGTGCTGCATGTTGTCAATGTTAGGATCTCTTTTAATTCTTGCTCTTCATTATATTCTTTTCCTTGCTTTGTAACATATGTGCTGAGACAGAGGTCACGCATTTCAACCTGCCAAAAAAAAAAAAGAAAAACGTTGGAAGGGGAAGTAAAAAGCCACTGAGCACTGCACAAAATACGAGCTGAGTTTGTATTATTTATACAGTTTTGTATTCTGCCTACTGCCGAGCACATGAAAGTTGAATATTCCCTGTGCTTTAGAACAGGGAGAAAGTAACAGCAGAAACTGAAGCAGGATGGTTGGAAGTGCAGGTGGGAGAATAATTTATAATGGATAATTTATTCAACAAAATTTTCCTCTTATCTCTTCAAAATTATTCTAAAACAGATTGCTGTTTTCTCAGATTCACTTGTTATGTGAAATTATTTACTGAACAATTCTTTTAAGTTGTTTGTGAATTTAAATTGTAGAAAGTGGGTATGCTTTTGATTTGACAAAAATGCTCCACAGCATGTTTTTGTGAGCTGACTGAAGTGATGCTGTCTTCCCTGACCCCCATCTGCCTCCGCATAGCTCCATGAAGGTTTGGATCCTTCTCTAGTGGGACAGCTTCTCAGAAAGGAGCTAAATCAGCATTTTTGGCACCAAGTCCGAATTCCTGACCATTTTGTTTCTTAACATTTTGCCAACACAGGGATGAAATACTCCTTTAACATTTCACAAGAGTGGCACAAAGAGCCTCCTGCCTGAAAGRTTGTTTATTTTTCCAGCCATTTCATCTGCTCTGACAGAAGTGTAACCTGCCTTTCCCCAATCTGTGCCTTCTTGAAGTCCTTCCCTCAGCCTTTGCAGCCACCAGCTGCATCATCCCTATTCACCTCTGGTCTCTATCAATCCTTTTACCCTTTCCATGAGTTATTGTTTGGGGAGGCTTCTGGTACCCTTGAGGACCAGATACTGGTTTGAGTTGGATGTGGCAGGTTTGAACACAGTGATCTAATGATCTGGAGAAAGCATTTGAATAAAAAGCTTTTTCTCCTCATCAACATAAAGTTGTTCCTTCCCTTATGGTACAATATGAGGGGAAGATGCAGAGGCATTAGCCATGTGGCTAGCCCACGTGCCAGGTGGTTATTTTGTCACCATGCCACAAGCGCTAGTGTCCCCTTTCCCTAAAACCGAGAATAGGTATTCCCGTGCKGGCCTGTGAGTGAACCCGACTTTGAGCAGTTGCAGGGAGGGGTAGAAAGGTTTTCCTGTGTATGAGCTTGTAATGATCCATCTGCAGAACGTGCCAGTTGCTTTCCTTTGCGTGGGATGGTAAGAGATCAATTAGAGCAAGAAAGTTCACAGCCCACTTAAGAAGCAATATTCCCCTTTTATCTCATTTCCTTCTCAGGTTTCTACCCTTTTACAGCTGTGTGGCTGGTGTGCTAAATGCTAATGTGACAGTACTTTTTACAGTGCCAAACAGACATTCTTGTGGAAATGAATTCTCCCTTCTCACATTTGTCTCTTGCTTTCTCACCTCCCTACCCGGCTGATCTGATAGTCCCTTGGTATTTAGGGACAATCCTTGAGGTGCCTGGCCAGCCRCCCATGCCTGCAGACAGCCTGATGCTTGTTTGGTTCAGAGCAGGTTTGCTGCACTCTTTATTTTTCCAGGCAGGCAAGGATTAAATAGTCTTTTTTTTTTTTATCACAAAAAGAGGTAACTGGTATTTGATCAGCAGCTTAAATGACTGAACAGACTTTGCAGGATAAAATATTCAGCAGGCTTTTTGTGTTTTTTTTTTTTTTTTTTTTTTTTTTTTTTTTTTTTTTTTTTTTTTTTTTTTTTTTTTTTTTTTTTTTTCTTTCAGTCATTCACAATTGTTTGTGATTTCCTTCTACCCTTTTAAACTACCTCTTCTCAGTGATTATTGGTCTAATTGTATCTAGTCTATTTAGGTTCTTGTATTAAGCTCATCACTGTGGTGTCTGAACATCAGATCAATGCCATGTAATTACAGTCACACAGAGCACAATCAACAATTATCAGTGATCACTTTTCAGATCTTGCAACAAAGAAATGCTATCTGAGACATTGCTGCAGGATTTCAGATTTCCAAATATTTGCACTTCTAATTAAGCAGATGGAAGACCTGCTGGTAATGAGAAAACAGGTCTCAGAACTTCTTCCATAGCTAATTTCTGCCCAGACCAAAATAAATTATGCTGCAACAATTCTTTTCCAAGGTAAATAACACAACACACCACTTGGCAAAATGCCTCACAACAAAAAAAAAAAAAAAAAAAAANAAAAAAAACCCAGAGAAGTGTTTAAAGGTATTGCACTCAGTGGGAGATTTTCACAGCACAGTAATAAATGCAACACAGCAGAAACCACTGCTAGCAGAAGGGAATGCCTTCTTATCTAACTGCTCTGGAGGATATTTGCTGATCAATCCTATGAAAGGATGAWATGCTTCTCTGTGTGTCCAGGGGATGAAATAACAAGCCTGAAGGCAATAATGCTCTCATATCATGTTTGAGAATTTTACAAATACAGCATGAGGCTCTGTGACTCAGTCTGAATGGAATTTTTCTTTGCACATGAATTTTACATGATATTTCGATACTAGTTCTTCTGGGCAGTTTTCCTAACACAGTGCAATGTTAGTTTTAGGTACTTTTTTATCATGTTGGTAAATACTGTGACACATTTTATGAAATGTGTGAGGAAGAGTAGCAAACCTGAAAATTTGAAAATGACCAGGATATTAGATTTGTCTCTTTTYCACTTCTGCATAGTTTCCAATGCTTCTTTTGTTTGGAAGAACGAAATAAAAAGCTGCAAAGAAAAAAGGGTTTAATGCAATCTTCACTCTCACGTGTTTGCTTTAATTTATTTTTTTTCCTCTCATGGTCTGTCCTTCAAGTTCTGCTTCTCCTTAAAAAAATATCCTTATGTTCCAGATTAATTAAAAAGAAAAAACCAAATAGATAGGTAGGTTTGTTTTTTTTTTTGGTTTGTTTGTTTATTGGCAACAACAACAAAAAAAACTCCATGTCTTTTTGTCATTTCCAAATCTCTAAAAGCWACAATTCTTGTCATTATCAAATTTCCATATAGAAAACTGGTATGCATGTGGGAGTGTAATAGCACAATATGATATTCTTGTAATACCAGTTTTCTATAAATAGGGAAATCTGTTATTTATCATTGGAACTATTCATTAAAATTAAAAAAAAAAAATACGTATACAGTATGGGCATCTGTTACTAGATTTTTAGTTGACTGACAGTTTTTAATCCATTTAGCCAATGCGAAGTGGAACTTGCTGGAAAAGAAGTCTTTTCAAGAAGTCTTTTCTGTTTATTCTTTTTGTGTTCTTATGCCCTTTCTCACGATCTTTGGAAATTTATTTATTTTTTTAAGATAGACTCCTGGAGTCAGGTGAGTACAGGAAAATTGCAGCTTTTATTAAAAAACAAAAGTTTTTGTTGTACAGAAGAAAGCTGAAAATGAGATTCTTTTCGGGTTCAAAAGGAGTGTAAGCAGAATACAAAAAAAAAAGTTTAAATAAATGCATATTTTTTAGCTATTCCCATGGCTTTAGGAGGTCAGGCCAAAAGATTTCGACTATTTGGATTTTGTAACAATATAAATAATACTATATTTTTTATATCTGCAGCACTGTTGAAATCTTACTGACCTGTGCTTTGGGATTACATGTTAGTAGTTTGTTACCACAGGGTCTACACTACTTCAGCATGTTTACCACACTGTTATTTTAAGCATAAAGCTTCAATGCATAAAGCATCCACTCTTGGCAATGAAGTAYCTATGGTCAATGTGTGTAGGCCACTTATGTGATCACATTTGTGTTTTACCTCGACGTCTTAAATTCCCATATTAATATTTTGTCTCAGATCTCCATTGCTACTGTCTCAAAAGAATAGCCAACAGCTCAACAGTGGAGCACCACTTAGATGGCAGCCAAGTCCAGGTGAAAATTGGCAAAGTATTACAGAACATTTTTATACCCTGTAATTATTTATATTGATAATTTTAAGGTTTCCAGTCTAAGTTTGTCCTTTTACTTTTTTCTATGAAGGTTTTGAAAAGTGCCTGCTCTCATGCTGATATTCACTGGTGTGAATTTGCAGAAAAACTGGGAGAGAATTTTTCCTTCAATCTCTCTCCTGCTCAAGGATCGGAGTTTGATCACTTTCTGTTGTCAGCATTTGTTTTCTTTTCCACTTGATGCACATCTTCTGTGTAATAAATAACATAATTCCAGCTCTTATGGCTTCAGATGGCACAGTGCCCTCTGCTCGAACTCTTTGGAGAGGGAAATACTCCAGCTTACCGTCAGAGTTTCATTTGCAAGCTTTACTTCACCTTAGCCTTATTTTAAAAATTTCAAAGCTTTGCCTCCACAAATCAGGTTAAACTGTACATTACAAGGGAACTGCTTGACCTTGAAGCAATCCGTTTTGAGGCAGAGGTGACGAAGGGGTTGGCAGGCAGGATTTATTGCGCTCTGAGGAATGCAGAGGGAGCACATGAACATAAATATACAGAGAAACAGGAGCGGGAATCGCAGATGGATCTGGCAGATAAGACTTGGGCATGTATCTGTAAGTAGGTCAAAAGTGTGATGGTATCATCTCCAATGGAAATACAATTCAAAAWCTTGTTTGGATGGTATATGATGCCAGACAAGCTTCATTGGACAGATAAAACATTATCACCATTAGTCTGGTAAGACTGCAGAGTAAGTAGGATGCTCAACATATATTAAAGGCTTGAGAGGTTTGGGGCAAAATGTGTAAGGTAACTGGAAATATTACACAGAAAACAGTTAGTGCAATATTGAATAGTGCCAAAGCTGGAGGGGGCTGTGGGATAAAGGACTTGAAGGGCTGCTCACTGAGGCCCATTGCAGCAAAAGGAGGCTGGCCGCAGGGCTAGGTGCCCACATAAGAACATGTGGATGTGACACATCTGGGCTGACTATCCTGGTTYTCATTCCTCAAAGCAAGAGGAAGGAAATACAAACAGAAAGGGATGGCTGTTGTTAGCTGGTAGTGTAACCCCAAGGAAACAAAGCAGTCACAGTGGCTTGTGCCTGTGGAAAAAAAAAAAAGAGAGACCCTCCTTGTTAAAATTGAGTGGGAGATATGATTATGTGCCCATTTGAGGAAATAATTTTGTTTGCTGGACATGATTTTCCAGTGCACTTCCTGTACTAATGAGCTGGCATTGTTGTGATCAACTCTTTCAATGCTCTAGTACTTTCTTGCTGGGATGAATGCGGTGAAACTCAGAATGCTTTATTATTTTTTTTTTTTATTTTGATTTTTTGATAAGCTCTTGCCAGGTAGAAAACCCAAACAAGTCCTCCCCACTTCCATCCTTATTGTACCCCTATGTGCTGGCAGCCCACCTTTGCTTTCTGCAACTCTGATCCCTCTTTGGTCCACAGCTCTCTGTCATACTTCTTTCAAGGTCTTCAGGAGTTCAGCTGCCCCAGAGAGAAAGTGGAACAAAAAAGCATGCTGAAAACATTGAAAGAGAGGACTAGAGGACAGAAATGAAAGGAGATGAGTAGGCGTGGGAAAAGAGACAGAACAAGCACAGCTGTAGAGTCAGAACAGACTACATATTTATTTTCTTTAAAAAGGTAAGTGGTTATGTTTTGAAAAGCTCCTGCTGTTGTTCCTTCCAGCAGTAAAGCCTTTTATTTCAGCTTTTTACATTCTCCTGACTATTTTTTCCTTTCTCTCACTCTCTGTATTAAAGGTTTAGGATGTGACCTTTCAAAACAGGGTTGTTGGATTTTTGGGCCCTTGGATGATAGTGGCTTATTATTACATATTTGCATAATGAGATAATTAGGCATAATATGTGGTTAAAATTAACTACACGGCACTCTTTTTATAGAAAGTCAGCACACATTTTTGCCAAAGTGTCTCCTTAGACACCCTCTTGGGGGCCTGTTAGGATTCCCTGCCCACTTTCAGATGTCACTAACTTCTGGTGATGAATTTGTGAGCTCTGATACTTCTTATATGCAGTTTATACATATCAACCCCCTACCCTGGAATTTTGGGATTATGTAACAATCTGGCTCTATATTTATTAAAAAGAGGGAAAGAAATTCAAGCCCAGGTGATTATAATGAAGGATTTGATAATACCATCAAAATCTACCTGTAAATGTACAGAAATTTAAAATAAAAGGWAAAAAAGAGGAAAATCCACCTTTGTTGTTTTTAATGTTTTCTGTACAACTTCTGTGACAGCCGTGTTTCCTGTTCCTCCCATTTGCAGATGCAATGCCATGTGAGTGATATTAAAGCTTATTAAGTTGTTTCATACTTTTATATCCAATCTGTGTTGTCTATCACCGTAGACCTTGCAGTCCTCAAGGTGTTCCCTGCTGACCCTTTTAACTCTCCCCAAACATGGTAAGGTTGATTTTTGGTAATGTGTTCACTGAATGTGAAACAAGTAATTGTCTATTTTTGAGAYACAAGTAATTATCTATTTTTTAATGTTACCTCTACCATTTGAAGTTGGCCCTACTTTGAGCAGAAGAGAACCGCAGATCTCTGGGGGACCCTTCACACCTCCATTATTCGAAAAAACTGATTATTTAGACTGTGGAATATGTGATAAGTATGTGATGAGTGTGATTCTCTAGCTATGGCTATCACCCATCCATGGATGACAGAAAATCAGCAGCAGACCTGGATTCTCTGAAACAGAGCTAAAGCTCCCATATCACAGTTCCTTGTTCTCCTTAGGCACGGTGGAGGACAACGCAGAACTGCAGATTTTTCTGCCTTTTCAAACGTGCAGGCTTTCTCCAAGGTTCTAGCAATATTACACAGGCACATCCCAGCATGTCCCTCACGGCATTGCATTTCCAGTGCTCTGTGTGCCCTGCCTGTGCATTACACACACCTGCTATTACGCTGTTTGCTCCAGGTGGTGTAAGGAGAGTGGTGAGTAAGAGGAAATAGCTTTAGCTGTGTGTCTTTCCTCTTACTGATCATCCACCTTGCTATTTTCCTCCCACCCCTTTCTCCTTCAGGCGTGTAAAGCTCCTCTGGGAAAGCACTGGCCACTGCCCAAGACAGTGTGCTGCAGTAGAYGGAGTGACAGCCTAATGCATTTAAACAACACCTCGCTAAGAACTGAATCCAAAGTAGAATTTAGAAAGCAGCCCTAAAGGCACACTTGCTATTTTTTTCTCTATTAAAATCCAGGAAAGGAAAACCTGCTTTTAGTTAATTCTCAGTGTTCAGTGCTTTGCACAGCGGGAGAAATAAATGGCTGGTGACCAAAGCTGGTATGTGCCACTGGGGAGGGACACAAACACAATTCTATATGTTTATTTATCCAGCAACTGCTTTTCACAGGCCACTCTCTGGCCTCAGAAACAAAGGTGGATGAATCATATTGCTTCAATATGGTGAAATAATTGAAGAAATATAAATTGGCTTACAGTTTTTCTTCAAACAGTTCAACCCTGTCGTTATTAGCCCCAAATCTGGAACATATGTATATTTCCTGAACAAGAGACAAACCCCATAGACAAAACYACTGGCCATTGAACAATAATCTGTAGTTGCGTAAAAATGGAGCATTTTCCATTCACTTTGGTGTAAGCTACATTATGCTCACCTTGTATCACAGCCTCTTCAAGCAGAGATTAAAATGTACGGTCATTGTGCTAAACAGTTACTTGTTTAGACACCACGGAAAAATTTCACAAGTGAGATAGGAAGAGACAAAATCATTCTGCAAAGGCCGTAAGTGAAATGGATGATTTTATATATCTATTTGAGTTTTTGCTAGGGTGTTTTTGCTCGAATTTTGACTGGTGGGTTTGGGGATTTAGGAGGTTCTTCCCAAGGAATRGCATGGCTCCTGGGTGAAGCAGAGACCTTCCACTTTTCTATATAGGAAAAAGTCTGAAGATGAAAATGAGATGCAAGAGGTTTTTAAAATGGGTATTTCCAGCAGAATACATTAGTGAAGAGCACTCCATTGAGTTTCCATAGATTGAAAATCCACTGTTGGCAGAATCAGCAAAGAGCTGGCAAATTTCAGAAACAGAGTTCCTCATAAGAAAGTATAGAAAGGTTGAGATGAACATCTTTTGTGGAATTATACTACTTCTGAAAAAACTTCCACTTCATAGGATTTCCAACAACAGAGTGATTTTTCTTGGTCTCTTTTTCCACACTGGGTGACAGAAATAATTTCTTCTCCCATCTTCAGCACACATGCTCTTAGGGCTCTCATCTGGTACAAGGTCCTACTCTGCCTAATTCCCATCTCAGCTGTGAACTTTGGACACTAGTTTCATGGGATTAAAAACACGTCTTGTGCCAGGGCATTTTCAGGTTGCACTTCAAAGAGGGGGGAAGAAAGAAGGAAAATAGATCAGTGCTTGTGCTGTTAGTAAGGAATCTGAGTCCTTATACTCCTGTTTCCTAGCTACTACTATTATTATAGAAACCTAGAAGATTTCTGATTTATCTCAGATATTTTCACTGGGCAGGAAAAAGGAATTTTTTTGTCCATTAATACTATAAGAAGTTCCAAAGATGTGCTGATTGAACAGGATGTCCCAGTGTCCTTTCCTCAGCCCTCTGTATAAAAGCATGATTCTATAACTCAAGAAAGCCTCTCTGTCCCCTAGATAAAGGAAAGAGAAAAATTTGATAATGTGGATTTGGATCCACAAATGCCCCATTATAGTTATTTGAAACTCTTCAAAGGATTCTGTGCTTGAGAGAGATGGAGGTGCAGTGTAGTCAACCATATCACAGAGAGACAACCCAAAAGAGACGTTTATGAAGGAAAAAACTGCAAGTAAGAAAAGCAGGTTTTCAGAAATCAACATGAAAACAGAATCTGCTATAATCGTCCTGAAGGGGACAGATGTTGGCTTTCCACCCTCAGCTTGTCTGGCCTATTCTGTCTCTGAGTGCTGAARCTCACAGTGTTTTTTTTCCTCCAATTTCAGAAGTGTCAGACAGGAGACACGGTGCCGGTGAAAAAAACTTATACCGATCTCTTGTTAGCTAACTGCGGTGTTTTGTTTCACAGTTACATGTCTGCACAAGCCGTCATTGTGTCAGTCATAATTACCACCTATTCAGTGGCTCCCTTCAGGTTTCATCACCTTTGCAGTATTAAGCAGCCAGCTGCAGGAAGCAGTCGGCTGCCCTGGAGCAGCAACCGTCAGCCTCTGGATTTCAGGGTATAATTGCTGCCTGAGTGCAAACAACTCCCTCCTTCCYGCATAAAACACCCAATCCACTCCTTTTTTGATTTGGCAGAGATCAGAGCCCGATCAAATGCACTTTTTGCCCAGTACCAGAAGACAGACCCTGTCTTCTGCAGGGACAACCCAGCATGGACAGGATGGGCGACTGTGCAGCTACGTATCTGTGCCACTGTGTGCTGCACATGAAAATGTGGCCCAGCACTCCTAATTGGAAAGTGGCTCCAGCTTACCTATAAAACCCCTTTTCTCTCTACTGTGAAGCATTTGAGCTTACCTCTAGCTCTGAGGTCTAATTGCAACCTGCTTGATGACCCTTGGATGTGGCAGATTACTCTCCTGAGTAAAAATTTGGAGTACCGCTGTCTAAACTTACTTTTCAAGAGCTGTGCTCTGTTGGAAGGGTAGGTAGATGAGCCCTCATCTCGGCCATACAGGCAGAAGGTAATGGTAATATGAAACCCTAGAAGCTGGGAGGCAGTTTCAGAGCATTCCTGTCAGGCTGCTGCATCGTTTCACGTGCCAATTGCCTTTCCTGTCTTGCCATCCTRTTTACTGTGTTTTATAAATTCAGCTTTGGCTGCATGACCCAGAGCAGTAAGCCTGCCAACAATCATGTTGCATTTTGTTAACTGCTTATGACTTCTGGACAGTGTGCTGCTGTGATTGTCACACTCTTTCACTTAAACATATGGCACGTGGAGACACAAACTACTCCAGCATGCAGCTTCCCATGATAGATTTTTACATACCARTTGCAGATACTATTTGTGGCTGCTGAGACTGGCGTGGTCCAATCCTGGAAGCAGAGAAAATCCTCTACGCTGAGAAGTACCTGGCATGCTGGGTTCCTTTGGCTCAATTAGGAAAGTAAAAGATGCTGTCAGACTTTTCTCAATCCAATAGAAATGCTACCAAGCTGGGCTAAGTGTGTGTATCATGTTGGAGAGACAAGAATGACAATAAAGGCTTGGTGGGAGTAAGAAGTATTGAGAGGCTAACTGAGGAGAAGAGCTATCTCATTTGTATCAGGACTGAGGAGGAATTTAGAGATGCACAAGTTCTGCCTGATTAAGGCCCTCACATAGAGAAGGTTATAACGTATTTGTCAATATAACACGTAAAAGTGGGGATTTTTCTGAGATGCTTCCTGCCTATGAGACTTTCTGAAATAACTGAGACCAAGTCACTGTAAGAAAATGTAAAACTGTCAAATATTAAAGMTAATATTCAAATAGGCAAACAGAAAGCACCCCCCCAAATACCTGCAAATATAACTCCAAAGATGCACAGTCCATCCATATGCTGCAGAAGTTCTCTTCATTTCCTCTCTTCATATAAGCTGATTCTGTAGTTTTGAGAATCTGAGAAAAAGATTTTAAGGGATTTTACATAGGTTTCTTGCCACAAAAGACTGAATTGACATCCAACATAGACATGGCTTGATGAGAAGGAACTGGATAATGATCATTGTCCCCTTTTTTTGATGAGGCACAACATGGCACATATTTGAGGGGGGAAAAACCTCAAGAAGAGAAATTTTTTGGAGACATATTGCACTCTTCAAACTCATGTACTTTCCATCAGACTTGCTGTATTTGAAAAGAAGCAAGACATGCAGCAATAAAACTATCTAGCTTCACCAATCTCTTTAATGTAGAAGAGTTAATCATGGATCTCCAAGTAGAATATCTGAGCAGCTGTTACACATCACCAACTGCTGCTTTCCCTTGTAATAGTGTTTCATAATGCTTACCCGCATTGTGGTGTGTTGGCATGAGGAACATCAGTTTCAGACCCRCCATAAGCTAGGTCATGGGAAATATCTAAAACTTTTTGGCTTTTTAAGCTTCTGGAGTGCTGCGATCCACCGGGATGTGTTGTCATAAGGAAAGAATTATGTATGCAATTATGTATGTATGCAAGAATTATGTATGTCAGTCACTACTGACACCACGTTTTTTCATTTTCCTTGGCCTGTTGACCTACCTTCAGTCCTGAAACTCTCTCCTTTCCTCATATTCCTTCCTTAATACTGTATTGTCTCTTGATTTCTTTAAAAAGARCATTAAAACAAAGGTAGTTTGATTTCCTAATGTTATTGTAAAGAACTGTGCCTGTCTAAATTTACCTCTTTACAGTCAGCTTCTCTCCTGCCATCTATGCCATGCAAGTGCAGTGTTATCCTATTGCCCCACTTTGCTCCCAATTTGGAACAAGCTATGAGCTTGTTCATGAGTGTTATTTCTCTTGTGAAGTTACTGGACTACAGTAGAAATTTAGTACATTGATAGAAGTGGAATGGACTGGAAAAGAAGAAATTAGTGAATAACAATTGCTAAGGTGCCCAACTGTTCTAAGTACATTTCATAGTTGAAAAGCCTTAAGCTAMGTATGGACCAGAATCCCAATTGTGAATAAACTGGAATTGTAGGAAAGCTCAAATCAAGACTTCGCTATCTGCTGTTTTCTAGAAATGCATTAAATCCATTCACTAAAACAACAAATGCATATAAACCATCTGTAGCTTCTGTCATAGGACAATAGGAAGCTGTAATCGAATGCTTCTAAGGATCCTCTTACCTGATGGTTAATTGGCAGTACATGAGGTACTCACAAAACATTTTATTAAGCATTTTTTATTTGCTTTTACCAAGAGCACTTTTATGAAGTCCAGTCTGGCTCTGGATGAACAGAAACTGTTTGGAAACACCTAGCTGTTAGTGAGCCAAACCAAACCTGGACACTGTGGGCTTGCTTGTGTGACGTGACGGTATTTTCACTGAAAGCTCACCAGGATGCTATGTCAGACAAATGTGCTCCTACAGTACAGGTGGCAGGAAAGGCTGGACCATATGGAGAAGCATTGCTGTTGCTGTCACTGCCAAAAGCTGTACTAGATGCCCCAYGAAACAGAAAAAGGATTTACTACAGTTGAAGGGACTTGTTAACTCTATTGGTCATAAGATAATGAAAGCAAAAATGTTTTTCTTCATCAGAAAAAGCAGAAAGAGTGGTGTTTGCTTAGAAATGGTGGTCAGTTTTAGGTCAGTATTAAATGAATGATGACATTATGTAGGAAAGGAGCTATAGGAAGACCTTATCAGTATTGGAGTCAAGATAAAGCAAGTATTTGTCACTCTGTCCCCTCTATCTTCTCTGAGCATATCAGCAGTGAGATTGTGCCTGTTGTCACTCKTACCATGAGTTATGTGATTCTTTCACTTTTGAACTGGGCTCTGGCCTGTGATGCCCTCTGTGTCACTCACGGTTATGCAATAACTGAGTGAATTTGTATCTGCAGACACAGCAATGAAGACAGTGACCTGCCAGCTTTTCAATTCTACCCCCAATCAAAGAGGGATTTATTTCTTGATAGGAGTGTAAAATTTAGAGAAAATGGAATTTAGGCTTCAGACAGTTGTTGGGCRTCATCCTGCCTAAACTTAACTGCACACCAAAGACAGTCCAGATGGGCAGAGACACCTCAGACATCCCTTATATGGTACCACTGCACAGCAGTTAACTTTCATCAGAGGGAGAAAGACCATTTTTAAACYTTTCAGAATATGTGGAGGAACTTTCCTGCTTAGACAAAGCTGTCTAGCRAGGTTGGGATAATCCTCCTCAGAACCCTTGAGCTATGCATTTCTTCATGCCTACACTGGTGCTCTGAGGGGAGGTGGTTTGCCAGGAGCAGGCAAGAATGCCTCACGGCCTCTCCATGTACCTGTGAGGAGTTTTCAGATGACARATTTAACTAGCTTATTGCTTGGGCCCTGGACTGAGTGTGTTGGCTTAGCCCAAGCCAGCTGYMGTTCTTCCAAAGAAATGYTTTGCTGATGCTATGGCTCAGTTGSTGGTGAGCTGTGTTGGCAGAGGTACAAATTCTGGGAGCTTTAGTGGTATCTGCAGCTGTGGCGTCTCAAGAGGTCATCTCGACTGAACCTGCTACACCTGAACTCCCCTTGAAAGACATTCGTGCAGYCTGTTTTTAAGAGCCACCAGAAGTAAAATTTTCACATCCCCTTCAGCAACTGATTTCTCTGCTAACCTCTCTCCACTGTTTCCCTAAGGTATTTTAAAGTGCTTAATCTAAATCCTTAAACCAATAATAGCCACATGGAGAAGATCCAAAAATAGCACTGACAATGGGTGTTGACACCAGTTCAGAAATTTAAGCTCTAGATTGCCTGCTCACAACTATTTGATGGTCGCACCAGACCAGGCTGATACCCAGCAGCAACCTGTAGGTGAGGTTATACCATGGCTTTCCAGAGGAAGTACAGCTATCCCATCTCTCCCATGTCTGCCTAGAGTTTCGTTGGGTAAGAGCATGGACAGAAAAACTTTATTTCCCAACAGCAATCCATAAAGGATGTTCAGGATTGTGCTGCAACCTGAGGGATGTCTTGGGCGTGCTCTGAGACTGCACCAAACAGCAGAAGGAAAAGACCTTTTTTGCCAGGAAGGCTGGCTGCTCTGAGGGGAATAGTCCTGAGGTTGGAATGTTGCTTCTGATGATCGAATTAGTTCACCTAGAGCTCATTGGCATGTCTCCCCGAGGTACTGTGCATGACCATATGGATGGAGAGGTTTAGCCATGTCAGTGTTTTCTGAATCAGCAACCAGCCCAGTGGTTTAATGTAAGGAAACAAATTTCCTTGCTAGACATAAACASAACCCAAATCTGGTTAGAATTAACTAGGTGAAGTCTGAGCTCTTTTCTTCACCTCCATGGCATTTTCCTGTATTTSACATAGAATGGCTCAAGTGCGGTTCCTCTCCTGAGAATTTCTGGGCTGGCAGTCACACAAGAGACTTTCCAATGTTTTGCAAATGTTCTCTCTTCCATCAATTTGGGAATATAAGGAAAACAGAATGCCTCAAAATAGACTTCTACTTCCCACACTGACCAAAACCACTACCTGCTGGGAAGATGGCATTTCTCCYGCCCAGCCTAAGAATGGCTTTCTGAGAACTCTGCTTTTTCGGTGATTTGGATTCAGCTGGGCTGCAGCACAGCACAGGGACAATATTTAATTCTTCCTTGCTATTTTCTCTAGCTTTGATTCACTGCAATGTAATTTTGGAAGCCTAATCTAGTTTCATCAGCCATGACTGGAGCTAGAAAACAGGGCAAGTTATCAGAAGATACAGCAGGGAGATAACTAAAGGAAGTTTCATTTGGCACAAATTATCAGGAAATCCTCCCAAAATCAAGCCGTCAAGGAAATGATGGAAGTACATGATTTCACTAAAAATGAACCCACATGTAAACCATAACACACACAAACACTAAGACATGGACCCTTTCCATTCTTGGGAATGGAAAGTTTGCTYTTTTTTTCCTGGGGTTACTACAAATATTTTAATGTATCCTGGCTCCAGTCCAATCCTCTGCAATTGCTGGCAGCCATTTTATATCATCTCTATCAYAAGTTTCACTATCACAGCACTCAGTGGTTTGATTTTTACTACACCCAGAACCAAACTCATCAGTCTGGGGCAGTTCAGGTTCTGCACCCAGGTCTCAGCCCATCAGCTGGAACATCTGCCCCAAACAGATCTTCATCATTTGCTCCCTGTGCCATGGAAGTCCCTGGCAGCCACCTCTGGAGCAGGGCTGTGCCCCCAGGAGCAGTTTGTGCTGCCAGCAAAGCAAAGGCAGCCCCCGCCTGGGGCCTGGGGAAGTTGGGCTGTGGGRTGGCAATTACCACCAGTAAGTCTGCTGCAGGATTGCCTGTGGGCATGGAAACTGCCTAATGTTTTTCCAGCTCTCAGAGAGCCGAGTGCCCCCAGCCCTCCCCACAGAAGCCAAGGTCACCTTGTAGGAGGAATGTCATAGGGATCAGGCCCCACAGACTCTGACTCCATCTCCAGTTTGTCTGGAGGTGTGTAACTTCTGGCACACCTCAGTGCACCTAATTGTTGTCACTATTAGAGCACAAGGACAAATTGCTGACAAAGAGGGCTGCATAAAAATGCACTTGGGTGCAATAGCTGTGGCAGTATTTCAAACAGCTTCCTATTGTACCTCTCCAAGAGAGATGCAAGCACGTGTGCTTTATAATTGTGCAACCATATCACTGAATATGGATAGCACTTACGAGTGCTGTGTAACATGTTGACAACTCTGCACACATAAATATGTATTGTTTTTCAGGCACAACCCAGGCAAAGAGAAAAACCGAGTTTTTATTTTAATTTCTTCTGCAATGCCTGAGCTAACTGATACAAGATTCATAAAGAAAAGTGGGAGTCCTAATGACTTAACAAGCAATTCAAGACAAAGCACCTCTAAGATCTCTAAGTTCAGGTCCCTAAAAAAATTCCATCTAGGGCTTAGATCCTATCAATTATTCCTTTTTATTATCATTATTATTATTATAATTTTTTTTTTGTACAACTATTAGCTCTTGAATTTCCTAGTTTGTTCTCTACCCCTTTTGGGTGACTTTTCAAAATTCAGATCATTCCACAGTAAAAGCTTTAACCATCCTTTATACCAAGATTTCTCTTTCTTTCTGACATCAAGAMTTTTCTCTTTGATAACTTCAAATGTTTCTCCCTCTCTGCAGTGAGTACTTAATTCTCACCAATGGTTTTGCTTTTCTATCAAACATAGCAGTAACACCCTGAATGTTGTTAATCTGCTGTGGCCATTGAGTGCTTCCTTTGCCTTTTAAAAAATATCTTTCTACTGTATTTATACAAAAACCACCACTATTTGTTCAACATTGTTGTGAAGGTTTTTGTTTTTCCTAATTATGTGAAAATACTCTTGCATTTTAAACTCAATTAAAGCTTCCTTTATGCGTTAGCAGAGCTGCACAACAGAGGTTTTCATCCTGTGCACTGCTTTCGCTGACTGTGAAACAAATAAAAGCCAAGCTTTTGCATTTCATAACCTTGAAGTTCTCTGAGTAGTTTCACCTCCAGGGCTGGGTAACTGAATGTTTTCAAGCAGCTTAGAGAGAAAAAATGGGAAGGGGGGAGGAGAAGGTAGCAGTAAACAAGAATATGATTTCAGATTTTTGTGATTTAAACTAAACTGAATAGCAGCAGCAGACGTAGAGAGAAAGAGAGACTATATATACATGATGGAAGGATTTTATAATTTAAAATACATATTGTAGTAGACTTTCAACATAAAAGGGCTAATGTGTTTCTCATAACATCCCACATTTTGTTATTACTTTTCACCCCATACCAGCACAAATGGTATTTGAGTGCTGACAGGCTGAAGGGAACATGCAGAGACCACGTTATCTGTTGCTGGGGCATAGCTGCAGATGTGGTATGTGGCAACTGTGCTCAGAATTCTCTGCATTGCTACACAGCAATTTCAGGACAGACCTGGGAGTTTTACAGGAAAAGCAAATGCACCAGAATGGAGGTTGTGACTCACGAGTGGTTATGAGCTGTGCAGCACTGCTAGGATCATGGGGCAGGAAGAATGTAATTGCTCATACTAAATCATCACTGCCCCCTCTACACACCCAGGGCTTTTTTATTACCACRAGTGACCAAACCTCCCTTGTTTTCCAGATATTCTGAGTCTTCTAAGTTCATTGACTTTTCACACTGCCCTGATTCACTTGCTTTATAAGTACAAAATAAAGAAACTCTATCCCATCTAGAATCAGCTKTACTGCTTTCTCAACTGGGCAAATTTACCTTAAAGGCTGTTACTTCAACAGTTGACCTTGTCTGACCTTGGCTAGCTTGTGATGGGATAGAATTGCAGAAAAGTGCACAGAGAAGCCAATAAGAGACAGCTTTTCAGAAAAAACTGGGAGCTATTTACTCCCACTATACAAAAACTCCAGCCCAGATATATAGATAACCCCTGATTTGATAGGAGACACATTTCTGCATTTATAGGAGGAAGGCTGTGGATTAAAAACAAAAATTTAAAAAAGAAAAAAGGAAATAAAATTTTATTATATAATGAAACCAAGATGTTTTTTAAACATGTCATTTGTTGTGTGTTTTGTGGAATGTAGGTATTCCTGGTGGCACAACAGCTATGAGATACTGCTTCCAAGGCTGGAATAAACTCATAACATGCCTGTGGTATTTATTGTCTGTGTAAAACAAAACCTCTTGACATTCATCATTTGAAATAATTCCTTTAGATTACAAATCAATCTGTTAATGGATGTCCCCATATATTGAAGCTGGTTGAGTGTTATTAATTTTGATTCTACAAAAAGCACGTGTATTTCCTTCTGATGTTCCTACAGCATAGTGCAGTTACAGATGAAATCTGCAAAATATCAATTTGCAAGCAGAAACATGAAGCTGCACCAGAGCGTGGAGCCATATCTATGATTTTCAAAAAGAAAACTTGCTCTTCAAAAAGCTTGAGAAGAAAATGTGGACACTAGTAGGATAAACAGCTCCATATCCACTGCAATTTCAGATATACACACTGGAAATTAGTGGCCAGTGAAATGTGCCTTGTGTAGTCCAGGGTGCTTCCCTTATTTTTCTCTAGTACATGTACACACATGAATAAGCGTGATTACATTMATTTACAGCTCCAGAACAAGAAGGCACTGTGAAGTTTATAAGATTTGCCTGGTGTGTTGTGGCCAGTCTCCTCTTTTGTTCATGGGTTCAGCACATCAAGACACTGAGAGACACAAGGAATGGATTTCCTAGTTGGAGCTTATATAAGAAAACACAGCTTCTCATTTAACTGACCTGGAAGATGATATCTGCTCACAGGTAGGACGGGCCAATCTCCYTCACCAAAGACATAATTATTTTCCTTTTTTAAGTGCCATGGCTTTTGATGAGGGGAAGAGTGAGATTTGGGGATCAGTCTTATTTTCACTAATGACSTTGGGACAAAAGGTTAATAACTGCTAATATATTTTGTTGCTGGTATGAGGCTGAGGGGCATTGTGAACACAGATAAGGTTTAGAAGACTGCTTAGATTTTGGTGGTCTGGCAGACGGAAACAGGGTGACTTTTAGAGTAGAACAGGTAACAGAGAAAATTTGCTACAAAGGAGTGTTTTGGTTACAAATAAGATGGGAAGAAAAACYTCTGTGCACTAGAGGCTAACTGTGTACAGTTACTGTGAGTATGTGATGTGATTTCTGATAAGGAAGTGAGAGGCATCAAACRCATTGTCTGCTTTGCATGAATATGAAGCTAAATCAGAGTTAGAACATATATTTTTCAGTATGATCAGGACTTGTAAAGACCAGTTTGTAGAAGGGAACAAGCTGGCTATGTACTAGATCAAATCGTGAAGTGCTTTTCATAATGCCCCCATTCATTACTTCAAGAAATGGTCTCAGTGAGGAAAAAGACCCTTTCCACACCTTTTTTCTTTAATGACACTGGCCTCATCTTTGTTGATTAGTTGGGGTGTCCTTTTGAAAAAACTGATAGCACTTGATTATACCAGCTGGGGCACTACTATTTCTGCATAAGTAGCTGCACACTTTTCACAACTGGGATGGACTTTGTAATCAGTGACACAGGGTCTAGTTGGAGGCCTGTCACTAGAGGTGTCCTCCAAGGTTCAGTACTGGGCCCAGTATTTMAGTTATTCATCAGTGACTTGGGTGGAGCCACAGAGTGCCTGCTCAGCAAGTTCGATAAGGACACAAAGCAGGGAGGAGTGGCCAATACCCCAGGGGGCTGTGCAGCCCTTCAGAAGGACCTCGACAGGCTGGAGAGAGGGAAGAGAAGAACTGTCTGAAGTTCAGCAAAGGCCAGTGCAGGGTCCTGCCCTTGGGGAAGAATAACCYGCACCGACACARGCTGGGGGCTGACCTGCTGKGAAGCAGCTCTGCAGAGAAGGAACTGGGGATCCTGGTGGACACCAAGCTGTCCATGAGCCAGCAGTGTGGCCTTGTGGCCAAGAAGGCCAGTGGCATTCTGGATGCATTAGGGAGAGCACTGCCAGCAGGTCAAGGGGGGGAACCTGACCCTCTGCTSAGCCCTGGTGAGGCCACATCTGGACAGTTGTGTCCAGCTCTGGGCTACTCAGCACATGGAACTCCTGCAGCAGGTCCAGCAGAGGGCAATGAAGATGATTAAGGGACTGGAGCACCTCTCTTACAAGAAAAGGCTTAGGAAACTCAGCCTGCTCAGGCTCRAGAAAAGACAACGAAAGGGGACCGTATCAATATCTATGAGTATCTGAAGGGAAGGTGCCAAGATGTTTCCAGGCTCTTCTTGGTGGTGCCAAGCAGTAGGACAAGAGCAGTAGGCAGAAAATGATGCACAGGAAGTTCCACCTGAATAAGATGAATAATTTCTTTATTGAGTGGTTGACTGTACACTGGAACATATTGTCCAGAGAGTTTTGGAGTCTTCCTCACTGGAGATGATCAAGAACAGTCTGGACACACTTCTGCACCATGTGCTTCAAAGCAGGGAGGCTGGACAAGATGACCCACCGTGGCTCCTTCCAACCTGATCCATTCTGCAGTTCTTTTGCTCTGTGATTATGTGGCTCAGCAGTCTGCTGCCCTGTGTCCAGACCACCCCATCCCACAGGCTGCTGTGGCTGGTCCCTGTTCCTTCCAGTGCAGTGGGGCTCTTGCCCCTGCCCTGTCCCCAGCCAAGCACAACCCTGCGGGGAGGCTCTTGGCTAGGAGAAACTCAGGTTCCTCTGTCACAACTCTTCATCTCCAAGACTGATTTTTCTAACATAACTGGGATGAGAGCAAGCCTCAGAGGCAAATGGCAAATATAGTGCTAAATATTCTACCTATACTAAACCCAGAGAGTCTGCCCTAAAACCAATGTCCAGCATCTATGTATTGAAGGAAGAAGAAGGAAGGCYCTATCACTAAGCCATAGTTCTATAAAATGCTGTAGTACAGCAGCAATGGCCTAAGAATTAAGACAGGCTAAATAGGTACCTGTCCTTGAATAGTGGGTATTATSCATGACATGTTAAATGCAAAGCACAGTAGTATCCTTGTAAAGGTAAGAGCAGGAAGGATGATTATTATCTTCAAACCATTTAATCTGTGTTTAGTGAACAATGATTATAAAGGCTGCCCATTCAGTAATGAGATTCAGACTCCCTTAGTTAATTGATATATAGCAGATAACATTGAAAGAGATCTTCTTCAGTTCAATGCCACTTTATACTATAGTTGTAGCAAGTTAAATAAAGTTTTCTCTGAGCATTTATATGCAGTGAATAAATTAGTTTGTTTGAATTTGCTTGTAAATTTTCATTGAAGAAGATACTGGGTTTGTTGGAAGTGATGGAGTTTTTTAAGGTACATGCCTGTAAACCTTTCTAGCATGACCTGCTATGGCATTGTGGTCTCAAGGTACTTCCCCAGTAGAGAAAAAAACAGTCCTGATACATTTTAATTCTAGCAGGAAGTGTATTAGGAAGAATGAATCCTCAGACTTTCTAAGAACACAGAGCATGTAGCTGGTATAAAAAAAACAACCAAACAAAAGGAAAGAATAACACAGGGGTTTCTTATGTAATCCCTGCTTATTTGCAGGCTGAATATTTATGCTTAGCTTTTTCTTCCTGCACATATGACTGATGAATTTAACATGCACAAAAGCAAAGGTGATTGAAAGCACTCCATGCTAATGGCTATTATTCATGTGCAGATAGCAGAGGTTATATTAACACAGCCTCACTTTTCCCAACTCAACTCCACTCACTTTCTCTCCTGTGTCTGCAGTACACAAGGTGCAGTTTATCAAATGGTCCTCCAACCTCTGAAGGAAAGCTATGAATTTGCTGCAGTATGAACGGGTACCAGAGGCGTTTTCTTTTGAGAGAATTGCAAAACTATGGTCCAATTTAGCTAACCAGATGTTTTTTAAAAACTGTCTTGTTCTGCTCATCCTGTGCAATGATTGCCCAGAGATGCCATTTACTCTGAGCAGGCTGTGTCCTGGGACCTTGGAGCAGTGGCTTGCCGAGTCCCAATAGCTGATGTGACCCCGGGCATAACGATGGAGTACAAAGAGTGACTGGTCCCACTGCTGTGCCTGTTAGTGTCCTGACAGCACATGGGATGAAGAAATAGGCACTGTTTAATGGAGCTGGATGAGAGCTTCAGCTGTGTGGGAAGCAGAGGAAGGAGGCTCAGATACCAACAGGCAGGCTTGGGACAGACTAGAAGGGAAAGGCGCACAAGAGAGTTTGCCTGAAGCAAACTCATGGTACTGCATTCTTGGCCTTCCTCTCTTTTTAGCAAATACCTGTGAAACTCCCTGGCACCCCTGTAGCCACTTTTCTACCCTACACTATCTTCACAGAGGGATAGCATCTTGATGCTCCCAGGCAATCCTCTAGCTCCAGGGATGGAGGCTAGTGTAGGCATATTGCTTTGTAAATATGGTGCCAGAGATGGAAATTCACTTCCTATCCTCCCCTCACCGTTCCTCTCTAAAAAAAACTGCACACTAAAAATAAACTAAATTAAAAGGAACATGAAGACTGAGAAAACTCAATTACTCCAAATTAGCAAATATGGTTCTGAAGGTACTTAAACCTTAGATCAGCCTCTTTCAGTGAATGCATTCCAAAGCTGTTTTCACTTATGTCATGACAAAAAAATCTAAAATTGACACCTTAGCAGCAGAAAAGGGTTTAGTGAAGCCACAGTCATTTTTTACATTCTTGCTGACAGTGAATCATTTTATTCAGCTAGCTGAAATCCTCAAGTTCTCTGAAATGAACTTGTGCTTGAGACAAGGGAAAAAATGTCAGGCTGCTGTAGTTTCAGGGACAAAATTTTAAAAGGCAAAGCTACATCAAATTTGTCTAAAATCGTGCTGACCTGGTCCTTAGTCCTTCCCAGAAACTAAAACCAAATATAACCTTKCCGCCCCTTCCCAAGGTTTAAAATTATACCGTTAATATATTTAGCATGAATTTTTAATTCCTTCCTGTTTCCAGAAAAGCAGGCAGAGTTAATGAATTTCTCCATGTCCTGTGGAAAAATCTGTCAGAGATTAAGTCTTGTGTCTCATATTGTCTGGAATTACAGGTGCTCAGTGATTTCACAGCCCCATGTGCTAAATGCTATGAAGACACAACACAGACTGCTAAGGAGAGCTCATCTTCTCCACATCACGAGCTGTGACTTCCTTACACACAAGATACTATAARAGGACTTCTGATATAAATAATGCATCATCCTAAACTGAAATATAATCAGCAGAAATTAATTTGAATATTAATGCATGAGACGTGTACGTTCATCTCTATTAGCTGTCTGCAGCAGTCCCATTTTGCTGAGATCTCTGGCCCACACATTCCCTGGCAGCACAGAATGGAAGGACCATCAGGGATGCATTACTGTGGTCAAACTGGTCTTAATCACAATATGTAGACAGCCCTTGAGGAGTTATGTTGGGGCACATAGAACCTGGGTATTGCCCTCCATCCCCTCCCTCAGCACCTGCACTGTGCACACACACTTTTTGCCCACAAAATCCTTCCAGGCTGGGGGAATTCACTCACCTCACCAACACTACAAAGGAAAGATGGGGGTCACTTTGTGTGATGTTGGCTGAATGAATGATGCRTCCAGCTGCGCTTATATGACTGTCCTTACACAAAAAAAAACCCCACTCCCTATGCCGCTGAAAGGCAGCTCCTTCTGGGAACCCAACCTTCATTTTTTAGAGGACATTATTYTAGCTGCAGCTGAATTCATATAAAAGCTACAGACAGAATACAACAAAACAACTGGAAATAAAGATCCTAAAGATCCTGTTTTTAATATGTGTGTATGAATGTCTTCTCCACAGGTTTGTACAGCATCAACCTTGAGTGGAAAAATCACCATACTAGACATTTTGTGTAAACTGCCCAATCTGTTGCTCTCACATTCCTCACACAATCATAAAGCCTATTACCTCCCAAGGCCATAAATGTGATGCAGCTGGACAGAATATCCTGTACAATGAAATGAAAACCCTACAATAAAAAGCAAAGCTAGGGTTTGGGATTCATGACAATATATCTGGGGCAGAGTCATTCAACCTATGGTTATAATTATTCTCTGAAAAAGCAGCACTAACCCAGTGATTCAGGGGGCAGGTCTTACAGAGCTCTAGCACTGCTATCRAAAGACCCAAACAGTATTGCCTCTGATACATAAAAATATCTACTTGTACAAAAAACAAGTAACCCCATCACTGGGGTAGATTGATTATCTAAAAAACAGCTATCACCACTGCTGGCTAAATGCAGAAATAATACTCAGCTCCTGAAAGAAAAGGATTCGCTTTTTTAAGTTTAAGATGCTACTTGGAGAATATTTTCTAATGATGCTGAATAAGTTGGGAACACAAATCTCACTTAATTTGAGRCTAGAGGTAAATCTAAGCTGGGGCTTAGAGGCTGAGTCAATATTCTTCCTCTGTCTTCCCAGTTTTCCTAAATCAGCAAAGACAGGGACTATCAAGAACATATGGGATGCCAACCAGGACATAATCAGCAAAACATGGGACATTCTGAGCATACAAGGCAGATGATCACTCAGAAAGATGTTGATGTCCTTATGCCTATTCATTTATCTACTTGAATCAAAGGAATGGAGGAGGAGGGGGAATGGGTATTAGTAAGCGGGGAGGGAGTCTAGGCATGATTAACAATAGGTGTGAGACAGGAAGAACTAGATTAAACTGATCCATATGCAAATGATCTGAGTCTGATTGAATCAAACCATGCACAGTTTAATGAGTATGGTAAGATGCCTTTATCTCTGCTTGGATGTGTTCCGAAAAGAAGGACTGCTTCAAGATAAAACACAGTTTAATAAGGAGGTTTTTCATTACAGGGTCGATCTGCATTTGCATTTCTCTCTCTGAGCCACACAGCTTTCCTCAGYGTCCATTCCTTTTCAGTGGATTAGTCGGGTTCACGTTGCTGACACACTCACCTTAGGGCATTGCATACTTAACGTGSATGACTTTTAGCTTGGTCCTTCATGACCTGGATAAGACATCTCAAAATAAAGACTAAGTGGCAAAGTCTTATTTTTTTGCTTATCTACTGAGCATTCTTTGCCCTTCTGCTATTTTGAAGCTTTGTAAAATCATTTGAGTATTCATACACTGATGCAGAGAGAGAACTTAGCTTGGGTACTTACAGCATCATGAGCTAGCCTCAGAATGGCATCACGGCTGGGAGATGGTGATAACTCCAGCTTCTGTGGAGTTAATCTGATTTTATGCTACTGTAGCTGAGGTCTAGCCCTCTATTTCTAACCTGTGTCTTGGTTTCTTCCAAGAGGCTGCCTTTGAACACTGAACAAGGCAGCTACGCACTGCCTCAGCCTCGCCTGTTGTATGCTCTGCTTAMTGTTACAGGTGCAAGTGAAATGAAACAGCGGCAACCTTCTCCTTCTTGTGCAAGTAAGATGGGGGAAATCTCCAAGGCTCTCAGGTTCTTCACAGGAAAGGCAGCTGATAGATGGCTGTGCTTAGACTCCAGCAGAAGTGGCATGTAGCAAGTACTAGTATTCCCATCCAGTTATGATTAAAGCTGTGGTTAGCAAAAGCTTTGAATCAGACTATACCTTATTTTTACTCTAAGGCATGGTAAGCAGTGCAAGTTCCTCCATCTTGAAGAGATCTAACTGGGATATTTTTTAGTGGCCATCTATGGATACTGTGTTCTTCCTCACTTGGGGCAAAGTCTTCCCGTTTAAGTATTGTGTTTTTCTCTAAAGCCTGCRTACACACTAACATCTGTATTCATATACTACACATTGCAGATAGAAAATATTTCAATCTCAAAGTGCTGATGCTGCATAGTTAGTCTTCAGCTAATAGAGGCAAATAAATACTAATGGTCATCCAAACGCCTTCACGAAGAAGTCCCTTTGACAGCAGCTATAGTTTGTACAATAAGGGACTCTTGAACTAGGCTGGTTAACRGTCTACCTACTCAACTTCACCTTCACCCTTATATCATACAGATGAGAAATTTCAATAGAAACCAGGCAGTTGAATGAAAACTTTTCCATTGATTTCAACAAAAATAATCACAAGCCTAAATGCCTTGCAGATTGGGAATTCAAACCTATTATTGCATATTTCATCATTATTGACACAATTACTTCTTTTCCATCACTGGGCTGCTTCATGACTTTAGAAATTTCTGGTTTTATAGTTATTTGAATACAATGTGTGCTTACATCATATATTTAAATTTGATTGGAGTTTCTCTTCTATATCTTTTAGCTTTCTTGCTCTATGCTGGTGTGTCTGCAGYTTCTTTGCCTTTCATCATTAATACTGGCTCACCAAGTCCTTAGATTGTAGTTTTCCCCTGTATTTATTCCTTTACAGATAATGCTACAGTCACGCCATCTTTCCTTACAGACTATGAGCCCCACAGCAGTAGAAGGCTGAATCTTATTAACTCAGTCATAAAATACAGTTTTGAGTCCTACTTCTGTCCTAGCTTACTGTTATTTCTTATCATCTAAGATATCACAGTGCTGGTGGTTCAGGAGCAGTCAGGGTAACACGACAGCTCAGTTACTGGTGGCAGTGTTACAAGTCCYTGTGCCTTGTGAGAAGATGCATTCCCAGGGCTAGGTGTGAGTGATGTAGTTTGGAAGCTGGTGCACAGCTCCTTACCTCTTGGCATGGTCTAAYATGCAATAGAATCATAGAGTCATTTAGGCTGGACAAGATCTATAAGACTGAGTCTAACCATTAACCCAGCCCTGCCATATCCATCACTAAACCATGTCCCAAGCACCACATCTACATGTCTTTTAAATACCTCCAGGCATGGGGACTCAACTTACTCTGCTGGGCAACCTGTTCTGATGTTGACAACCCATTCCATGAAGAAGCTTTTCCTAGTATCCAATCTAAACCTACCTTGGGACAACTTGAGGCCACTTCCTCTTGTCCTGTCATTTGTGACTTGGGAGAAGAGACTGACACCCATTTTGAAACCACCTCTTTTTGAGTAGTTGTAGAGAGTAGTAAGGTCTCCCCTGAGCCTCCTTTTCTCTAGACTAAACAGCCCAAGAGGGATGGATGCTAAACAAATACAGGACAAAAAGTTTCTGCTYGTCCCAAAGTGCTTATCCTTGAGGTAGATGCTGACAGATGAGAGATGCAAAGGGTTAATGGGGAAACATTCACTGATTTTCACTTTAGAGAGCTAACTGTACTTTGTGCTACCTGCCAGTGTGCTAATAACGGCTGCATCGATAGACCTTACGGTCAGGCTCCTGTGGGGGCAGTTCAGAGAATTCCTAATCATCCCTCAAAGGATCCTGCCTGTCTTTGTGGATTAAACAGAGAAATCAGATTGCTAACATGGTGAATTGAAGTTGGATGCTTAAAATAAAGTGATGTGAATGTTGCYTTTCCTCCACTCCCACTTCCTACCTTCCACCTGATGATGGGTATGACTACAGGCAACAGTGTCAAAGGGCTGCCAAGCTTCATTTGAGGGAAAGCATTTTTTTTTAAGGTCAGATTTGAAGACAGAGAAGAATGCAAATTTGTGACTGTGGCAGGGAGTTTAAGTGAAATCACAGAGACAGGTGTTGAGAAGTGTAGTGAGTGGCTGATGGAGGCTGGCACCACCACAGCTATCCAAGGCATGATATGGAGTGGCTGTACGGTTTTAGGCCAACATCTCAGGCACAGTTCCAACCCCCCTTTGTTTAGGTGCTGTCACATGTCTCTGCTCTTCTTGAGCGAAATCTGGATTGGTATTAAAACATGAGTTCACACTGGCATCCTTTCTCAGGTGCCTGTTACAAGGAACAAATTCATCATCTTGCAGAGAATTGTTTGGGGTGAAATTCTGACCACTTTGTACGTGTAGTTCACCTTTGTTTTCAGTGACTTCAAGATCCAATGATTTGGTTCTACACATTTTCATCTTTTTATGTAGGTGGGCATCCCTGTTCCAGTGGTGGTCTGGCAGTTCCCTTCCCTCACAGATGGGAAGGATTAGTCTGTCTGATTTCAGATTCTTAGCATTTGTTGAACATGACAGTTAAACTCCTTGTARTTCTTTCAGTTGTCCAGTTTATATTTTCCTTTTATAACAGGATGAGCTGCCATTCACAATCACTCCAGACCTAACGTGAATATTTAAAACCTTCACAACTTCTTGAGTGCCAGTTCTGCAATAGGTCTGATGACTATGGTCTGAGATGAGTAAAGACTTCTTGGACTCTGCCCATGAATTCATGGTGGGAAGCAAAGCCATCAAAGCCATCTGCTGTTAATGCCATTAGAGTGTGCTTCCGCTTTATTTGTGTAATTTTATTCTGCCACCTTAGTCCCATGTCATTTGTACTTCTGCCCCTAGGATCAGCGCTGGATTCTGTACTGAAAGTTGAGAGCAAGTATTTATTGTAGGCTTTAAGCTGTACCTAAATGATGTTTGATCTCAATTGCCRTTATCATAGCATAGCTGTCTCTTTCTTCTTCCCAATTCTCTTTCATTCATAAGGCTGAAAGACCTTTAATCTTTATGCAATTTCCTCTGCAAAGTCTAAATCACCTTGATATTTGGCAACATTGATTCTGTCTTTCCCTTTTTGATTGCTCAATCTTAGGGAATTTCCTGAATAATAAAAATTATGTCCATATATGCAAAAGTGGTCATAAGGTCTCTTTTGGCACCTTTTCTCTATTTATTATATCTAATTTATAAAGGATTTGTATTAGTCCAAAGGTGTTCTTTAGCAGGCCCGATCCAATTTCTGTTTAAGTCTATGGYACTTTCATGATAGATCTTAATGGTCGTGGGATTTAGCCCAAAGCCTGGTGTATTTAAGTCAATTTTAATCTGAAGGGCCTGTAATAAAACCAGTGACTTTGATCTTCTTTTCTGGGAGTTCAACTGAATCAGAGCCTTCAATTTTTCTTTTTTAACCTCAAGTAACTGCATCTTCRCTCGGTGGCTGTGAGGACAGTCATTTTCTGCACAAGTTGTTCTTTTTGTTTAGAACAGTGCACAGGACTTTGAACTGAGAAGGAAACTATTTTCATTACAGGCAAAACTGGGGATATGTTACATAGAAAGTTTACTCTAGAAATAATAATTATCTATTTCTATTAAGGCCYGGTAATTGTATGCATCTGTGTATGTATGTGTGTGCATATAAATGTAAATTTACATAYACACATGGGCTATATTGATGAATTAAGTTCAATTTTTTTTCTAACAGGACACTAAGGAGCACTTGCCCTTTTCACCCTTGTTGGACTCTTTCTTGGGCTGCATCTTGATGTCTTTTATAATCTGGGCTTCTCAAATAGCAGTTGTAATGATATTTTTCCCTGATATGTTCTTCTGTCTAGTGGGAATTGACTGTAGATCACCAAACTGTTACCAAGTAGTAACAACTTACAGATGCTGTCAAGATTGGCTTGATATGAACTGGTGAGTTAGAGGTGAGGGAATAATTTACTAACCATTCTTTTGTGTCACACATTCCCCAGCACTGACAATTTAACAGAATTGCCAGAATGCTCATCTATTACAATCACAAATCAGGTGGCCAACAAATTTAGTGTTTTAATCTTAATCTGCCTTTGCTTCTCCCCTTGTTTTCCCTTTCCCCTCTGCCCCTAACACATACAAACAGAGACTTTCCGCTTTTATAAATACAATGGATGTTGTTGTCAGTTCAGATAAGAGCAAATGCCAGATAGTATAGCAATATTTTCAGTCCTGGCAAATGCAATCATAAGTTCAGTTTATTAATATTGCAACAGTTGCACTAAATGAGATCACTTGGATAACAAAACATTTATCAACAAAACGCTGCCACCTACTGAAGTTTTGCAAACAGCCCAGATGATTGGATAAGATCACAAATTCACTTTGTCACAAGCTTATGGTCTTCRCTGAAATCGTTCTGAGGGGGAAAAAAGCAAGAATGATAACCAACAGAACAAGACAAGACATCTCTTTCATGCAGTCTGTTCAGCAAGTGTCAGGGTAAATCCTGGGGAGCAACCTCCAAAGAGGAAAGGAGATTTGGCTCTTTGTGCTCAGTATGCTGTGGAATTTTCAAGCATTGTGGCTAGGGAACTCATCAAACACTTYGGCTTGCAGTAGCCATTATAAACTTCAGTTTTCTTGTGCTGATGTTCAAAGCTTCTATTCAGGCCCTAGTAAATTGATATTAAAACTTGCCAGCTTTTTGTTGCGTTGCACCACCCCAGATAATAAAGGCTTGTAAATCAATATGAAAGAAGTCATAGTGATTACAACAAATCTTGTGCATTTTCTGTTGCAAGATTTCAACCGACTAAAAATAATCATTATTTCAGTATTACCAGGCATGCCAAAAAACAAGGGCAAGTCCTGCACCTCATACAGTGTCAATCAGCTGATGATTAAATGTGCAAGGGCTGACGAGGCTTTGGATGGGAATTGTTGTGCCCATTTGAAACTGCAAACTGCAGTTCTAGATTGCCGTAATCTAAACTTGGCTTTTAGGCAAGAATGTGGGTCTAATTTCCTAGTGTCTTGGGCGAACTGCTTTGAGAGTTTAGCTGTTAGTTATTGGTAGAAATATTTAAAGGAAATGCAAACAAAATTATTAATCGTGCAACTATCTTTTAACGTTATTAGTAGAAAGGAGTGTTTATGTTAATCAAGTTAAGCAAACTCAGAGTATCAGGACAGCAYGGTTTAGGAATTACAGTCTCAGTGYCATTRTTTCATGCAWTGGGTGACTCACCTTTAGCCTTGCAATACTACTCCATTTCTGATTTGTAATAATCACAAAATTAATACTTACTCCTGGAACAACCTTGTATGCTAAAATTGTAGGCAATTTACAGGGCATGAAAAAAATGCCTGCTTTTTAAGACTGGACTACAACAGGGCATTTAAACATGTGCATAACTTTAAGCATGGGAGCAATTCCATTGAAATAAACAGGACTACTCAAACATTTCTGATTTTGCATGTGATTCTGTGCTCTGCTAGCTTAGGRGCTAAGAATGGATATGCTTATTTAACACAGTGTTTATCTACTAAACCTATATTCAGCATTACTGATTCCTTTCCCTTTCATCAGGCAGTTCCAAGGAGTTCTTCATTTTTCTACCCTCCTTCTGGGTCAGTTTCCAACTTTCTTGTGCCTTCCAATGCATTTGCACCTTATATCTGATGTAGAAAATAGCAGCTATAAACCCAAACCCTGAGTCCTGAGGGAGTAAAGTGGATGACTTGAAAGGAAACACTGAGAGGTTAGTCTAGATTATGGGACACAGTTAGGCTGGGGCTGGCTCTTCCTAACCTAATTTTGGATGTTTTTGCACTGGGAAGCAGGATCTCCTTTCTTTGGATTTAGCTCTTTGTGRCTGCCTTTGGGTTCCCCTTCACAACTTGACTCACCCTGGGTTAATTCTCTCTTTGTAATGCAGGAATTGTCCTTACTGCTGTGATGCTATGACTGTTTCATGCAGAACATGGATCTTTATACTCACAACTGTTTTGGGAAACCYCCACTAGTGACAAAGCAGACCCAGAATCTTTAACTTGACTTGTCCACTATGTTTAACTCTTTTGCAGTAAAACCTACAACATCCATGTTTTTAAACATGGATTGTTTTTATGATGGGTCAGTTATCCCATTGTACTTGTAATGTGTAACCAGTGCCAGCTCCACCACCTTTCTTGCTGTGCAAGCAGGGCAAAACCTGAAATCACCGCCTGGAACTGATGTTACCAGATATATGCTCTGACTAGTTTAGRTAGGCTTGGGCTTTAAGATGAGTTTTGCTTCAGCTGCTCTCCGACACAAAGGAACTTCAAAGGGTTTTGCCTCCATTKGGGGACACTGCAGCCAACACATCTGCTAGCTGTGGAGACGAAAGCGACAGATTAGTGCACACCATTGCCCTAACAAATGTGCAGGTGCCATTTCTGGCTGGAGCTCTTCACATTGGCCTGTCTGTATCTAACTTTYTCTATCAAGATTTGTGGTTATTTCTGAGCTCAGAGCTCCTGGCCTGTCACTCAGTGACACCATTCCTCTAATAGCTTCTAGAGATTGCTTCTTCCATGGGCAAATAGTGGCATCTGTGGACTTTCCACAGCTGTACTTACTAATGTATATGTACCTTGCCCTACATCCACATTAGTGAACTGCTTTGAGAGGCCACTCCTTTTGTGATAGAAAAAGGCTCAGAGAAGAGACATGAGAATACAGGTTTCTAAAGGTAATCTATTAATAAAGCCAAGAAAACAACTCCATTGGCAGCAAACAAATAAGGGTGTGTGCAGCCAGGCTTTCACACTTAGTGTGGAGATTGGCAGGGTTTGCTCCATGTGTCCTGTGAGTTGGAATGGGGGGGCAAGGATAATTTTGGTAAATAATTTTGTGCTGGACTCTGGTGTGGCACCAGGGTGATGAAATAAACTCTTACTTCCTGCAGTGAGAAGTCTCCTAGCTGTCAGAAGCAGCCGTGGCTCTCAAACTCAGTTTTTAACCTTCCTTTGACTCCTTTGGTTTCTAAACCACTGGTGGGGTGGAAGGAGAGATCTTGTGGAGCTCCTTACTAGGCAGCACTGTCCCTAGTGCTGATAAATGCATGATAAATGCCTGTGCAAGATGCTAGCTCTCATGTTGGAGAGAATAAATGCATTGGTATTACTACACTGGCAGGTCTGATATCCTCGACATGCATCTGTTGGAAAAGTCACTGCTCTCCACCTCCTGCTGCACAAGCATGGTAACAAAAATTAATGTAAAAAAATCCATTATGAGTTTTAGTAGCCAGTCAAAATGTATGTTTCAGGGGATTGTTTTAATCARCTTCAGCAGAAAGAGCATTTTAGTCCAGCCAGATACAATTTTTTGAAGGYACTACATCTAGAGATTCTCTTTTGCATTACTTGGATTTTTTACAAATAAAACTTCCTGTATGTGTCAGGTTTTCTAGTTACACCTACTAAAGGAGTTGGTCATTGTGTCATTAAATTAGCAGTGCTTGTTAGTTTGTATTTTTATGCTAATGAAGACCAGTGAAGACCATGATCTCATTTTTCATGTGGAAGTTTAGAGTGGAGCACACATGCAAATATTGTCTCTATGTTTAGCATAGATTGTCCTGAGCTGTTCCGAAGTGGAGGCAGGACTTGTGCTGGGGAGAGTTAGGCATGAGGAGCCTGGCTGATTGTGGCTGGTGGGAAAAGCTCCTGGGTGGCTGTTACTTGCCCTCTGAGCAGATTAACTTTGAAGTACAGAACTACAAAGCAATTCAAAGTCCTTACAAAATTGACAAGTAGGTAAAGTTATACGAAGGATTTGAAATCCTTGAGCACTGTGACACTGCCATGACAACAGGYATGGCACCCAGCTTACATGTACCTTGCTAGGGCATCACATCCTGCTGGACTCCAAAGTGTTTCCATAAACTGGCTGCAGGAAACATGGTTCCTGCAGAGAAAAATCTTCAAARAAGCCAACTACCTGAGAAAGCACCTGAGCTAGCCAGAAGCAAAAGAGAATTGACACAAGCAACACTTTGATACAAAAGATAGTGTGCCTGGCAAGAGATGGGCTCCTAAGCGTGCCAGACATGTCACTTTTGTGGGTGTCACTGTGAGGAACTTATCCTGGCGGTGATTACATCTTGATAATTGTTTAAACCCAGACTGATTTTCAGAGAAGCAGATAAWTAACAAAAACCAGGCAGTTACTGGTGTCTATGGCACTCACCGGACATATGGGTGTTCAATTCTGCTCTCCATGAGCCATTGTTTTCAGTTCCTGTCACTCTTGGAAGCACCTGGAAAGAATTGTGTCACTGCTTCGACGTAATGGTACATGTCTACTGCGAGACACATGCACATCTTTTAAATTAGGTGGCCATGAAGCAGCAGGTTTGATCTGTAAAACAGTGACTGGAGAGTCACCTTCTCCACCTTGTTGGTTTTTTTTGTTTGTTTTTTTTTTCTTTTTGTGGTTTTTTTTGTTTGTTTGTTTTGTTTTGTTTTATTTTTAGAGGCACACACAAAAGCTTCTGAAAATGTGTGTAAATTTTAACTCAAATTTATTTCTTTAAAACGCAAGAATACTCTTTCTGTGTGTTCTGTCACAGGAAAAGGAGATAATCATARTCAATTGCAAATTTTAAGATCAAGAATAAATTACATGGTATGGACATGACTTTTTTACTTCTCATATTATTCAGGTCCTTTAAGATGCTTTTAGAATGTGCATTAATTAGCTCCAAGTATAATAACTATACCTACTTTTTATCTTTCATCATGTTACTTAAAATGTMATTTTATTTATCCTTGACAAAATGAACAGTTGAGCACCTTCACTCTCTCACATTGTCATTCATTCTAAAAACCAAACACAGATATTGATAATCAAAAGCCATTACAGGCAAGAAGTATACCTCATTTCTGTAATCACATGACACCACTATAAATTAATTTTTCATTTTACCTAGAAAGAATAAGCAACATTAACCCAGTCCACACGATTRAGTGTCACACTAACAAAGTCACAGACTTCTTTCTGCAGACTGCATCTGTTTCTGTTCATTCAGTTGATCCATAGCAGGTCAAGATTGAGACTTCGCAAGAACGTATGAAATGTCCTAACTGTGGAGTAAAGTTGTTCCTCTGTGAGTGCAGAGGTCAATATTCGGGAGGAAGCAGTGCAATGGGAGGAAGGGAGACTGGGCCATGGCTCACAAGTTTGTAGCTGTGAAGTCCCACAGCTCTAACAACACTGGGCAGTGCGTGGGGAGGGAGCTCTGCTGTTGTGCTGTTTTCCTCAGACAGTGCAGCAATGCCCACCTGGCTGTGAGGGTGACAGGGATCCGATTGCAAAAGCTCTGCCTGGAGTGAGTCAATGCAGCATCCCAGGCACAATGCTGATTTGCACTGACCATTGCATGTAGGGCTGTACCAGTGGTGAACCCAATCCTTTCATCTATATTTCCTGTCTCTTCTCACTATGGATGCTCCAAATTAACTATACCAACAGTTATTACTTCGGTGAGGTTTTTTTTAAAATTTATAATGGGCCCTGTTTCCTCTGCTTGGCACCATATGTGTTTGTTCCCATTTCATGAAGCCAGCACCTAAATAATCTGTAAGCCAGCATTGTAACTTCCCTGCTCTTTGGCATGTGTTTAAAAGTCACACTACGCAGATTTATGGCTGGTGGATGGTAAAGAGATTAAATTTTCAAGTGCCAACTCATCACATCAGGTTGACACAACTCCCACTGTGTTKCTGAATTTACTTGAACCATTTATTATGGGTTTGGGGAGAGACAGCTAAGGGGAGTCGAAGAAAAATGGTTTCTTTACCAAGAGAGCAAATAAGGAAATACATGTTTTAAAGTRCAAACTCTCTGTTCTGAAAAGTTTGGCATTGTGCCTTGTGTGATGTATGCCCTGTCTGAAAATCACGTAACTACGAATGTAAACTGTGTATGTGTATGTGTTTGTGGTTTTATTACAGGAATCTCAGAATGACGCCTGGGAGAGCGGGACACGCGTGGAATTTGCAGGTGGAAATAATGGTAGTGATCTTTCTTGCTGATGAGTTAGCTAACCACAAGAATGCCAGGAGCTCATTAATGTGGCATTCTCACTGTGTCCCATGAAGACAAGGAGTAATTTTTCTTTTTTTTACATTTTCTGTAAATGTGTTCCTTTCTTAAAGTAGCAGCTCACGGGATGGGACCAGCCTTGTAAAAGCTCAAGGCACCATTTCTTGGGGACCACTAGAAAGTTTCAACTCATTTTCATACCAGGAGCTTAAGGGATAAAAGCCCCAACAACCCAACCCTCCATCCTCTTCCTTCTTCTGTTAACAGCTTACTGTTGGGTCAGGAAGAGATGATCAAAATCGTGGCAGTCCTCTGCTCCKCACTGGGAATTCTGTGCTTGGCCAGTGGATGCCATGTAGGGTTTTGACTGAGGAAAGCTGCCAGTCAAGTTCAGGTTCATAACTTGCAGATACTGAAGGCACGCATGCTAACAGATACTCCAGCTCCTGCTATATCGTTTACAGTATTTGCAGACAATGAAATATAATGCAGCTATATCCTCATCCTTCATTAATCAGGAAAAAACAACATTAGAGGAAGCATCAGAGGCCCAGTTCTGCTTTCCTATGTGTACGCACCTTAACCTCCATTAATTTCAGATGGAGTCACATGTGTGTATCCTGAGGGGATGATTGCATTCTACATCAGCTACAAGTGACCGAGAAAGGGAGAATAATAGGCCAGATACTGGTCATTTGGACAATGTGTATTTGATGTGTCAGAGTCGTTCCAACCTTCCAGTTACCAGATGTCCGTAAAAATTCATAGCAGGCTATTAAATTTAGCAGATCCCGTCTTAATTAGATTAGCTTCTGCTCAGCATGACAGCAGAGTATTTCACTGATGGAGGATTTATAAAGATTTCTGGTGGGAATTCTTTATGGAAGATGTAGTCTTTTATCCAATGGGATTTACAAATGGAGAGGGGGGAGGGAGGAGAGAAAGCCTTGATAAGGACACGCAAACATTGTCATGGCATGTTAAAACATAAATGGGAGCTTTTATTTTATGGATGTTCTCTTTTTTATTTCTCTTTCGCAATACGGACAGGCAGTGTGAGCGTTTGCTGTGTCCTTGCATTATSAGGCCCAGCTAACATAATGGCATACGGGTGGTGGAAAGCTACAAGCAAATTCTTGTTGTCAAATTCCCTCSTAAACTAGCACCAAAGGAGTACTCAATGTTCAGTTGCCTGTCAGGTCATGAGTTATTTTTTCACCTACAGGAAACAGAACTGTACAGTTTGTCTTGGGCTGGTTTTATGTGCTGCAATCCACCATCTATCCATCCATTGCCCTTCTTTCTTTAAGGTCACAGGAAAAAAAAAAAGACACAGAAAAAACCCCAACAACCAACAAACCTACTTTTTTATTAATTCTGCCTCTGTCCCAGTGCCAATGATTTTCTGGTTTTCTCTRCACAGGTTTTTATGGAAGATATATACCGTTAATGGTGACACTGGTGTCAGTAACAGAACGTGAGCAGCAGCAATGCCTGTGCTCTATTCCCAGAGTGTAGATAACTTCATAAAGAAAAAAGGTGGGTGGAGGGGAGGGGAGATCTGGATAATTTTTCTTGTCATTTGATTCACCACTGAAAAGGTCACTCCCTGTAAGAAGAGACAGTCTTCTCTCTGAGATGTCTGGGGGAGGAGCAGGAATGGCAGAGCCAAAATGGGGGGGACTCTTGCTACCATGCAGCTTTTGTGATGTGGCAGAGCAGCCCTTCTGAGCACAAGGGCATGCAAAGCCCAGAGTGTGCATGCTGGCAGCTGATAAAAACAGAAAGGGTCCATCCCTTGCTCACGCTGCGGGCTGATAGCATTCACATCATACACCGTTTGTTACTAGGCAACTGATTAAATATACGTGCTGGTCCTTCAAGCAGTGCTTGCAATTAATTAACCAAACCATTTTCATTTTGACTGTCTTCCGTCCTCCCCTCCCCACCACCAACCACCTTCCCAAATGCTGACATCTGACACAAGTGAAAGGGATTTGATRCTCCTCCCGACCTGTGGTGTAATAAAACAAAGAATGGAATCTTTGCATAGTGGATGTCATCTATACCTGGGCAGTGGACACCTCTGAACCTCACTGATGGGCACAAGGAACAGATATTTTGTTTTGCTTTGTTTGCTTTGCCAGGGTCAATGTAAACTGAACTGTGAAAACCACAGGGCAGAATCCAACAGAAGTTCTGCTGGCAAATCTATTTGAAGTGCAGTTGTATTGAAGGATGGAGCTTTGGTTTTCTTTCTTGGTTTTAAAACTGGCATTCCTTATCCCTAAAGTACTTATTCTCAAATTTAAAACCATGGAGCACATATGCATGTGTACATACACAGACACACACACACACACATATATATATATATACATATATATATATATATAGTTATAAATATATATGTATTTATACAGCTACTAATGTATATATATGAGTGGTGTTAAAAGCCAGATGTCACCAACTCTACGTGTACACTCATCTGTCATAGCTGTTATTCTGGGACCCCAAAACCAGGCAGTCACTTCACCACTGGGCTCACAGTCTCTAAACAGCAATGACAGGCAAAGCAGAAGGGAGCTAGACATCAAAGGTTGTTCAAGGTCACAGAGGGGGTCAGTAGCATGGCTGGGAATAGAAAATKGCTTTTGTTTTTGAGACCATATTTTCTAATAAAAAAGAAAAAAAAATAGTGAGTCATCTCACCCTAAATCCTCCCTCTAATTTTGTAATACAGTTGTCATATTAAACTTGTATGAAATAGACTGGAATTACACATGGAAAATGGGTAACTACAAGGATCCTGGAAGATCTGACTGTTCCTATTACACTTGATCAAATGCAACTGTCAGCTGCTTTGGCAGAGATCACCTTTGATGATTAAAAGGAGAGGACTACATTACAAGAGGGTTTGAGCACGAAACCACTTGCTGCAATCCACAATTAAACAGGAGAGGCTATTGTTCTGTTTCTGACTGGGAACAGAGTTACAAATTTATTGGAGTTCACAGGCTTGCTGCAGAGCTTGTCTTTAACAAAATTGTAGCCCCATTCTGTATCAGAGCTTCCTACCCTGCTCAAAACCTCGAGTGCATTAAAGAAGCAATTTAGGGTTTATTTGAAGGGGGAAAAATAGAATGTCGAGTTGGGTTTCTTTCTTCCTTCCTCCCACTGGCTTTCTGCTGAGGAGGGAGGGATTTGAATCAGCAGATTCTCAATGGCACTGTTGCCTATCAGAGCTGGTATAGATTCACTAGAAATGGGTAAGAAGCAAATAATGAAGCACAGACTAACTGACAATTTAAGGGTTTTTTTTTAACACACTGGCCAGCAGCTGATTTGGTGTGAACCATCTGTGGAGCCACGCTGCTTTGTGCTGCCTTTGCCTTTGAGTCAGAACTGGAACGGTACCTCTGAAAAAAGCACTCTTTGGGTTTTCGACTCTTTTGAATGAGTCAAGGCCATTTTCCACTCCTGATGGGACTCAGCTACCTTGGCCTGCTTTGCTTTGACTCTGGCCTGTCATTTTTTTGGCCTGTACTCCATTTAGAATAAAGAAGGGCTTGTGGATTTTACTAGCCTTGCATGAGCTGGGTAAATCTGCACGGTGGCAAAAGCATTTCCCCAGCTGCCACCCCTCTGCCACATGTGCTCACAGCCTGTGGTGGTGACAACTGGCACAGGTGTCCCTTATGAGACAGCAGATAAAGGCCCTCTTCTCTAAAAATTGCTGGCTGCTTCCAGCAGCCCCATTGAGCTGTGTGCTCCTCCTGTCTTTAACTTTGACTGTGGCTTTGCTGACCTTTGAATGAGAAAAACATTTGAAAAGAGCAATTTTAAGCCCTCATAAAGAGTTATATGTTACTAGACAGTTATGGAAGGAAAAGTCAACCTGGCCAAAAGATCTCAGCCCCTTAGCCTTCTGCCACTGCTTTCTTTAATGGTACTCGTGMATTGTTGATCTACTTTGAGCTCATCAGTGGCTGGAAATCCCACCCAGATGATGTGAAGATGGTTTTYGGTGCCGCTATGGACCCTGCTCCTCAGCCCTGCTAATCCACCAAGGTTGAGGAAAAAGTCAGAGAACACCTGTATTTCTTGCAAGTTTCTGCATGCTGCTTCTTTCCTCTTATCCCTATAATGACTTATATTTAATTGACTTGTAATTATACCCACTTCACCCCCCACTTCTAGTTCATCTTGGTTTTTCCATACCCATATATGGTCGGTCACTAGCCTCAATTTTTTTTCCACCACAATGAGGCAATAAATCCTGTGGGGCTGGACAGGAAACCCAGCTTGCCAAGAAGAGACAGGATGAATATCTCCTAGAGACAGCCAGAGGTCTCAGTGTGTATTGTCCATACAGCGTATTTCAAGGAGTGCCCAGAGCGAGCCTGGAAAAAGTTTTATGTCTGTAACAGTATTTCTTTCTGGAAAAACAGATTTTAAAAAAAAGCCTACTGTATATTTTTTGCTCCTTTTATGTGTGTGGAATCCATCCTATATAGAAGTTGGTTCATCTCAAAATTTCAGCTAGGACCTGTTTCTTATGGGCAGAAGATAATCACATAGAAATGCCTTTTTAGAAAATGTGCATTTGCTGTCTCTTCAGCTATAGGCGTTCATATTCCTTAAGCTGGAAATGACTTCTGGGATCTTACTGCTCCAAATACCTTCACAAAAAACACTGAACAAGTTTTATTAATACTTTCTTGGGCTTCCAAGCATGTCTAGGCTCATTCATGTTTATGCTTCAGTGCAAACACCGGTGAACTCTCTGATCACACATTCCACCATCTGCTTGTTCCTTTAAAGGCAGCAGAAATCCTGAGACATTGGGATATTGTAACAAAACTCAGATTAACTGAATAAAATGGTGGTAGATGGCACACTAATGACACAGTAACTACTCTGAATGTTCTGGATGAAAATACATATTGCAGATCCCTTTTGAAGGAATCCTTTCTGTAAGACTCCTGGGGTATTTGTAGCCCACAAAATCCATTCCAGGTCTTGCAAAAATATTACCTTGCAGTAAGAATATGATGATGTTCAGACAGAACAGTATCTGCATGCAATGACATTTTTTTGCATCCTGACACACTGGTGCTAAATCTCCATACTTGAGAAAGCATTGCTTTCAAAGATGAAGAAGAGGTTACCATTGTTGCAGCTAGTGTAAGTTCAGGGGAAATACTCAGAAGCAGAATTGTTGGTGCCCTATCACAGCTGGCTACATTAATCATTATGTCATTCCAATTAAGCCATTTACTGGAGCTGGTTTGTGAACATTAGGAAAAGAGCTGGATCTTTGGTCACCAGTACATGGGCAAATAGAATTCCCAGATATACACAAGTCTGGGAGTACAGCATCATTTAACTGTGCTCTCTTGCTTGCATACATATGCAGCCACTCTCCTAAAGGGTTTGCCAATGCAGCGTAGTGTTGAATTATACAGGCTAACTCTACAAGCCAGCTCTACAAGAATTAGCTTGGGGACTGGAATAAGTCTAACAGCAGTAGCAGGATACATTAGCTCGCATGGCTGAGTTAGCCTGTCTGGCGACCACTATGATTAGAAGGCTTCTAGGATTAGATTGCTYGAGCTAAGTGATGAAAGCTACCTTGGGTCTTTCAGAGCAATACAGTGAATTGTGAACCCCTCCTCCCCCAGCCCCCACCCAGCAGAGAGCACTTTGCAGGACATAAGATATACTTGCATTCAAGATCTGGATTCTTAATGGAATGAACTGGCCCAGCTTCACTGTGGAAGTCAGTGGCATAGCTACACTGATTTACACTGACAGACTCCTGGCYGAGATGTTTCAGTCTGTCAGTTGTACTTATCATGCTCTGCCAATCTGGGGGGGGCTAGTCATAGTCTTATTCCTTTTAATGATCATTCTGCTGCAGTTGTCTTTTTTTGCTTGTTGCAGTTAAGGCCAACAGGCACTATTATGGTCTTCTAGCTTGGTCTTGCAACGATTTTAGCTTTAAGGGATAATTTTGAATAGCACTGCAGAAGCAGTAGCAGCTTCCTTACACTGGCAGACATCAAGGCTCAATCCCTCAGTTTGCTTCCCCCATGTTTCAACCTGCAGAGTGTTATGCTAATTTTGCTTGCAGCTTCAAGTCAGCTGAATTTCCGGCTGGCTTCAACTTAAGCTGTTTTTATTTCAAATAAGGTAAATTACCCGCTTCAGCCTAGGGCTCAGTTTCCAAGCTTCCGTTCTGCCGGTTTTCAGGCTTCACTTCCAGCAGCTCTGCATAATCCCTGCAGAAGGCATGTCCTCCGCTCCTCCTGTGCCAGGGACACGCTGCTTTGCTTGGCTRCTCCCAGGGCTGGAATCCTCCTCTTCCTCCTCCCTCTTCTCTCAGGACTTTTGGTCTGAAATCAACAGAAGTTATTTTTAATCTTTATTTAAGAGACTTYTGCTAAGAGCAGTTTGTCAATACCTAGACCCTCCTCCCTGTTTGTCTCCAGACTTTGCAGAAGCTCCCACTGCAGAAATGGAAAGTGCTTTACAGGCATTCCATTGCCGGCTACAATTATGCAGTACACCTGATGGGGCTGAGAGCTCCTTAGCAGGCCCATGGTTGCCAGCTTGCCTTTCCTTAGACTCAGAGGGCTTGTGAAAAATTCAGCAGTAACAAGACTGTGCTGGTGTGTAGGTAATCCTAATCCAAACTGTAGGAGAAAGTAAAACCAGGAGCATGAGTGGAGGCAGACCTTGGTGGTTTGCCATGGAACACAACAATAAGCCCAGTCAGATCCCTCTAGCCATGGAGAGAGAGGACCATGGGGAGGTCAACAACTCTCAGATCTCCAGCCACCACAGCTTGCTGCAGTACACTGCCTGTGTGTGTGCATCAGCCACCATGCACTTCCTAATACATTAGAGAGGTCAGCCATCTCTGCCATTGTGCCAAAAAAACTGAGACAGTTTTTCTCTAAAGGGATTACACCCAAATAAACAATCCAGATAGGTGAAGGAAAAGAAAGGACAGAGAGATAGGGTGGCTTAATTGTAGCCACATGGCAGATCAAAGCTGAGATATCAGTGTCCCTGAATACACTGATGCCATTAAGTGTCATGGCCCTATGGAGCAGGTTATTGTATGCTCCTGCTTCAAAAGCTTCAGGAAACAAAATATAAACCAAGAAGAAAACTGCATGAGGCATCATATTATAGCATAAAGGAATAGCATTTCTTTTCTTGCTTTGTGGAAAGCTGACATTTTATATGCTGTGTGTTGGCATTTCCTGTGATATTGCCACAGGCACAGAACTCAGATGGATTGTTCAGGAGCACATTAAATACTGCTTCATAGATATAACTTTGGACAGGAATCTGTTTTATGCATGTGGGATGGATAGGAAACCATCATATGAGACAGAGATCATTAGAATCCACAAATATTATTGAGGTGCTCTGCAGAAATCACCACTCAATAAAGGTAATCCAGCCCCCATTTGTCTATGATTTACTCAAAAGTACMCATTTTGGTGTTATTTTATTCCGACTTTATAAGACTTACATTTGTCCTGGTTTGCCTTTCACATGTGCAGACAGTTCATTTAGGAACACAGGATAATTGCTATTGTGGTGGACTGATCCTGTCCAGCAGCCAAGCTTCCACACAGCTGCTTACTCACCCTTGCCCCCACAGCAGGATGGGGGACAGAAGAGGAAAAACAAAAGTGAGAAAACTTGTTTAATTAGTGAAGGAAAGAAAAAAGGAAAACCACAAGCAGTCAGTTACTATCCCCCACAAGCAAAACAGCCAGTCTCCAAGCACTGGACACTTTGGCAGCCAAAAAGCTCCTTGTTATTTCTCTTATCCCTGTTTTCATTGCTCAGCATGACACTGTATGGTGTGCAGCATCCCTTTAGCCAATTCAGATCAACTGTCATGACTGTGTCCCCTCCMAATTGCTTGTTCACCTCTTACCTATTTGCTCCAGGAAGTGGGGGCAGAGTGGAAAAAAGAGAAATCTTTGATGCTGTGCAGGGACTATTCAGCAATAGCTTAAACATTAGTGTGCTATGAACACTGTTTTAGACACAAATCATAAGCACAGCCCCACTGCAACTGCTATGAAGAAAGTTAACTCCATCCCAGCCAYAATAAGTACAGGTACCTCTTTTAAGATACCCTGCTTCAGAGAAGGTTATAAGTGTCTCTGAATCACTAGACAGAGSGGATTATACAGGAAACATGGCATTCATGGGCACCTCCAGAGAATGGTCCCTTGGATATGGGTTTGTCTCTTTCATTTCACTACCAATACCAAGCTTTTCATTTCAATACCAAGCTTTTAGACAGCTGAAGTGAATTGAGATGACCCTTATTCTTCAGTGATCAGACATGAAATTTTCTCCTGTGCACTCTCTATTGGTTGTTATTCTATGCCTATCCATGTGGTTGTTATCTGTCCCACGACAGGTTTCATGTAGCTTATAATTTTGCCTTTAAATACAGTAACTAAAAGTAATTTTAAACCTTCCTTTCTCATATTTCTCCTCAGAACTGGATCCCAGAGGTTAAAAMCATATATTTTCTTCTAGTAGAGTATATTTTTACTGAATAAGCCTTGTGGATGCTTCTTGGCCATGGATCCTACCTTCCCAAATGTAGAGTGCAGCTTCTTTGCCTATTGTTAAAAATGACCAAAAGCCTSAGACTGAGCAAAAGCTCTAAACTGTGATAGCTGTGAGCCCCAAATAGATACTGATTTTTAAGTGTCAATTCTTAATAAAGATAGCTGCCAAAGCCCAATAAACCAAATTACATTGCAATAAAATGTATCTCATAACTATAGCTTAAATATATGCCAAAGCTTTTATAGTATAACATAGAAAGACAGAGATTCTACACTGCCTTCTTGGTACAAGAGAGATACTTATTAAATTTATCTGACATATATTGTACCCATATAGCCAAGTGTGTTGCATTTCAGGCATGGTTTACTTAATTTTTATTTTTTCTGTCTGTATTTAATAAACTTTTAGTGTTGTTTTGGTCATSTCAGCTTCAAAATGGCTGTCCCTACACACATGTGAGTGTGTGCCTTTCTGCCTTCACTGTTACCTTTGAAGTAGTCAGTTATTTCTAACCTGTTTGTATAGAAAAACATCTCAGATACACTAATTTTACAGGAGTTTAATCAAAACAGGTAGGTTTTAGTGGCCTGCCTACAGGAAACACTGTGGTATTAGCTCATCTTCCCTAAATAGCAGCTAATCCACATGCAAGGGGGCTGCCTGGCTACCTTTGTCTCAAAAAAACTTTGCCTGGATCCTGTGAATTTCCAGGCCCCAGAGAACCTAAGCATGAGGAGAAAAGCAGAAGAAACCCAGCCTTGTCAGACCTTTCAGCAGCTCCTTTCATTGTTTCTCCTTTGAGCATGGTGGGCTGAACCTGAATGTGATGGCCACGGCAAAAACAGGTCATGCCATCTGCTAATAAGAAATTGGCTACAGGATATGAAATGAAAAATAYGAAAGCTACAGGATTGTAGTCTTTTCTTTATTGGCTTTAAAAAAAATTTAAATTTTTCAAAAAGTCTGATGCTTTCTCAACCACCACTGCATGGTCAGGAGTCAGTTTCCTTGAGCTGACTGTATAGGTCCCTGATGTATTTGGGGATGTTTTAAAAAGAATTCAAAACCTACCCACATACATAAGTAGTCTGTACTGTTCTCTACAAACAGTCCTCTCCTGTGTGTGTTTAACTTCATCCACTATCTCAGTTTCCTTAATTTTTCTATCCTCTGCAATTTCTCGTGACACAAACTTTGTCACCTTTGCTCTTTGCCACAGTCTTCAAACCATTAATAAATATCCCAGGCACATACCATATTTTTAATCTCTGGGGCACCCTACATGGAAGYCCTTTCCGTGCTGAGATGGACCATTTGTTCCTCCTCTTTGTTTCCACTCTCTCAGGTGAGGGCTTTTTTCTCCCCCTATCCATGCAGGACTTTACCTCTCACCTTGTGGTTACTAAGTTTCCTTTATAGCCTCTTCTCAGGAACTTTATCAAAAGCCTTTTGAAGGTCTAAATAAAATACAGACAGTGGTTGTCATTTATCCACTGTTTTGTTAACTCTTTTAAAGGTCCTGAGCAGGTTTGAGGTTTCTTCTAAGACAGAGGTCATGCTGGTTTGTCCCTACCATATCACCCTCATCTACTGCTCCTGCTTTATAAGAATGTCTGATGATTCCCCTGGACTAGGAGTGAGTTACTTAAGAACAGAAAGCAAAGGGAGATACTTGTCTGTGGAGACTTTTCCTTACAGCCTTCTAGCTGGTTGGTTTATGCAGCCTTTAAGCCCTGAGGTAAGGAAACAGGAAAACAGATTAATAGACATAGCAATCTCCCCCAAGATACTTCTAGATAAACACCGCCTTGGGCATTTAGAAAGTCGGATTTATTACACCTTAAAAAGAGGTTCCTGAAAACCACGGCTGTTTTATTTTAAAGTATGCAGCCAAAGGCATACACTTCTTTAATCTCTGCCACTCTTTCCTGATAGGCAACCAAAAGCATAGGTCCCAGGATTTAGAAACAGTTGTGTATAAACTAGAAACAATCTCAGCAAGCCTTTAGAACAATGAAGATCTCTTTGGGGGCACTGAAGTGGATTTGAACTAAAGCCAAAACACATTTCCAGTGCACAAGCTGTACAGAMACAGACACAAATGCACAATTGATATTCGTAGGGTAATATAATTGCCAATATTTTCCTGGAAAAATGAGAATGCAGACAATGATGTTTGAAGGTAGGTGGTTTTTTATGCTCAAAACAGCACTGAAGAGCAAACCCAAGCATCAGTGTCTGGCTGGYGCTGGAGGTCTGGGATCCCAGCTGTGACCCTTGTTGCCTGCCTACAAAGTGGCATTACCATGTACTTGCTTCTCATCACTGGCTGATGGCATCTCAAGATCCCAATGCCTACCTGCAGCTGGTGGGTATATTGCATATGCCCAGCTCAATTGCATTCACCCAGATAATTTTAAGTATTTACTTTTGGGGACCATTGGAATTTTTTATTCATTTTACCTGAGCTGAAAGTCTGAAAAGGTGGCTTTGCCATTCAGCATTCACTGTCCCTTCTTTACTTCCACAAAGGCAGGAACATGTATTTGTTGATTTGCTTTTGACTTGCAAAGGAAAGACTATTTGTCCTAGCTACTTTCATCTTGTAATTTCTTTCCCCGCCCTGTGTGATCCCATTCACTCCCTCAGTTCCCAACAATCAGGTGAGTAGTGTAATCTGAAATGCTCTCTTCTCTTAAGAGTTTGTGGTCTATAGTATTTTTTACCAAGATTAARGTAAAAAGCACCAACACCATGGCTTATGCTGGAAGATAAGGCACTAATTTATACCAATTTTCATGTCAGGTTTATAATTYACTAATAAAACTCTGTAAGTTTCTTTTGCAGACCCTCTGACTTTGGTCACCCTTCCCCTTAAGGGTGGGACACCACAAAGAGTCTTTTGTTACTTGCTAAATGTGTTCATTTTTGTTACTTGCAAAACTAAGGACTAAACTCAGGTCTCTTTGATGCCATACTSCTCTGGACTTTTTTATTAAAATATTTCAATATCATCGAGAATGGTTTCAGCTCTGAAAGGAACTGCTGGTCCCTTTGGAGATGCTGAGGGCTTGCTGGAGAGCTATAAACCCAGCACTGTTCATAACCAAAACTGCTAAAATGAGCACCATAGTTCTTGGACTGGAGCATGCTGGGCTGGGGGTTAGAAGATTCAATTTTTTTTCAAGCAGATTTCTGTCTCAGATACATCCACCTGCACACATAAAGGACACTCTCACAGGCAGAAAAAAAATCTGCTGATAATGTGTGYTAGGGATTGAGGCTAGCACTTAATATTTGTCTTCCCTTCCAATGCATCTTCACAAGCCTCCCTGGATACTCCTMGTCTCCAGCATTTGGATTTGTCTTTTTCTGCACTGCCTGAAGCACAGTKTGCTCACGCTTAGGTGATTTACTAGAGGCTGCATAACCGCTTGGAAATATGCAAGGCTGTTTTTGGCAGAGCTGGTGTAGATATTTCAGTGCCCTGCCTCAGATTGATAGTGTTACGCAGGGAAGAGAAGGCAGCACTGGAAAATGTTTGAGTTCAAAAGGAAGAAGAATCTCTTTAATCACTCGGGCTCTCAGGAAACCCAAGACTCAGTGGGACAGTTTCCTCACAGTTGGGACTGTCCCAGAAAATCAGTGGCATTTGAAAGCAAGATCACAGCCAAGAAAGGCTCTGCAATGATGAAGAGGGCTCCAGCCAGCGTGAGTGAAATGGCTACTGCCTCTGCTGCAGCCAACAACTGGCAGGGAGACTTGGGGTTCAGTATTGCAGAAAGAGCAGCATATTTAGCAATGTCACCTTTTCTGTTTGAAATATCTGTGAAGGTTTGGATCGTATAATCATCTTTTAAAATGAGTGGGGCACAAGGAATTACTTCAAGTCGCCTTAGATTATATTTTGGGCCTGATCCGGAAATTTCTTGCTTTCTTTCTTCTCTTTCCCACCCTTCCTAAATATACATATCCTGACTGACTCCTATGAGATTAATTCAAACAGAGCAACTGCTGGATTAGACCTTAATCCCTTTTCCATCCATTTAAATCATCCTGAATGGAGAGGGATTGCAGTGTGTTCCAGCGCTGGCCTAAGATTCATGTTCTTCTGGCATCTTGATGTTGTTTTGCAACAGTTTTCTGGGGTTTTTTTTGTTTTGTTTTTTTTTTTTTTTTTTTAAATTCTCTGGCTTCAGTTATTTTTGTAACTTGCAATCTTACCAATATAGTTTTGCTATGACATTTGTCTTGAGGGGATCACTTTCCCTGTTGTGTTGCTCTGCAACAGCCATTTGG
>NW_026623275.1:2243879-2296406 GCF_030028575.1 Malurus melanocephalus
GGGGCCGGCGCGGCGCGGCGGGGCGGGCACGGGGCCGGGACGGGCTGGGCCGCCGTGGGGAGGCCGCGGGCGAAGGCTCTGCCGGTGGCGCCTGTGTCGTGTGGGGAAGGGCCGAGATTCGGGCGGGGATGCGGGCTCGGATGTGGGTGCCAGGAAGGGTGAGCGAACGCCGCACCTCCCAGCCCAGAGAACCCCCTCGTGTTTTAGCCCTGCGGACAATCCAGTGCTCTTTCGCTCTCGGCCCCCACAGCCGMTTGAAGCCCCTTGGGTGGGGAGTGGTGTAATTTAAGAGGAAATKACATTGCCATCCCTGTTCCCAGGGATATAAAGCAGCTCGTGGCAGAACTCGGTCAGAGTCCAAGCCCCAGCGGGGGAYCCAGACTGGAGTGATCCCTCCAGGAACATCCTGTGTGGGATGGAGGGGCATCAGGCGCTGGAGGTGTAATCGCCACTTTGGGAGGGTCTGCCCTGACTCCCTCGTGCTGCCAGGCTGCAGTGCCATGTGGCATGAGAGTGGGACAGAATCATAGACTCCTTTAGGTYGGAAAGGACCTTTAAGATTGTCAAGTCCAACAATTAACACAGCACTGCCAAGTCCACCAGTAGACCRTGTCCCCAASTGCCACATCTCAATGTCTTTACAATTTCTCCAGGGGTAGGAGCTCCACTAGTTCCCTGGATGGCCTGTTCCAATGCTTTACAACCCTTTCAGTGAAKAATTTTTTCCTAATATCCAATCGAAACCTAATAATTAGATTAGTAATAAATCTAATAATAAGCCTAAAAATAAATAAAATATGTGCCACCAATAGCCAGGTGGCAGSAGCTTAGTGAGACCATTTACCTCCATTTTCTCTCCCCTTTTCTCATGCTTGCCCTGCCTAGCTTTGGTGTGCTTTCGTTTTGCTACACCCTACTTTTGTTGTGTCCTCCTGAAGATGCCTGCCTATTAAAAGTTGAAAGGTTTGAAATGATGGTTGACCTGAAAATTTTAGCTGGTTCAGGTGTGCTTCTTATGTATTACTGAGCTAGGTTTGCTCGTGCGTAAGCAGAGTTTTGCATCAACTAGATCAGGAGGAGCCACCTATGTGTCACTGTTTATGGTAACTATAATGGATTTCTTTTTTGGGGGTTGCACAAAAAAAGTGATGTGTTTGCCCTTCCAGCCACATGCAGGAAGTACTTGTGGATTTCAGAGCTGAAAGCCTTTCTWGCAACAAGCTCCTGAAGTAGGGAGGGTGCTCTTTGCTATCTGGCGTCAAATATGTTTTGAAAGTGTTGTTTGCTCATTGTCATTGGTGCCAGCCCGGATCTCTGTTTGCCAGTGCTGGTGGTTTGGCATCACTGATCTAGAGTGAGATCAAACATGGGGGAATACTGAGCCAGAGCCTCAGTTTATTTACCCTAGTGTGAGTGAATGGAGAAATGCCAGTGTTAAATGTAGGTAAGCAAATACATAATCTGTCASTTAGACTCATTTTGACACTTGGTAAGAATAACTTACAAAGCRTCTTGTTGGACTACAGTAAAAAAGCAAAGACTGTGTGTATCTACTTTATCCATACATTTCTTACTAAGGAGAAGGTYTGTAATCCAATCCATTAGCAGAATGAAATGTGAATGTTGCCTAGCTCCATATCCCTGTCACCCAGCATAACTTGCATCTCTGTAAATTCCCTTCTGTGGAGTGTGTTCATCCCTTCAGCAGGAAGAATAACAACTAGTGTATGAAATACCTTAATTCTCTTAAATTGCTTAAAAGTGTCAAGTAGAGATTGAACATAACCAAAATACTATCTCAAAATACATTTTAATACACCAACTGAACCATTGAACAGTATAGAACAGCCAAAGACTATGCATATATGTTCAATATTCATTTATKATGCATAAAATTTTTTAGTTGTTGTTACATGCTGACAGGATTCTTTTACATAACTGATTTTTTTTCCTGGGGAACATTTATAGAGAGTAAGCAAGTAACACAGTCCATCAGAAAAGCCAGGAGCGCTGATCTTTTGTTCCTGATGAGTGTGGTCAGGGCATTCTATATTTCACCATTTCTGATTTATATGTGTAGTTGGGACTCTGTGTCTTCCAAACCAAAATGACTAAGGTAACTAAAAGTATTCTGTTGAAAATTACTTTTTTAAAAAAAGAAGTAGTCAAATCAGTTTTAGCTTGTATCTGTAAACCACTCTCTTAGTTTGAATTTGAAAGTATGTCCTGTACAGTCTGCTGCAGGCAACTGACAACTGTATTTGCAAATGCAAACATCATTTAACCCTCRGATAATGCTGTGTTTCAATGATTTAAGTAGTTTGTTTGATTATTCGTGTATTTTCTGCTGAGTTTCACAAATAGTCTATTGAATGAATTTACTACCAGCTATTGAAACAGTAGCATTTAAGTAAATATCACACAGTATTTTCACAAGGCTATTTTCTGTCTCAAAAATCTAAATATTGAAGCAGAGACTTGATTCAAAATGTCTCATTTAGCTAATCAAGGAAAAGAAATATCTGCTCTCTGTCTGGTATTCTGAGTTTCAGCATTATTTTGACTAGTCTAGCCATGAATTGCTGTGGACAACAAACAACTCAGACAATAATTTCAAATGAATAATTGAGAAACGCACAACAATGGCTGCAGATTAAAAAAAGGGACTTTTTAATTGAGTAAGTTACTCCTTGTGAACTATCTACTCAGCCATTACTGTGCAGTAACTCTTCTTCATGTGGGGATTTGGAGAACATTAGCACCTCACTCCTATCCCTGCAKGATAAATATGGCTGGTTGCATGTCAGACCAGTGGTTAGGCAAGACATCTACAGTGAATGGTTTCCAGGATTTTCCTTCTGGGCCAACAGTTTGTAAACAGCCTTTCAAAACACTGTGAAATTGGTTCAATTTTCCATTGGCCCCTGGACAGTAAATAGCAGGAACCCTGTGATTCACTGTCTCTTCCTCAGTTCTTCTGAAGGTGAAGTCCGGGGTTAGAAGCCAGTTTCTTTTGGATTTCCTTCATGGTTGAAATTTGTTAACAAGAATTTGATTACTGCAGTGGAAGTAACTTGGAAAGTAATGGCTACTTCTGGCTATTTGCTGAAGCAATCAATTGTACTAATAGTGTAGCAGCAATCCCCTGCTGCTACTTGAGGTGTTTCTCCAGTTTCAATAGCATTTTCCCCCTGTAGGGTGAGGGATCAGGCAACAAAAAAGGCATTGCATGCTCCAGGCATTTTATCAGGCTGTGGTTGGGTGACAATAGCTTTGTTACACCTGAAACAGGTTCCATGGGATATTTACAACCTTCTTCAACTTCAGTCCTGAATCATAGCTACCTGCACTTATCCCTGACTCTTTGCTTGGTCTGGGCTGCCCTGTTTGTGTATGCCAGGAGCATGTTGAATAGAATTGAGTAAGGTTGTGGCAAGTGCCTTTGTCTGTTGAAGGTAACAAATCATGCTCACATTTTTAGGAGTTGTTTTAGTGATCAGAGACCAMAGGCAGAAACAGGACTGTGTTTTTATGAGAAGTGTGCAAATATGGAGTAAAAAGTCTTGCCCTGGTACAATAGCTGTAGGCAAATAGTAGTTGGTTCAAATGAAGGGCAGGGTGGCAATAATCAAGATAATTTTTTATTTTAATGCATGYCTTTCAGTTGGCTAATCCTATGCACATTTTTGTTCAATTATGTTGAATTTTCTCCTTCCTTRTATTCTAGATATTGTGTAGCATGAATTGTTACATTTCTGTCTCACTTTTCAGGTGCTGCCAAAAGCAAATTATCTTCATCCCAGCATTTTTCTGTGGTGAGCTTTGCCTGGAATTGGAGAAAAGAAAAAACTGAAATGAACAGCTCACTGTGACCATGCAGCTTGAGTAGTTGAACCATGTCAGATGGGAAACTATTCTTAGTGGTCTTTCTGTACAGTCAGCTTATCTTCCAAGGAGGAAAGAAACCCCCTTTTTTGGGTGGGTACTTCACCTTTCACCAGGAGATTTGCTTGGTCTCTTTTGCTGCTCTAACGCACTTGTTCCCTCCTGTTTTTTTGTGTATTTTCTGTGCCAGTAAAACTGCTGGATTTCACAGAATGAAGACAGTTAGGCAAACAAGGTAATCACTGAGGCTTTTATCAGTCAGTTCCTCAAAATTAAACTGAGCAACATTTATCTGGGAAAACATAGCATTGCTCTGCCTGGCGAATTTCCATTACTCTTGCATAATGTGGATACATTTGGCATAGACATACCATGAGGTTCAAGTCTCGGGAAAGGATGCCAAGTAGTCACATCTGCTGGCTTGGGTGCCAGAGCAAACACTCCGCATTGCCTGAGTCAGGGCTTATGCTTCTTTTGGAGTTCAGAAGAATAGTGGAGGGAAAATTGTCTGCGTGAAGGAATTTCAGCTGAATGTTTATATAGCTCTCAGATTTCTTTGTGCTGCTCTGAGGTCTCAACACCGATTATCACCTAGATAACTGTTCCCCCAACACCAGGATGGCTCTTTCAAGATCAGCGTGACAATATGCTGGGAAAGCACTAGGCTGATAATTTAATGTGACTTTTATGRGACAAAGACATGGAATTCTGTGTTGTATCACTTGCAAGATCCCACCTATTTTTTAAGTGATGGTGCATGCAAGTGAGTGCTCAGACATTCGGAGAACTTATGCTTCCTCATTGGCTCAAGAATACTGCCCCGGTGGGAGGAAATGCCRGTAGATTGCTCTCATTCACAATTGCCTTGTTAAGCTCATGTACACTCATATCCCAAGGAAAACTGCCTTTTTGTTTTTACTTCTTCCTTGGGAACAAGAGTTGGAGACAACCAATCATTCATCAGTTAAATCCCCCATTTGATTTCATAACTCCTTGGGAAATGGCTTGCCTTACAGATAGTATCAACATATTCCAAGGGTAAGCAGGGACTCACATATGTCCTGGCTATTGTTTAATATGTAAGTGTAATTACACAGTTCAGTGTAATGATAAACTTGGTGCAAACAGTTGACATTGAGAAAGCAGCTGTTTTCTTTGCCAATGGAAGTAAAAGATATGCAGTGAGAGGGTTTAAAAGRTCAAGACAGAACTTACACATCTCCTACGCCAACAGCAACAACAAAAAATGTGCAGGTGTAAGGCTGGAGGAAAGGTAAGGCTGGGGAACTCACAGTCCAAAACTAAGTATGCAAGATTAACACAACTATCTCAAGGTGCTGTATCAGAGATTATTTTTCATGACTCAGATCAGTTAAATTTCTGGCGGCCCTCTGAAAACATGAGCAGCTGTAGGAGAGATACCAGGCAGACACTGCCCAACATCACTTCACTGTAGCAGGGCTGCCTTAAGAAGATAATTTTACAAGAATGAAATAGAGCATGCACCACATCACAAGCAGCAGCGTCATGTAGAYTTTGAGGGGGAGAGTCAAGGAACATTTGAGATGTTTTCCCTTAGGAGGACTCCCTAGAACATTTTGTGGATCTTAAGCTGCAGTTTTACTTCTTCAGACCTACTTCTGCAACATTTCCTTTATCAGTTAAAGGYACAGATGTTTGTGAAGCTTAAATTTCAGAGGGACAAACACACGGGTTTCTTAAACAGCCCAAAATAGGTATGTCCAAGTGTTCCTGGCAAAAAAACAGCTGAATAGCCTTGGAAATGAAAATGAACAGTGCCATCTGAGTCAGTCATATCTAGTCATATCTGTGTGAGCTGGATTTAACACTCGGACAGTACATTTGGCAGTGACACATGGGGTTTGCATTTCATTCAATAGGAATAATCAATTAATTTGGATATTTGATGGTATATTTTATTAGAAGCATAGACTCCATCCGTGAGATACATCATTCGCTGCAAGCAATTTATGCAGATGTAATTCTTCACTTCAGAGGGAAGTTCAGCGAGTRTCTTCTGTAGGATATATTTTATTATGACTCTCTTCAGTGGAGATCAGCACAGATCTGTGATAAAGAGAGGCATTTGCCTGTTTAATTCAGGCTATGTCTGAACTAAAGGATGGGACAGATATGATCAGTGCTTAGAGGGAGATGCATCCCAGTCTTTGTGGGTGTGAAAAGTAACAGTGCAGGTCCTGTTGTGGTAAACTTGGCTGTGCTTGGAGCTTTAAACAGAGCTAATGAAGGAGGCGGTTACTTTTCTGAATTTCTGTGCTTATCTCTCAGTAAGCAGAAATGGATGTTGTGGATGTTGTCAGGAGTCCACACTGTTTGACTGACTTCTTCCAAAACTCAAGAATGTGATCTGGATCTGAAGCACTAGAGCTTCCTCCTGAAGTGAAATATACATGCTTTTAAATGCACTGCTGAAGTAAGTGAATAAACTGTTTAAAGAGAAATTTGTGTATTAGCCCTCGATAGCCAAGTTTGCAGTGAGCTCAGACCAGGCTTCTCAGGACTACATCTGTTTGTGTCTTGAAAACTTCAAAGAATGGAGGCTGCACAACCTCTTGAATTTCATGGAGAAAAGACACTTGCAATGGCTCAATTTGCCACCATCAAACATAGAAGCTCCACGCACCTTCAGCCAGGCTACTCTCTCTTCCTGACAACTGTGGAGTCTCCATTTCATTACTGAGATTGTAGATTGTCAAGATGCTTTGTCACAGAWAAGAGATTCAGTAAAGCAGAATAGAGGTGCAAAAAGAATTGTGGGCTGTTCTAGCATCAAAATCCTAAATACTAAAACTGCACCACTGAATTGTGCCACCACACCTGTGGGCAGCTGAACYTAGCAATCCAACTGCTTGTGTCATGATTTTAAAAGTCTCTAGATRTTAGCATGAGGTATTGTGGACTGCCTTTAGAAACCCTGCCTTAGGAGTTTTCTSTTCGTTCCAACAATGTTCCACCTCTCCCTGCAAATCCCCATATTTGTAAATGATCTCTAAAACAACAACAAAAAAAAATGTAATCCAGCAGCAGTGAAGGTACTTTTGTATTTATTGTGTTTTGTTTCACTAAATARGATTTAAGCCATTTATCATATTCATAATTGCTACAAGTGGTCTACCAGACAGAAGCCACTTATGGCAGGATTATTTTATGACATGGGTAGTTGTGGAGAAAGGGCAAATACAATCCACCTGCAAAGCCCCATTCTAGAAACAATCTTGSAATAGGAAACATTATAAAAGAGCAGCCCTAAAAGCAAAAGCCCCCACATGGACGGTCCTTCAATCATTTCTGTGCATCAGCCWCCTGAGTATGAAATGCCATCATGACCGACCATAGGGAAGTAAGTTATTTACAACTAAAATGAAGCCTGCAATAACTAAAGGTCTACATGAGACTGGAAAGTTTATTTGCTGAAATACTATGCAAATTTAACAATTAAATCTTCTTTCAGCTCCTAAGGGAATAAGGGGGATTACTAAAGAGAAGGAATTTGACASAAATGAAAAAAAAAAGAGATTAAATTGGAAGGATTCTCTGCAGTTGATCGGTTCTGCCCTGCACAGTAGGCATCACAGCAGTTAGTAGGAGTTACTACAGAGATTTCCAGGAAGATTTGTACACAGCAGAGGAAATACAATAAGGAAATATAAAACCTCCACTGCGTAAGTCAACTTTTATTTGTTTGTCTGTTTGCAAAACTGAGCTATGAATTCATCTTCAAGACCTCAAGTGAACTCCACACTTCTTGCTTCTGTATTCAACCAACTCAAAATAACCAGATAACTTCAGAAAAGGAAAAAAATAAGTCACCCAAGAAGCAACAACTCTCTTTGGTTTGACTGATCTGAGCTTTTCTAAACTTATTTATTTATTTATTTTCATTATCCTTACTTCCTAAGCTTGCTAGTTTGAACAAGAGACTTCTGTTTTGACAGCCTGTCTCCTGGGYTCCCCACTGAAAAGGCCAAAGCTCCCAGTGAAGCAGCAGTAGCTGCCTTTAAACAGGAGCTGAGCACTTCTTGCTTTCCTGTGCTGCATGCAAATGGAGAGGCTCAGTGTTACCCAGCTCGGCCAAGCTTTCCCCTAATGTGCCTTCTGCATGGCAATGGCCACTACAAGTGATCATCCAGCGTGTCTGTGAGCGTGTTAATGTCCCTGACCTGTCGCGCTGATCACCCGCTGCGGCAGGGGACTCGTCATCTGTACAAACAGCGTTTGCAGAGCCCGCAGCCTCCTGGCTGTACGTGACAGAGARCTCTGCTTTATGCTCTGCCTGTTCAGCAGAGCTCAGTGAAGGGCAGCTGCCCCTTCCATGCTCRTAAGTAACACTTCCATGACAACACCTTCGGCTCATTAGTTTTGTTTGTTTCTTTCTGGAATGGCTGTATATTTTCTAGRGGTTTTTTAAGTATGCTAAAGAATGGGCCATCATATCTGTTACTAAGCTACCCACGAGGTARTTCAGGAAAAGGCTGAAGGCTTTATAAACAGAGGAGAGATGATCACACAGCAGAAACTATATTTACTCCTTCAACCCCCCACCTCACCACCTGATCCTCTGCTGCAGTGCCATTTCCAGAGCCCAATACATACATTTGTAGTCACACATGCATGAAAATGTGTTTAATAAAGTGAGAAACTCAACCCCCCAAACTGACAAAATCTCATGTAAAGGTAATCAAGATGCTGCCCTTTTCTACTTTGCTGTTTGTTCATTTCTTTGACAGAGAAACCAAATAGCTAGTTAACCCCAGAAAAGTCAAAGGGGGATGGACTCATATGGGAATGAGAAGCAGGTGGATTATCAGGATGTTTGTGAAAATAGATGTTTGAGTTGACACGTGGAGTGATTTTCCTGGGGTCATGCRTCAGCTCCAGGCTGCCAAAGCACAGGCCACGATTCACACCTTAGTTTTGACCTGGCTGTGTTCCCCCAATCAGGGATTTGAATCTGTAAAATTTGTGCCAGTATGAGATTTCAGTGTCATATCTTGGGAAAAAATTCATAGTCAGTTGACACCATGAAACATGCCCTAAATTTACACACTAGAGGCAAAGAAAAGATAGAAACAGAAGCATGTGAAGTCTCCATTTAGCCATGTAAAATCCTTTGCTGATTGCCCCCCCAACCCCCTGGAAAAGAAATCTTATTCTCTATGGAAGTTTCTTTTCCTCCCTAAACCTCACAAAAGCTGGTTAAATCTCTAAATCTTAACCAAAAAAATTTTGATAAATTTCAAATCACAAATATTTCAAAGCACTTCTGTGTGGAAGATCATGCATGTACAGTGGATATTACCATATTTTTKGTTTTTTTCTTGCTAAATCTGAATGACCCTTTTTTGCTCCTGCTATAAAGACTCCAGCCTAACTGGAGAATGTGGGCAGAGATGAGGAGCAGCAACACAATTGGTTTTCTATTTTCTACACATACCTACCCACAGTGAGTTTGGCTAACCCTCATTGCTGCTATGAGCTGTGCACATGAGCAGAAGCCAGGCAGATACAGCAGRCCAGGGATAAGGATTCCTTATCCCAGCAGACAAATACAGCAGGATTGGTGCAGGGATGAAGGAGGACAGAGGCAGCAGTGCACCTCAGCTAGCCCGCAGGCAAGAGAGAGGAAAATGTGCACAGTATGCTGCTACCTCAAAACATATTGAAAACAGAGGAGGGAGAGAAAATAAGGGACTGTCCACTGGTTAGAAAAACAGAAAGAAGAGAGAATGTCACCTTCAGGGAGGACATATTTCTGTGAGTGCTGATTCAGGTATAGTCTGAACCAGGTCAGAGGGATATTGAAATGAAAAGTTTCCTGTTTGCTTTTAAAAATTGCTGTGCAATGACTATCTACTTGGGTCTCTGCCACTTTCKTCCCAGCAGTTTCTCCCTCCTATAACCTGGTTTGTCTTATTTGCAGTGGCAGTTTGGCTCACAAGCTGTTCTCTGCCAGCTCACCTGCTACCCCAGCCAGCTTTAACAGCAGCCACAAATCCTCCACTGTTCCTGCGTTTTTTTGACAGAACTTTCTGGAGTAAATATCATTGTAGCTCAGCTTCAAAGGTGCGGCATGCATTAGGTCRTACTTCCTTTGTTTTCTATTCATCAGTGTTTTTCATGTCAGGATGGGAATAAGAAGAAAAGATACAAATTGTGACTGAGATGTGCTAAGCCTTCAATGCCTCCATGCTATAAGCCAGAAGGCCCATCCCTTAGTTTTATAAGCATCAGCTTAACTCACAAAATCAGGTAAAAGGGRAAAAAAATACACCCTGAGGCAAATTTTCTCATTCAAGTCAAACATTTTTCTCTTGAACAGCAGGGTCTATAAAGGAAACGCTGATACAACCTTAACCTTGGCAGCACAASCACTGGGGCTGTGTTAATCAATGTAAAGAGCAGAATCAGTGCTTCAAGTATGAGTAAGAATCTTTGAGAACCTTATACTGAGTGGTACAAAAAAAGCAAAACCAAGTCACAGCTCAACAAAAAAGGCTTAGAAATTTTCCTTGCTCTCCTGAGGTTCAAAGGCTTCTTTCTCTATCTCTGATATGAAAACAATATGAAAATCAAATGTCATTTATGCACAGTCTTAAAGCTGAAGATCAGTCCTATCTTCATGCAGATCTTGACAGCTTTGAGCCTGAAGAAAGTAGCCACACACGTGTTACTACATATGTGGTAGCTGTGTGCATGTGGCAGAACAGCTGCGACAGGGACAGCCTGTTACTAGGAAGCAGATATGCTGAGTTTCAGGTTCATGTTACCAGGAGACTCGAAAAAGTTGAAACTCAGCCTAACCAGCCTGCCAATGGCCTCTAATGAAAATTTCCATTTGGAAAGGCTTGATGTTGACTTGGCATGATACCAAACAAGCAGCCTGCTGCAAAATTTTACACCAATTGTATTTCTCCTAATTAAACCCTGTCTGACCTCAGCATTAAGAAACAATTTGTTTCAGGATATAACTAGCACACATAAGCAATTACATTCTGTTTGCCCTATTAACATTATTTGGCTTCTATGCTTTCCAGTGCTTCTACTATTGCAAATGCTGTGTGGGAGCTGGAGGTATAGAAAGTGTGGAGTGCTAAAATTTTTTATTGGGTAGAGGGGAAAGGGAGAGAAAAAGAAGCTTGAACCAGAAGTATCATCAAATTTTAGTCATACCATAGGCGCCCAGAAGTAGTGATCAAATGGTGCCTTTGAGATTATTCAGGGGCAATGAAAGACAGAAATGAAGTGACTTATGCAAACCACTGAGAACATACATATTAATGTCCTACAATTAAGAAAATAAATATGATCATATAATTATTTTCTCTCCTAACCTCTTATTTTTCATTCAGTTCTCTAACTTGTGCTTTTCACCAGTTAGTAAGAGATATCAGAAAGGACAGCCTTTGGTGCCCTGGTTGTGAGACACTACCCCTAGCAGGACAGAGGATRCACTTCTTGTCTTTCTCTGAGGGCCAAGGAAATGTGACTGTCAGAAGACAATTGATTTGGAGGCGAAGGTGAAACATGATGCCGTGCTGCACCTCCAAGACTRAGGGGCATCTGTGGAGAATTTTCCAGTTCATTAGGAGTCATTCTCACTGCCAAGTTCAGTACTTCTCAMGCACATACAGGAGAATTATTTAGTACCGTGTAGGATGTAAGAATACAGATATCATTAGTGCATCATGGTTTCTTCACAGGCTAATGTTCTGGAAGACCTCTGCCCCCTGCATGAAGGCTGATGTTCATTGGGCAAGGACCTTCCTTAAGTGGTGAGGAGGCTGGAGGAAGGCGTGAAAGGAGAAAGGGGTGGCCTCTTGACTGCACTTTCTGCCACATACACAGGGAAGATAAAATGTAAAAGTCAGTTGTATGCAGCGAAAAAAAGAGAGGAATGAAACAACCAAAAAGGTGTGTCTTGAACAGGACAAATCAGCTACAGTTTGGAAATTTCAACATTTTTAGTCCAGAATGGGAYAGGGCCAAAAACTAGATTGGTCCTTTCTGTGTTTCTTTGCCATTGTGAGACTGAAGAAGACTTTCTAGTGTTCAGATATTCAAGGAACTGTCTGGAAAATAGCAGCAAGATGTGTTTGTGCCAAGGCCATTAACCCTCTATTCTTGCCAACATCAAATTAAATAAACTGAGAAAACAATTTGCATAACACTGTCACAGCGATATACAGTCGAGGCAACCTTTTGGAAGACTGAGCTTATGAAGAGGTTTAGTAGAGCAGACACAGTCAATGCCTGCATGGTCAGACCTGGCAGTGACCGAGTTTGACTTCTGGAAACAAGCTCTGCAGGTCTATGCATGGCTCTCACACACAGTTGTGTTGGATCCCTGCCTGGCACTTAGGGACCACAAAGTTCACCCTTCTGCTTTGACCTCTGTGCAAACTGCTGGCAAGTTTTCCTGGTGGTCTTCTAGAGGCTCAGAAACTTCAGAGATTCAGAAATGTACATAAATATGTGAGCTGTTTGAAAGCAACAAGAGAACAGCAAACAGAGTCTRTGTCTGCTGGAGAACGTGGAGTCAGCTTGTGTGAAATGGTATAAAAAAATCTCTTCTGTCACTYTCTGTACCTCTTCTTGCTCTTTACAAGCAGTTGTGCCATCTCTTAGAGCATAACAGCAGCAGCCACTTCTCTGGCCTGCTTTCACTTGAACTAAGCACATCCAGGAGACATTTCTGTACCAGATTTGTGTCTTGGTTATTTTTCATGTCCATGTCACAGTGAATGGAGTAGCAAGATGTRCAATCCAGAACACAAGATCTGAAACTCTGAGATGGGACAGAAAACAATGTAAGGCACATCTGGAGTCTGAAATCTTTATGCTAAACAGTCACAGCTATTTATAGTTGCTTCAGATTTGCTATGGATTAGCAAAAATAAATAAAAATGTATGTATGGATAATTATCAAAAAATGCTTTAACTTGAGAGATTCTTTCAGCTCTCAAGAAAATATTTAGGACTGAGTAAATGAAAATGTACATTTTACACATTACCTAACTATGCTCATTCTTTTCAATGTATTTGCATATTTAAACAATTGTAAAGAATGTTTTGTGCAATCCCACATATAAGCCCAAGAGAACACGGCTACATCCTATGCTAACTCATTGAAAGCATAAATCTTAATTTTATTTAAGTACCAACTCCTGTAGTTTAATATCTTTTCTTGTTCTGATTTTGTTCCCCCATCTCAGTCTCATCAAAAACAAAGCAACCACTCAAATATAACCTAACACCTTGAAAAGTTAAGAAAACCCCTACAAAAAGGGAAGCTCTTTAAGCTCTCTCTTGGAGCCGTCTGGGAGCAGATACAACATTTTCTTTACAGTCAATTGTGTAAATATGAAAATATGTGGAAATGGAATATATTTAGGCAAGTTTTAAAATGCATAATATTTATTCAACTCTAATAGCTTTTTATTAGGAGTCAATAGGGTCTATCAACTAAATGGGTATTTCAACCATTTTCAATAGACACATTATTTACTCAATAGACCATAATGATTCTGAAGGAGGCATTAGGGCCTATTATGCAAATCTCTATGTATTGTAGGTGTATTCAAAAACAGTGAAATTTTGACCCTGGCTGTTCTACAGATCCTGATGCCATCGCTCTTTAAAAAGCAAATTGTGTAAACCTAGTTTGAATGAAATAGAAAGGTTAGAAGTAGCACAGTGGAAATAATAGATTTTTTTTTGGTTGGGCTGCAGAGCAGAGAATATAAAAAAGTTTTATTTCAACTTGAAGCAGTCAACAAAATACTAAAAAAAAAAGGAAAAATAATTGTGTCTTAGAAGGAACATTTCCTTTCCCACACAATGTTTTCACTTTTTTACCCAGTAGCTACACAAATAACTTCATTGCATTTTTGGCTGGTTAAAACATTCTCCCAGGAGACCTGCAGTGAATAACCTGCTTGACACTGGAGTTGAGCAGRACAGGTTTGAACAAGAATTTGGACCTTTGCTAAGATGGCAATGCCAGTCACCCAGCACTCCTGTTGGTCAATCCTCTTATTTCTTTCCAGCTATACTGATGACAAATTGTTTCAGGCTGACTGAGAACAAATTAAAAAAAATAAATTACTGCAGGTAGAAAACCTCTGGAAATGGCCCATTTGTAATGGTATGGGGAAAACCTAATAGCACTTGGTAGGTGGCCTGATTCAAAACTAATAGGAATTAATGGACATKCGTCATACAATTGCAGAGGATTTTGGCTCTGTATTCCTTGTTGCACTCCAGACACAAATGGACTTCTTTAGGGATACTTATAAAAATTCTAGAGGGGACCTATAACCAGAAAAGGTACTTCTGACTCACATAAACCACATGAAACTCTCTCAAGTTCAGCTGACATTGTCAAAACAAGTGTTTTTATTCTTATCAAATATTGAAAAAAGCATTTCTGAAATTAAAAAAAAATCATATAGGTCCGTACTCAACCATTTAACATAGAACAATGAATCCTGGACTAAGACATCCAGACTAACTTGRGTACCACAAGAAATATTATAAAAATTTGAACAAAATATTTTGCACATGTGTCTATAGCTTGTAGGAAGTGTTTAGGTACTGGGTGGATGCTACTGCCTAGTGCTTTGGCTCTCCCATGTGTCTTTACAGAACAGAATATAGCACAAATGTGACATTAAAAAAAAACAAATTGACATTCTTTAATTTGCTGTGTACTGCAAAGTTCTTTTGATTTGAAAGACTCCTTGTATTTCCTTTTATTTTTAATGCTGAAGTATTCAAAAGCAAACAAATGACCAAATGACTGGGTCTGCTTCTGTCAGGAGCAGATACATAAAACATCTGCAGAAAAATTTACGTGTGACTTACTTGCAGCAGCAACAATGATTTAGTTACATTCTTTATCTGTGTATAATTAAGTCTAATCAGTGTTTTTAAGAAAGGGCACATTCGCTGGTGAGGCAGGGTTTGTAGAAAGAAGCAATATTTTGTATGAAATCATACTGTTTGGAATTATGTGCACAGAATGAATGGACATACATTCTCRGTTGTGTACAGCTGGTGTATTTGAAGAAAACCAGATGGACTTCTGCGTTCAGACCCTTCATCATGTTCTGTTCATCAGAATTAATTTGCAATTACAGCCTGGAGGACGACCAAGATTATACAACTGTGTTACATTATAYGGTATACTCGTCTTACCCTTCTCTGAAGACCACACGAGGTGACTTTGCCACACTGCCACTTGTAGCTTCYTTAGTTTTACTAGTGGCAGCAGGTAGGTTTTCTTCACAGAATAAGGTTGCTGGTGAACATCAGCCCAGGTTTCCACAAAGAGCTGCCACTGAGAGCAGGGTGAGCCAAATGGCCATCCCATGACAGTGTAGCTGGGCAGCTGCTTTTGCTGGCCTTGGATCTTGCAGAAGTGAAAGTGAGATAAAAATGGACAGTGCATAAGGATTGACCAGGAATGAGGGTGAAGATTTGGGTAACTTGACTAGACAAAAAACCCTAGCCTTGCTGTTCTTATCTAGATTTTATTTGTGCTTTATGATGTCATACCAGCAAAAACAGAACTTCTACTTTATTTTATTTAATTTCCTTTTTTTCCCCCCCTTTCTTGTGAGAAAGAGTTATTGAAATGAGTTTTGGGGCTGATGAATACCCTGGAGGTGCTTTGGCCCATTGCTTTCTTCTAGACCATTTGCCTTTAACTCTCACTTGAGTTTCTGTTCGGCAAAGTTAATAGCTGCAAATTCTTCAGGGRTGGTTTGTTAAATCATGTCCAAGAAAATAAATATAATGAATGAACAATCTCAGGAGAAAGCCCTGACATTTAAAAAAAAAGTAAATGAGTCTCAGAAGTATCAAGCYGTGGAATAGACAAAGTACATTAGCAAAAATGAGATACGTTTTGCAGTAATTAGAGGAGGAGATAAAGTCTTCTCCAGGGGAGCACACCTGAGTTCTTGAAAACACAACCATAAGCTGGTTGTGTACTTCATCCTGGGATCTAACAGGGCAGACCTGAACTTTGTCTGCTCATAGCTTCCCTCCTACTCTCCCAGCATTTCAATGTGCTTCATCTGCCACTGCATCAACAGACTTTGATGGGAAGAAGCTGRAGCATAGTTTGAACTCTGAACCCAATTACATCTGGTCATTTTGGACAGCTGTGGTGGTACAACTCTGAACTAGGAGGCGGAGAGTTCATGACAGACTCAAGTGCTGYAGCTGGAGCAAATTCATCTGGTGCTGCGATATTGTGGGTTTTATGCTTGAACTGGAAATCTGAACTAAGTGCTGCTCTAATTAATATAAAGGCACTTTGCCAACTAGAGTTTGGTGTGTGCCAGGGTTAATGCCTTTTAATTGCCATGGCACAAGTGGTAAGTTTTATCTGTGTGTGCTACTGGAGATGTGTAGGGGATCTGAGTCAGTGAAATGGGCAGAATTCAGCTTTTCCCCACTACCAATACAGAGCGTAACTCCTGTCTTTGGCAATGGCACTTGCTGTTTAATGCTCGAGAGAGGATAAGCATAGCAGGGATCTTAATTTCCTAGAGATACAGGGAATMCCACATCAAAATGATATTAGAAAGCAGACTTAGTTTTGCCCATGGCTTGTGTAATTAAAACCTAGTCTGGTGACAAGGTACTACTACACATAGTGATAAAGACACCCTTGGGCAGAGGACTACTGAAGTCTTATGCATTGCTAAAGTCCTATTAAAGCCTTTTTTGCTTGGCTTTATTAAAACCAATTTCATTGCTCGGCCCTGAAAATGTGCCTGTGAAATGTTTCCGTAGGCCTTCCCAAGTATTGAAATCTTTCAAAAGCTTATTGCAGATTCTGTTCTCACAAAGACACTGAACCAACCCTGATCTCCACTGCATTAAGCAAGAGCATCTTCTATTTGTTTCTCATGGTTGCTAGTGATTTCCCTCAAGAAAAGAGGACCAAGAAGACCTGCCTTTCCAGCTCTTTCTTGGGTGGAAAGAACAAGAAACTGCACACCATGCACTTGCACACACATGCACAATCCTCTAACCCTCATTAAAAAAAAGGAAAAACTCATGACAATGTCTAGCCCATGCACTCTAGAATATATTTCACTTACAGGTAAAGCTTTGCATTGGATASAGAAGAGATCTGAGACCTGTTCTTGTTTTGTGGTCATATAACTGGAGTTTGGCCTTACCCAAATCTCTGCTTAACCTGTGTTTTTCTTGTGCTTACTATAGCTACTGTATGAGAGGTTTGGGCTCTTTTCATTTTCCCCTTTCGATTGTGGGAATTTTTTTCACTCTTTATAGATATAATTTTAAATGCAGGAAAAATATTCTTGGGATGGCCTCTGRCTAGTGCTCATTAGAATTTAAGCCAACAGAATTATTTTATCACATGGATTTGCAGTTCTGAATATTGCTTGTACTCTSTATGAAAAGCTGCCACTAAACAATAGTGAAAAATGAACTTTTCCATGTTAAWATTGTGCTTCAAAAAACATCTGTGGTAAGAATAGGAAAATTCCCAGGTTTCTAATCACTCTCTTGATCTTGAAAGGATCATTTTCAGGTAGTCAGACTGAAAGGGGAAGGGACCGATATAAAAAGAATGTTACAAGGAGACAATCSAAATTTTTAAGCTGCAAAGCTAAGCCAAGTTCATAGTTATTATTAGCTGAGAAAAATTGTTGGAAAGTAATTGTAATTGTAACAGATTAAAAGGAAAATATTTCCACCTAAAAAAATCTCAAAATGCAGAAGAAACATGTACCCAAATCATAGCAATAGTCATAAAGCCTCTATCTAAGGACTCTATCTTGCTTGGCATTTAAAAAAATATGAAAGATAGTGATTTTTAATAATTCTAAATGGCGTTTAAGATAGAGAAAGTAGCAAGCAGAAAACAAAACCCAAAAATTCTTATTCTCTTACCTCCAGAATTTCCAGTAAAAATCATGTGTGTGCTCTTCAGGTGCTAAMGGATGATTTTTCTGCCTTAATGCAATTACACTAAAAATTAGTTCTGTTATTTCTAATAACTCTCTTACACCTTGCTCTTTTAAAGACATTTCTTGTGCAAACAATTTGTGATATTCATCTAAGAAAAGTGTGCAATGGCCAGAAGCAAAGTCAAATACAAGCAATATGAAAGTGGGCTTTTTGTTCCATATCTCTCAGGCTATGTACATATTTAAAGATTTCCAAGACCAAAACTTTATTTTGTTTTTACTTGAAAAAATATCATCTGCAATACTTCAAAGATTAGGTGAATTTTGAAGATGGGAAGGTATTTAATATCTTTTTTGAATCTTCTGATATAAAGAAGTTAATTTAATTTAATTGCTTTAATCAAAGCAAAATACAATCCTCAACAGAGTATTAATAACCTCATCCTCAACAGAAAGACATTTGGTCATGTAAAGTGGGATTTCTACTGGATCATAGACAAAGCTCACTCCAAAGTAATGTCAGATGTTGAATTTTTCTCTCTGCATTGATAACATTCGGTGTAGCAACAGATTAAATTCCAGGAAGGAGGAAACAGATCTGGTTGGTTTTGTTGGCATTTTTATGCTCAAGCTGCAGATGCTCTGGTRTATCCAGGAATACTGAATATTCTGAAAGGGAATTGAATTTTTCTATTCATTTTTTTTTAATATATAGGATAACCCTTTAACATTTGAGTACTTTGTATTTCTWTTGCCTGGTGGGTCTGGAAGACACACATGTGGTTCTACATATGTTCACATAGTCACAGAATGCTATAGAACATGACATTTTCTCATTAAGATCATCTGTGATTTTTTTTCATGTGTCTGTTTCTGCTGTCCAGTTGATAAAACCAATTACAACTGATTCAATTTTCCATCTACTACAGTTAGAGTTGACACAGTCAGAGGACAAAACTCCCACAGGGTATAAATGYTCTGAAATCAGCATATTAAGGGTATCATTTCAGAATGGTTAGGACCAAGAATTCCCACTGAGAACAAGGGAAAAGAATGTCTGCTTRTTTAATTGTCTTGTCTAATGCCTGAGCAGGCTGTGAAGTCCCAAGGACTTATGAAAACATAAGCTTCAGGTTCTAGCCTGGGATCATGTACTGTGAGGGATCCTGTTTCCTGCCATATGGTCATGTGAGAAGGTCTTTTAATTTCCCTTCTAAAAGAAAGATGTAACACCAGTTTCACTAACCTCACTTCATTCTTCTCAGTCTGTGCCTAGATTCACAAAATCTGTATCTTTTGTTTGCAATAAGCAAAAGAGAAAACTATTGTGGGTGCTCTTCTTTGGATCATTATTGCAAATAGAAATATAACAATTCTGCTCCAAAACTGACAATTTTTCTCAGTGAGTTGTCCTAATCACTTGGCAATGATTGGTCAAAGAACTGCTGTGGTCTTGATTCTTTAAAAAAAACTGTTTTTTTTTTTTGTTTTTTTTTTTTTKAAAAGAGGCTCCTTTTGGTTAAGGTAGGTGTTGCTCATTTGTTGGGAGTTGTACTGGAACTTCAGCATCATGGTCATGAGGTGATGGTGGTGGTGGTGGTGATTCCCTTCCCGAGTTACCTCTCATGCTCTTCAGTGGCCTTTTTGTAGAAGCAGAGCAGTTTCACAGCTGACATCAGGTGTGCTGTTTGAATACCACTTTTCCAACTGCTCTGTGGTTCAAATGAGTTCATCCATCCCTGACACTTGCACAAAAACACTCTAGAAATGTATTATTTAAAGCCTGCCTTCCTCGGTGCTGCAGAAATAAAGGTGTAAACTTTCTTCAGAGGCCTGAGAAAAGAAACATTTCCTTTGCTCTTGTAGGAAGGAGTGAAAGGCCAGGCTTTGAGCTGCAYGGGTACCCCCCAGAGGGCCCTGATGCCAGGAGATGTGTGAATTACTGGAGTTGATATTGTCATCTTCCTCACTGCACCYGAGGATGCTGAAGCCACCAAGGAGTTGTGCTGACACCCTGCCACTATGGTCACCAGAGGGATGCTGTGACACTACTGGAACAATTGGTGTGTCCTGCATCACACCTTCACCTGGGCTGGGGAGGTAGGAGCTGCTCTAAAAGGTAAAGTTCTCTTATAGTTCTATGACACGTCCATGCTTTCTGGTGTTGCCTGTTTGACCAATTGCTCAAGGCAGAAAGCAAACAAGGAGTCTAAAATGAGCACTGTATGGTAAACAGATTTTGAAGGGTATTGTGGAGGGCTGGGGTTTGGATACTTAGCATAAAGAGTGTGAGGACGGCTGGCTGGATCTTGTATTTTCACTAAATGTCGTTTTTCATTTTCCCATAAATGCTTTATCAAGGGGTAGCCATTTGAAGGAAGTTGTGAARAAATGCACTTATAAGGGTCAAAACTCCTTGTCTTTCTCAAAGGTATGAAATTCTCCAATTTTCTAAGCCAAAGTTGGAGGTTTTCTTTATTCTGGACGTCAACAATTTTGCAAAATGTGAGTCTGTGAAGGCTGTCAGTAGATGGGCTCTTCACTCTGTTGCAGAATGAAAACAAGTTTGAAAGCTTATGAACTGGAATTGCTGGTCTCCAGGCAGCCGTACACGGTGAGCATTTCCCTTACAAAAAACCAGATAAATACTCCAGAATATTGCCATAGCAATCCCTAGTAGAGCTGTAAAACCAACGTACAGAGGATATGTTTGAGCAGAGTGGTGACAAACTGCAGTAGTTTCAGGGAAGCACCTGTGCGTGTGGTGGTGTAAAGTGCAGATGCGGTTGGTGTGTCACATGTGAGTGACACCTCTCGTTGGAGCACGTCTCTGTAAAGCAATAGAAAAGAGCTGAGCTTTTTGAAGCATGGTATGTAAGAACATCTGCCCTTCAAAATGACAGTAATGCATCAGKTAAATGGAGGTGAGCTAGAGCTTCGTGCTGCATCTGACATAATTAAAGTTGATGAAAAGGTACTGCTGTTGTAATGGGGGATGTAGTTTAATACCTCTATCACAATGCCATTTTAAGAAGAGCAGAAACAGAAATAAAGATGCACCAGATTTGTACCAGCAACAGAATTTCCCAGTACAATTTCTGCAGCTTTCATCAGATGCTTGGTTGCACATCTTCAAAATGATTGTTATCTCTGGGCATGTTTGAAGTGTTATGCTGCGCTTCCGTGRACTCTGTCAGGTTACATATTGTTGCAAGGGACAAATCCTGCACAATGGCTTAGCTCTTCAACTTCTGTTCTTGGATTACATCTTTGGGTAACTCTCAGAACAGTATGAGAAGTGACAGCCWTAGATCAGTTCAGGAGACAAGGGTCTTGTAGTATTAGCCTCCCATCCTCTGCTCATACAATGGTCTCCTCCYCAAACCCAATAATAAAATAGTTTAAATAAAGCAAGGCCAGTATCAAAATCTTAAATGGAATATGCAAAACAAGAATAATAAAATAGGAGTGACCCAAGTAATAGAGTTTCATGAGGAGACTGTGAAACACAAAACAACAAAAACAACCAGCAAACAACAAAAAAAAAAATCAGGCTGGGCAAATGACTGCACAGATTGYAATTTAGATAGAATAAGTGCATTAAGACCAGCAAGAAGTCAATTTAAATATTATATGAGAAAGAGCCAAAGCATGCACCAGAGTTTTGGGTGTCTCAATCATTAACCAAGCACAGATTTTAAAGAGATTCAAWACAGGGAATCAACAGGTCTTTATAACACAGTTAATATGGAATGAAATGACAAATCAGAGTAAAAGGTCACACCCAATTGTGGCAGAAGAAACATGATGCGGTGATATCCAAGAAGAAGAAAGAAAAAATAAATAAATGGAAAGGAGACAAGTTGAGAAACAGAGGCTGTATAAGTTTTATGCCTTATCCACATTACTAGAAATAAAAATTAGCATCCCCTGGGAGATGTCGCTAAAGCAACGCAAGGCATGAGGAAAAGCAGCCTTGAAAGAATAGAGGGACAGCACCCACTAGACATTTTAAGTTAAGTGTAGCAGATTTACTACAAACACAAAAGAGACTCCCACCCAGCTCGTGGATAACATGCCATGGGACAAGCAAGCCTTGGCACCTTCTCTTTCCAGAAGGGAAAGACTCGATAATACTTAGTCAAAGCTTACAGAGAATCAGCTCCTCTGTTGGCAGCTTTTGTTACCTTCTCAAGGTGAAAACTTCCTTAGAAGGCTTTCTGAGGGGTCCCTGGTCCTCCCCACTTTGCCAAACTTTAGACAGGGTTAATCCTGTGATGTCCTTCAGACTTCTTTGGGAATTGTTGAGTCCCTCTTGGAGGACAGCAGAGAGCTGTGCTCTATCAGAGCTTAGGCAATGTCATGAGCAACTCATTGGTGCAAGCAGAGAGGTTCTTGGCTGAAGCTGCTGCAGAGAGGGCAGGAGGCTCACAAGAACTGTTGGTTGTGTGCTGTGGAGAGGGAGCTGCCAGGAACAGGGCTTGGATGGTGAGGTCTCTGGGTAAGGCAGTGCTTCTGGGAATTCCTGGAGARTAACAGTCTTTGCTGATGCTATCGCTTTTGTGGCATTCAGGAAAATGGGTCTTTAGGTGAACTTTTTCCTCTGTTTTTGGAAGTGTATAAGTAAATAAGATTATTTTAAGTTTATACCAAGAGTAAAATTGACTTACACTGCTGATTTCTTATGCAAAYAGGAACAGCTCTATAAGGCTCTGAAACTTTGGCTAATCATTCAGCCAAAATTGCTACTCTATATTAATAATAAAGACATCTATTGATGATTATGTTCTGGATTCACTAATCCAATCACAAATGCCTTTTCTCTGTGGTTTCGTTGTACTCATATTTCTTACTCTTTTTTTAAATATAAAAATAATTGTAAAAACCTCAATAAATAGATTACAGGAACAGAGAGGATTTCGATTACCATAAAAGTTCTTCCCCTTTCAGCATTTGCATGATAATAATTTAATAGCAGAATACAATTAAAGCAACTAGGGAAAAGTGTATGGCTTTGTGTTATGACATCACCCTCATTTGCCAATACTGTGAGTGCACAAATGACCCACAAAGATTTCACTTGAAAATCCARATTAGACGCTGGTGTAGGTGTCACATCAAGACCTTTTGTGAATAGAAATGCATGTMTTAGAACTGTTCCAGGCTTTCTTTATCCTCAAAAGCAAGAGATGAACTGAGATCAGCTRTTTTATTTTTTATTTTTCCTAGTAATTTTACAGACAGGATTATTTGTAATCCAGTTTTCTGGAAAGAACTTGTTCATGCTCAGCAATTCAAAAGTTTCCTGCTCCTTTTCCTTCCAAAATCTCTATGCTGCTTTCTGCACACAGCCCTCTGCTCTTGCCTCTCCCAGTGCTGCCTTCTCTTGTCAAGATCTTCAGCTGCTGGACCTTCTCCTGATCCTTTCAGCTCAGTAGAGGAGTTATCATTTGAAAAGAGAAAACCTGGCCAGAAAAATGTGTTGTTCCAACTCTTATTAATCAGATACAGAGGACATCTGCCAGGCAATTGAGAATATGACAGTAATGGTCTGGAAAAAAAAGAAATGGGTCATTTATGCTCTGTCTGCCCCATCTCATTATCTCCTCCCATCTCCCTTCCAAAYTATCACCTATATATCCACCATGTCCCTGCTGCACACAAGGTGCATCCCTGTGTTCCCACCATCTCCATCCTCCCTTCCACTGCTTTTGAGTTTATGCTGTTCGAGACACATCAGGAGACCTTGTAGTCTTTTCCAGAWAAGGGACAGACCAGCTGTGCTGCAGACATAGAAAAGTGAAGATTGCTACAGCATTGTCACATCCAACAGGGTTGTGCAGACACAGAGAACTCTAAGGCCATCATTCTCCTTTTTCTTATTTCTTTTTTTTTTNGGTTTTTTTTTTTTCATACTGCTGAAACCCTTTTTCAGAGGGACATTATTTTGCAAAAATTTAGTTTCATGAGCTGTATTTCTCAACTGGGCAAATTTCTGCTATATTCATGTGATAAGATTATTTAYAAGATCTTTAACAAGTACTATTCATTTCACAGATTATGACTGCAGCCTCCACACAATGGATAGTGTTGGCAGGGGAAAAATAWTTCAGTCAGAAGGTTCAAGAACTAATCTGTCATATTTACAGGGAAAAATTCAGTGAGGAGTTTTCTGGAAGACTAAAGTTTATGTTTTTGTGTGAAGATCATACGGGGTGCTAGTGGCAGTGGTAAAAATAAGATTGGACACAAGCAGAAAATGCTCAGCTTTTTTTCATTTTGCCTTTGTGACAGATTTTTAAACAGTGTGGAACATCACTCTTTAGCAAAGAAGTTTATGGTTTTGTGGGAAGTAATTTCATATAGGCAGTAGTCYAATTATACAAGTATTGTATTGCCAAAGGACCTGGATTCTAGCAGTCTTCCCTTTTCTCATGCCTGTAAGGAAAGATGTGCTCTGCATTATGAAAGGATGRTTTTCAATGTCCTGCAAAGCAATCCCACAGCCTCTAGTATTGTTTAAAGATGAAATCAGCTGATGAAACAAAAGCATGTKGTTTGCCCTTTGCTGTTCTGGAAAACAACCCTGGTCCATGTTCTTGTCTTTGGGGATCAAAGGTTCCTTGTGACTCTAATTCAGCCCTTCTCTGCAATGCAGTTGCATCAGCCTTTGTGCTTTCTATCCTTRCTCCCTGCTGCAATTCCTGGGAAACACTTGGGTCACTGCTGGGCCTGCTGCTCTTCCTCCTGTGAGGCAGAGCAGAGCCAGGGGTGCACCAGGGGCGCTGCATAGGTCAGAGGTTTCCTTCTGTCCCTGCTGAGTCCCCAGAGGAGCACACAGATGGTCACAGATGGGCAAAGGAGGCCGCAAGGTAAGCATGGGGGATTGTAGAGGTAACTCTGCAAATCCTACAGCTCCCAGGCTTTCCAGCTCCAGGCTGCTGCAGGACACTGGGCAGTGCAGGCAAGGGCKGATATTTTCTCCTCAGATAACATGTGCAGAGGTTGATGGCAGTAGTTTAATGCTTATTATTTTTGCCTATAACTGCTATGGGTATTATTCAAAAGGAAAAYGTGACTCATTACATCTGATTGCTTTCACTCACTCTCTTTTTTTAGGGTACACATATTTATGTGCCAGTTGCATCAATTAAATAGCAACCAATCCAAGTACATTTACAGTCTGCCTTTAACATGCCAGTTCCATATTGTACTTTCCAATTAAGCATGAGCAGATTAATGGGATGCATTGTTCTCTTGGGTTAACTACCATATTGTCATTAGGTGGATACGCCCTCATGAAGCCAAGTTTTCTTTCTGTGAAAGGAAAAGAAAGTGCATGCTCAAAAAGTAGGGCAATTTCTACCAAGCAGAATCAGCTGAGAGGGAAAAAGAAGAGTCTCCTCCTTCCCACTTTTTTATTTCAGTTGTTGTTTAATTGTTTCTTCGACCCAGTGGTTTAGYGATTTCACATCTATTTAATTAACAGAGAAATGAATAGGGTGCACTGAAGAACAAGAAAGGAAGATCAGATAGACAAATGGTCTCTGTAAGTTCACAGTTCTTAAAACAGATGTTCACCTCCGCTGGCTATGGTATATCATTATCTCCAGGAACCCTGAAGAGAAGGCAAAATCCTTCATTATTTGTAGGAAAATCAGAGCAGTCTTACAGGACTAAACAGATACACCAGCCCATTTCATCAGATCCCATCTCACTGCTGTTGTGTTACTCACAAGTCAAGAAGTGTGTGTGTCTGGGGAAACTGAGGCTGCAGAYAAACGTTGCAGTTGTCTGGGGAATGAGGGACTATGGAAGTGTGATGATGAGGTGCTGTCTAAAGCACAAGCAGCTGTATGGGGTTGGGACAATTCCTCTGTTATTTGTTTGGTGCAAAGGCAATTGTCTCTTGGAATTTGCCTTTTGAAAAGACTTTTAGCTTATTTATTGAAGTGGGGCTGCCCAACTGTTCCCCACAGCTGCCTGTGCCTCCTTTCTGAAGGGCTAGGGAGTGTGTGGAAAAGCATATGGCATCTTGCTTTCTTGTCTCTATTCTTACTATACATTGCAGACATTAATAGGCAAAATGTCAATCCAGTGCTAAGCAGTCTTCATCTCTTTTGCCAGGAAAAATCAATAATTGTGGGAATTCCTCCCATCCCAGGAGATAGACAGGAGAAGTTGGTCCATGCAGTCAAACACATATAAAAAGGCATGCACAGGCACACTTGTGCAGACCAGCCACTCTGCTTAACTCCCTGGTTTTGCATCTGAATTCCCCACCTGTGGGACAAGAAGTGCTGGGTTCTGCTATGTAAGCAGTTGTGATGGCAACCATCAAAGAGCCCCTTGGAAAATGTGCCCTGAACACTTTGATTACCGGTGCCCCAGATTTGGTGTGCCTCGTGATTATGCTTTATCACTCTTACACTCTCCACTAACTTTTAATCACAGCTGAGTATTTCCAATATGACTGCCATTTCTGACTTCAAGTGTCTTAAAGGAGTAATTCAGATTCCCAGATAACAAAAGTGTGGGGATTTGCTAGGCAGGAGGCACTAGAGGGACCCCCTCTGCTTCCCCTCTAGCTTTCACCCTTCCCCCGTACATCAGAGCCCTGGTAGTGGAAAAGAAATGTTGAAATCAATACAAGAATAAATTGCCACGTGGTCTTTATTGTGGAGGCAAGGTTTCTACAGAAAATCCTTGTAATCAGAAAAGAGGGAAGATGAGATTAAACTGATTAAACTGAGAAAGTCAAAAAAGGACAACTTGAAAGATTAGCTCGAGGACGACTGAAAAGCATAATCCTCCATGCATGTTAAGTAGAACAGTCCTTCTCTGTTATCAGCCCCTTCATCTGATGACCTTCTGTTGCATTAGCACAGAGCTACTTGATCCAAGGCAAATAGTGAAAATTGAAAAGCAGAACGCCAGTGATTACAACAGGTATCAATATTACTGCAGTGATGGTTTGTTATCATTAGGGAGCTCCATCAGAGCTCATTCTGGAAGCAAAAGGAACAGAAAATAACAAGTCATTACACTTGAGGCAGGCAATAGAAGAAAAGACCTTGTGTTACAGTGGAAAAGCCTTTTTCACCTGCTTCAACCTCTAAAATTACAGCGTCAGAACAGGAAAAGAGGTGTGTGTGGGGGGGGAAGCAATAAGAGAATCTCACCTTTGTTTCTTTCCCTGGCAACAACTGAGCCTCAGTAGTCTGCGCACAGCCTGCGTGTGCTACCCTTTTGTTCTGCAGGGAGAGGAAACAACAGGCCTGTGTCAGTTTTACTGGTCAATGACTTTTGTTTTGCCTGACACATATAACTTTGTAGCAAATGTGCTCTGGTGCGGTGCTAGCATGTATTTTCATATGTGTTTGTCCATGCAGTCAAACACATATGAAAATACATGCACAGGCACACTTGTGCAGACCARCCACTCTGCTTAACTCCTCTGAGGAGGACTGAGGTTGGCTCCTCTGCAGCCTTGCAGCTCCACTTTGCATGGCTGTGTGTCTGAGCCTGTCATAGGGCTGTCCAAGGGCAGCATCTTCTCCCTTCTGCTTCAGAGATATAGGAAAGTCTGGAAGAAAAAAAGAAAGCCTGTTCTAGCCAAGGGTTRTTGAATTCAGGTACATCACATACCCCATCTTAACTTACAAAGGAATATTGCTCCCGAGTAGACTCACATTTTGTGCTTTGGAAGTGTGCTTAGCTTCACATTGACAGAAATATTTTTAGAGGATGACTTCATTGTCTTTTCTTTTAAGTTGGCAGAGACCAGAAAAGCTAAGGAGTGGAGAGTGGCAAAGGCTTGTGGCTGTATGCTTCACCAGTCATATTTGCTATAATGCTTCACATTTGTGCCTGTTTTGTCCTTTTCTCTGTTCCCCCTACCCCTGAAAATTCTGTCTTTTTACCCCACTATTGCCCAAAAATGCTTTATACTCAGACACTCTTTTCTTTGCCAAAAGCCTGCAAGTCTACAGTGATATTAATCTTCGTTGTAACATTGCTGATGTAAATGGAGAAGCATGACTCTGAATCATTTAAATGTTTTGACTGAATCCTGGGTTTGTCACTGRGATGCTGTTTCATTTTGTTCAACTCACAGCAAGTCAGTGCCGCTGTCTYCCCTGCTGCCTTTGCTGGTCTCTAAGTTAGGCAGGATGTCTCTGTAGGCCAGAATTGTTTCTTACTGGGCATTTGGCAAGGGAATGTGACTCCAGTTGAAAAAAATGACAAAAGTATTGTGATCAACTGTCATGAATGGAAAAAGACAATGTCTATTTTCAGGTAATTTGTCATATTTTATAAACCCACAAAATTTCACATTAAAAAAGCACAAAGCATTAGTGTAGGCTAGCAGTTTCAGGCTTAAACATTTTGAAAAATTTGGGAGAAAAAAAGGCCCTGCTACTTGTGAAACTTAATCCAGTTCCAGCATCCAGAGAAAAGACTAATTTCTGGCAAGACTCTTTATTATTAATTTGAAAGATCTTATCTGCATATTGCACTAATGTCAGTAAGGGGAACTAAATGGTGTAGTCTTGCCTTGCCTTTCTTTACTGGAGAAGTAAGGCTCCCACTACACTGTTGCTCCCAAAAAGCTTTTGCCCTTTTGTCAGTAGATTGGGTCAAACCTAATCTGGGCAGAAAGAAGCAGAACTGCTGCCTTGGGAGAGTTCCTACTTCTGTCATGCCTAAATTTGTTCTCAGTTTGCTTAAGTCTCAATGAAAAGAGGTTTTCAGTTCAGGAGGTAAAGGGWTTCATTAGATCTCATTCCCAGAAATGTCTACCTGATTGAGAAAGAGTCCCCTCAGGGGTAATGCTCATAAGCAGGCGGAGGCTGAGGGGCTGAAAAATGACCCATTTTGAAGTTTATCTAATTAGCTTCAAATATATAAGTTAGGTGTTTGGCTAGATGGATTAGCGTAATTATCTTAGTGCACCTATTCATGCTAGGAATGTCAGAAAACCAGAGAACAGAGGAGCTCAGAAAAAAACCACAGCAGCTCAGCCTGTTGACTGCCCTGACCCATGCGTAATTGTGCTGCAGAGGAAAGAGAGAGAGCTGGGAAAAACACAAGGTGAGAGGAGCTGCTTCAAAGACAAAATATTGACAGCTGACCTACAAATAAATTGAGAGGGATCTACCTTGGCCCAAATTCCTTACAAGCAGGTACTACAGAAAAATAATCCCAGGTGCATGCAGTCATTGCATAAAGGCAGAATCCTTACTGTTACACCAGCAATTGGAGCTGAGGTATTCACTGTAAGCTCTGTATCTGTAGTTTTGCCTCCATCACTGAGCCATCTTTAAAATTAATTAAAGTATTTTTCTTCATCTTGAAAGTACTTCTTCTGCTGAAGAATGGATTACTATTTTATTGTTTGGTTACAGATTTTTTTCCTGATCTGTTGATAAAGTAGATTCCACATATTTTGTGAGATCAGTTAAAAATTCCCTTGAAAGACAGCAGACAGCTATGAAACAGCTTTTCCCAAAAAAAAGGATTTCCAGTTAAAGAAAAAAAAAAAAGGAGGGGTGCAGGGGGAAGAAAAAAAGAAAGGAAAAAGGAAGAAAGAAAAATAGAAGAGGGGTGAGCACCTGTATTACTAAGCTTGCTTTTGTTAGGATTTGCTGTTTAGGCACACGTGTATAGAAGCAGACTGGAGAAAAAAACAGAATTGCTAAGTAAACCTGAGACCAGTCAATAATTTCTTTTTAAACARTGAGTGCTCCAGGTGTGCAGTTTGTTCCACCCACATCTTGCAAATTTGGGGCTGRTGGCCAGGCTGCTTCAGTGGCACACAAAATCCAGTGGCAGCTGGAGTTACTCACCCACCTTGCTGAAGGCTTTCTTTGCTCCAAACTCTCTCCATGCCCCGAGTCTGCAGGATTAGCTGAGTTTCCAGCTAATGGCATTTCCAAGTGTATCAAGTGTGCAGCGTTAATTTCCCCAGCATCTCATTGACTTTCCAGTCAATATTGCCGTGATCCTTTCAGAACCACTCTTGTGTTCGAAGCATTGTAAATGAGTTTAATCACTGGAATGACCTGGTTTTCAGCAGGGCYGTGCACCCTTGGTAACCATGCAGTCACCAGGTGACCAGCACCCCCTCTGCCCCTTGATTCACCAGGGCTTTGAGTCACGCCTGTAGAGGATAACGCCAGGATTAAAACACTCTTGAGAGTGTTAAAAATAGTTATAGTTTTCCCAATAACGTTTTTGTTTTTTTTTTTTTTTTTTTTTTTTTAATTGGAAAAGCATGTTTTACCAAAATCTAAATTTTTTATGTGAAAAATGTTAATTATTACCTTTCTGTCATGAAGAACATCTAAGGTCTAAGCATGAGATAGTGATCTTAACTGGACCCAACCACTTAATTGGTTTGTGAAATTTATCTGATTTATTTCGATGTATCATTCATAACAGAATAAGTCACCTTTAGCATTACAGCTTCCTGTTATGTTTCCATAATCTGAAATGGAAAGGATCAAATTCAGGACATGATATTTTAATTTTAATAAAATTGAAAAGTTGTGATTTAATAATCACAATTTGAAATAATCATTCTTCTTTTTCTTGTAATGTTTTCCATTTGGAATTTGGAATGAAAACAAACCTCAGAATRTGTCAGTTTCAGATAGTTTGAAACTTTCAAGTGGCGACCAGCTTTATCTGTTTGTGCTGAAGTTATTTTATAGGTATATGAACTTTCTCCCTTTGTAGATATTTTTCCTGMTGCTTTAAAGGCAAACATTTGTCCTTGAGTCACAGCAGAGGGCAATCAAATGGATTGAAGACCCGAGTTCTGCCCCTAGCCTTTATTTTTGGCAGAGAAGAGRAAGTAGAGGGAGATGTGTTCTGACATCTGTGGCATGTGGTGGCTGGTGAACTTGCAACTTCACAGCTACGTTCCTTCCTCATATGTACTCYTCTGCTGTCAGTTCCTCTCTGCTTCCCAGAAAAGTAACTGCTGGCACCTGGAGAAGGAGGGCTCGTCCTGGCTACAGAGGGACATTTGTTCTGAAGGAGTGGATTGCTATAAACATTTTTATGTGCACACTCTGATGAGCAAAAAACTCGGAAAGAGAGACCCCAAGAGGCAAAGGGAGAAGAAGGTATCTAGGAATTAAGTGGCTGGAAAGAAAAAAAAAAAAATCCAAACCCTGCAATTATATGTGCCTTTTAAGCTCATTAGAAAATTCTGGGAGGTGTCATGAGGAAGTGTTGGAGGTTCCCACCAACAAGGAGGCTGCTTGCACTGCCCGCTCATGGCTCAGGGCCAGACTCCCATGCCACTGCCACTGCCATCATGCCCTGCAGGATTCCTTAACTATTATACCTCTGGATGGGTTTAGCATTCTCCCGATGAAACTCCTTTGTATCCTCAAAGGTTCCAATTCAGAACATGGTTTTGATTTTGGAAATTGTTGAGAACTGTCATTTTTGGTGAGGTTCAGATATCTATTTGTCATTATTTATGCCATCTATTTAAGACATTTTAGAAATCCTTTCAGCATCTGCCTATTTGAACGAGAATGTGGCCTTTCGAGAGTCTTGCCCATTGGTGCATTATGTTTATGGTCTACACATAGACTCTTTGATTAAACTCTAACAAATGTAGCTGTAGCAATAAACAGGACATGAAAAAAAAAGGTAACTTTTGGAGAAATAGCATCAAGGCAAGGGCAAGGTGACGAGTTCACATTCTAAGTAAGCTGGTGAAGAAGAGCTACTTTAAATGACAAGTAGGTGGTTTTTTAGGACAGGTGGGTGCTGATGGGGTATATTTGGAATGTCCTGATATTCTTCTTGATTCAGAGACATCTCACAAAAGTCAGGATSTTTCTTCATTACATGTGTTATTACTTATAATTAATTAGCACTTTGTACCCTCTGAGGGCTGACCTTCATAGTCACACAAGCTGAATTCATGTAGATTTTTGTTTGACTTGCTGCAGRTAGATCATAAAAGACCAGCCCTTATCAGCAATCAAGTCCTCTGTTAGCACTGCCATTCATAGCTTTTCATGCCTCTTTAGTCGTGTCCCTGCTACTCCCTGCAGGAAGCTTGCTTGGGAACACTCTTTTCATTTACCACATACATCCCCACAGATCTGGGCTATTTCTTTTTCAGCTGACACTTTCCCCAGGCTRCAGAGGTCTGTGTTTCTCCTATTTCCATCCCTTTGCAGATGGAGTGTCTGTTTGCTCCCGCCTTCTGAACAGACACTTGAATCCAAAKTTTTCACATTTCAGGTGACAGTCAGAAAGATAGTATTGTTAGAGAACTGAGCTGAGGCTATTTTTGATTCAGCAGTTAAAACTCTTAAACTTAAATTGTTAAATATTCAAAAATATGAAGAAACTAGCTTTATAGTCCCAAGTAATGTAGTTATGTGAGACACAGGAGRACAGGACTTAATCCCCACTTTTCTGTTTAGCCCTTAGTTACCTGTGAAGAACCTCTCATTTCAGCAGCCTGGTTTTGGTCCTGTTGGCACTGCCTGTGTTTTTGAGAAGTTTTGTGTCAGCTGYCTGTGTCACAGAAGCTGCAGGTGGGTGCATGATGCCAGCAGGAGCTGTGCCAAACCTTTCCTCATGCAGCACAAGAGCAGTGGTATCGATGCTGTGGGAATTAGTATTATTGTCAGTCACTTCTTGTTTAACTCCGTTTGAAATGAGCTCGGTAAAGCTGAAGAATGGCTTAATAGTTAACTGCAATTTGGCTGAATGTCAGGTAGTGCCTTTGGGTCTGTGAAAATTTGAAGTGATTAAACCACCTTTTTAAGAAACCCATTTTGCTGAGCATTTTGAAYGGGTTATTTTAATGTCCCTTTGGTATATATTATGAGTACAGGRCACAAGATGGAGGCAATGTTGTTCTTTGAAATCAGTGACCTACATACATGGCAAATCTTAAGTGAGGGGCTGTTGACTCCTYGATCCATGACATACCTCTCAGAGCTTGGGCATTCAAAATGCTTATTTCCATAGTTGGTGAGAATGATTCCAAAAGAACACGCAGACAACCACACTTACCAAATCAAGGAAACTTTACCTACTGCATGTTAGTGTCTGCACYGTTTTAGAGTTGAGGATTAATTACCCTTTGCTACTAAAACCCCAGAAAATATTAAATGGTTGGAGTCTTGGAGGGAATGCAAGCAATAATTGCTGCTCTTTGGGCTGGCATGTTTTCTCTCCTTGTGTTGTTTGCTGGCCTCAGAGACRGCTTGCAGTCAGAGGCATGGTCGTTCCCAAACTCCAAAATATATGAGATCATCGGAATTTTTTGAAGGAATATGTGATTTGAGCCACTCTGTGGGTTCCTTAGCTATTGTGTGTTGTGCAACACCACATTTTGCAGTTACAGAGACAACATGAAGGGTCTGGCAGAAGTGCTGATTCCTTGTCCCTTTTAACAGGTCTCAATAAAATTACCAAGATAATATCAATAAAAAATAGAGGCCTCAGTAAAATTTCCTTGCAAAACTGGAAAATTTACCTAAATTACTCTAGGCTGGAACTTCAGAACTTCCTCTGATGTAATATGAATTAGTTCATTAGAGGTTCATGGATTTGGGGGTTGGACTAGATGATCTCCAGACATCTATCCCAACCCTAACAATTCTGTGATTTATAGTGGCTGAAGATGTGTTCCAGTGCTGGAAAGCTGCATTCTTTATACCAATAGKAACTGCAGTTGTTTTTATCCCCATACTCTACACAGTAAGTCCTTGTAAKTGTTGCCCTGGATAAGCTGCAATTTTCCATGAAATGCTGTCAAAAGATGCAAAGATCAGCAGGCATTTCCAGATGTCTRTGAATGAATAAGTGCAAGAAGGATGAAGTTGCAGCTGCTGTTGTTACCACAGTGTACAGGTCCGACCAGGAACCCTGGTTCTGGAGTGAGCACTCTCTGTTATCTGCCATTCAACACCAGAACAAAAAGATGATTTGAGCACTCTTTTGGACAGAGACCAAGTTCTGCATTATCTGTTCTGGAGAACTAGATGAGCATAAATAAAGGTAAATATACTGTTTGCCCCCGGCTACTGTGCATGCCTTGAATGCTGCAGGCTGGATACGTGTGTGCCATTTGCCATCAGCCCATGTCTGTCTGCATGGAAAGCAGTTTTGTCATATGCAGATATAGCCAGGGAAAACCTTTTGTTTGTACAAGAAGCTTACTAACACTAATTAAATATTTTCTTTATTTGGAAAGCAGACAATCCATGACTACTTACATGACCCCAGATTTACACAAATAGTTGATTACAAACCTTTTATGTTCTGGAAAACTGAGAGGGAATTCCTATTTTAGCCCTGCTGAAATGACAGTGGTAAGCAATTCAAGTAATGGCCTGTTAGTCAGTTATTAAATATTGCTCCTCAGCAAAATTGCTAATGATGATGGTCTTTCTATGCTACCTTTAGAAGAGTGCAAAGTATATTCTGAAGAGAGATTATCTTGGATACAGAAGGCCACTGCTTGAACACAGTCCAAATCAACCAATTATCTGTGACAATCAACCAGCTCTGCCAGGCCACACAGAGATTAGTTGCTATATAAAGTTCCATGCTTTAAATTAAATGGCTAACGGCAGAAAGGTGAAATTGCTCAGAGGATGAGACTTGATTTTTAGAGGAAGGATAAACTTTTAGCTGAGGTAGACTGCCTCCTGTGGGTATAAGGACCATCGTTCTGAGTAAGTATCTTCATCAACCTTAAAAAAATGTTCATAAAAACTGTACAAGTACAGCTAATCTAAAATCCTTCCACCAGCATTGAGGTGGCCAGGTACATGCTGCTGTGTGCAGGGAGGTACGGGTTGTGGGACAGGCACGAGGTGCGACAGAAGCAGGTTCTGTTGGGCAAGATAAGCAGCAGAGCCGACTCCTGATGACACATTGTGCTGGCTTTGGCTGGGGTACAGTTAATTTTCTTGTCAGGGGCTGTGTTTTGGATTTGTGCTGAATACAGGGTTAATAATGTAGAAATGCTTTTGTTATTGCTGAGCGGGGCTTACACAAAGCCAAGGCCTTTTCTGTTTTGTATACTGCCACACTGGGAGTGCATGGGAGGGTGRGGGGAGACACAGCCAGGACAGGTGACACCAACTGACTGAAGGGATATTCCAGACCATATGGCATCATGCTCAGAATAGAAAGTGGGGAGAAGAAGGAAGAAAAGGGGRACATTTGAAGTGATGTGTTTGTCTTCCTAAYTCAGAGKTATGTGTGATGGGGCCCTGCTCTGCTGGGGATGGCTGAACACTTCCCTGACCATGGGAAGCTGGGARTTAATGCCTTGTTTTACTTTGCTTGTGTGCACAGCCTTTGCTTCCCTATTAAATTGTCTTTATCTCAACCCATGAGGTTTCTACCTTTTACCCTTCCAGTTCTCTCCCCAGTCCTGCTGCTGGGGGAGTGAGTGAACGGTTGTGTGTGTGGTACTTACTGGCTGACTGGAGTTGAATCAAAGCATTTATTCAGAACAGAGATAAAGGACAGCAGCACATCTCATCCTTCACACATAATAAAAAAACGTAACTACTGGTCAAACACATGAGCTTTAGCTATGATTGCTAGAAACCTTTACCTTTGTCCCGGCAAACAAAGCATCATCTGCAACTATTTGCAAAAGGAATACTTGTGCTCTGGGCAATACTAGAGAAATATTGATTTGTGACACTGGTACAAGGAAAGAGATTTTGACTAACTGCATGTTTAAAAGAGTTGAAAAGAGAGAGGTTACCATGAAGAAATAAGCCAACCAGATACAAGGTTCATCTCAGAGTAGCTCGCTCAGATTCATCTGTATCAGCAAGTCCTGGTTCAAGTGTCTGGCCCCTGCAGAGGACATGTGGTACTGTCAACTCCTGCTGCTGTCCAAACTAAGAGGCAAGGAAAAGCTGGAGAAAGAAGATGCTGCCTTTGCCAGGAGGGCATGAAGATGAGAAGAGGAAGAATATGAGCATCAGCCATGGGCCAGCCTCTCCTGCTCCTCACTCAGCTGGCACTTGGCTCCATAAATCCTGTGCCCTAAACCTCTTCCTCCTCCTGTGCCCAGTCACCAGCAAGCAGGRAGTTTTGCCAAAGCAATGAAATATAGGCTGAAGTCACAGGGCCAAGYCCTCACTGAATGTAAAAGGGAGTGACTCCACTGCTCTCACAGGCTAAGGCTCCTGCMCTCAGTTTTCAAGATGCTTTTAAGTATTGGATATAAACAACCTGCCACCATGGATACACTTTGGTTCAGAGTGGATTTTTCACTGCTCCAACATACCTATTAATTGCAGTAATGTTTTGCTCCACTCCTTTGGATTAAAATGCTATTTCTAAGTGTCAGTTAATGGGTTTTAGTGAAAGTAATTTCTTAAACATTATGTACTCAGTTTAAATCTAACAGGGTAACTAAACATTGAAGTAACAGGGGGGAAAATCTATATTGCTCTAATTTGTATTGTGTGTTCTTTTCACCAAGTATAATTGCTATTGACTGCCTAAAGCAGCATTCTCCAAAGCATGAATAACCAGAAAAAAAGTTGCAATTGTATGTAAAAATCAGTGTCATACCTTGCTAGCATAAACACAGAATGAAGAGAAAGAGTTATGCAATGTAATGCTGTGCATTTGCTGTTGTTTCTCCTTCGCTTAAGCAGGTATTTTAATGACCATCCAGCTCCCAGTGGTGTGAGGAGGTGAGCATAACAGATGCATGCATATTTTGTTGGAAATGCAAACCTCTATATGGAGGGCTAAAACCAGACTGAACAAGTGTCTGTAGYTGTACAAAGGACAAGGAAATGTCATGTCAAAAGTGGCACTTTTTTTCCTCAGTGCTGGCTAATAAATTGTGTGTTAGTGTTTTCAATGCTGGGTCTCCCTCCTTAATGCACAGAGGGTTATATTGCCATAGGCACAGGAGAGCAGGGGTCACACTGTTCTGTGTGAGTAAGGGAGGAGCTGGTGTCCAAGGTATCACTGCTGTTAAAAAAACTTCCAAGAAACAAATAAAGGCAAAAATCTACATGATTTTGTCTTTATTACTTCAAAATGAAAATACCTCTGGACTTCTCACTAGTATTTATGTCCTTGCTCTCTATAATATTCCATCTGATATTTGATACCTAGCAAGAATTTGATATAAGAGGAAAAACTATAAGGGGTGAGTCCTCTTTATGCTTTGATCACCCTAATGTGTTAAACAAAACTTTGTTAAAGCCCTATGTCTATCCGTAGCTGCATAAATAATRTCCTGCAGCTTCAGTAAACTCCTCAGCCTCTAAAGACGGATGTCTTTAGGGGCCTTCATGACCTCATCCTCAAGGTTTATCTGCAATATTTTAATGAAGTCTAACTGACCATTTATGAGATACACACTCCCTTGTCTCCACTGTCATGATCCAAAAAACTGCTCCCTTTCTGACTCTTATTCATGGCTACAGAAAACACCCCCATGAAAGAAAACTTATTGTTAGGTGAGGAGGTATGAGCTGCTCTGTGGCAGTCTTTTATTCACCRTGCAGACTATAATGTTTATCTGCTGTCTGTCCCTTAACTTCTACTTTCCAAGCTCTAAAACGGATACTACTTTTAATTTCCTATAGCCAGAGAATTTCCAAAGAAGAGCTATAATTCTTTCTGTGTTTAACTACTTGCTTGAAAGGTGGAGATGTTCATGTGCTAAGTGATGAAACTTATGTACTATGCAATGCATTCATTTTGTGATGTACATTTTGCAACCTGCTTGTTCCTTTACCTGTGTCCTGTCCGCAGATCGAATTCTGCTGKCAGGTGCAGATTTATGGGGGATAAAAAGAGAACTTCATCTTCCTCACCCTCAGCTCTTGATTCACACTTCCCTTTCATGGCAGCCACAGCACACATTTCCCCAGAGTTATGCTGGATATTATTTCTGAGTTCCTCTGCCTCATTTCGAAGGCAGAGAGGGAGAAGTTTGGGCACTCAGAGAGTTTAGGTCTTGTTACCACTGCTATGTCCACTCCTTTGTGCACACCCTCTGCATGGAGGGGGCACAGAGACACGTTTCTCTTTCAGCTCACATCTGGGAGACACCTGCTCCAGCTTTAGGTGCTCCTAATTTGTATTACTCCTTAGTAACTGAAACAGTCCCCAGTTCTCTCCTAAAAGTCAGTTTAACTTTTGAAGTGATTTTTTTTCCTGTGGCCTTTGTGGAACCCATTTGCTGAAAATTGCAGTGGTATAAGACTCAAATTAAGTTGATTTTGGAAAAGGTAGTGCACAATTTTTCCCAGGTTAATATSAATGCTATTTCACATATTTTTGTGGAAACCAGTTGAACTAAATAACCTATTGCAGGCCTATTCCTTACCTTCCCCAACTGTGCCTGGCAAGTTTTCCAGGTGTTTTATACCTGACTTTTGTGCTGAACTCAATGAGAAATRTTCCATCAGCCTGTGCCAGTAAAAGGACAGTGACAGTCGTAAGGTAATAATGTGTCATATTGGYACAGACGTTTCTGGATGAACTTGTCACCTTTTCAAGCAGAAACTGAAAGTTCAAGGGAGTTCTAGAGGCTGGAGTTGTTTTGTGGCAGCGGAGTGGGTAGACCTGAAAGTATAGAAGCTCCCTGGTGCTTCTATACAGGACCATGTCTGTTTTGTTTAGTATTGTATCAAGCTTCCCACCCTGTAAGTAAATAAAAATAAGGGTGATGCTACGGTGTGTTAGTGTCTGTGTGGGGAGCCCTGGGCTGGCTGTGTCACGCGTGTCAGTGCAGACAGGGGAAAAATTCCTCTCGAAGGAGCTGTGGACAACAAAAGATTGTTCAGCCAGTGCTGTGACAGGGGTGTGCAGGATTGATTCTTACAGCRCTGTTTACACTTTAGCAGAGAGAGCAGACCAAAGTGCCTTTAGACCGGAATTTCTAAGCGAATCTGGGACTGTATGTGTTTATTGCTTTGCCTGTATTGGAAAGTATATTTCAGTATCTTCAGTCCATATTTAAACAGAATGAATATGAAGTCCTTATGGTATAGGCATGGGTGCATGCATTCAAAATTGTGAGAAATAAGAGGGTCAAATGGATTGGTTGTAAAAAAAAAATGAATATTCAAAATTATAGAGATTCAAGTAAAATGTAATAATAAAAGGAGTTGCTGTATATTTATATGTATTTTTAGTGATTTATGGGTGTTCTCCCTTACTATCCAACCACTTGGTTTAGCTGTCCTGCTTTTTCAACATTTTGTCTCCTTCTGTCCATACATATATACAGGACAGTCCCTGTTGAATGTTGATGATGGGATTATCAGCACCATTCTGCTTTCACTCCACCTTCTCACAAGTCAGTGATGACGATGGAAGGGTTTGTTTCACWTTTGATGAATGGTATAGGTGGGAACAACTTTGGAAAAGGTTTCTGGATCTGAAATCTATGTGTCAGTGTCGACTTTGTTAGCTAATTTCAGCAGTGCTTTTAAGCTGCTGATTGCCAGGAGCTGGGACAATTCACAGAGGAGAGAATCACTCAGTCCTTTCTGCTGTGCCTTTTATATTCTTTCACCAGGCAGCTACTGGCAGGTGTTGGAGACAGGATATTAGGTTAAATGAAATTCTGGTCTGACCCCATAGGGCAGTTCTTTCAGTTTTATTTAGAGCCACAGCTCAGCAGTAGAAGAGTCTGTAGCCTGATCCCTTACCCAGTTAAAAGAACATGTTGCAACTCACTTAAAAGCAAATGCAGTCTTAAATTACACATACAGAAGCTAAAAGTAGCCTCAGCTTCAATTAAAGGGTATGCTTTCCCAGAGGGGCAGCCGGCTCTGGTCGCCCAGAATGAGTGTTTTCCTGTGTGGGAGATTCTTTTTTAAGGCCATATCTACTTATGCCAAAATGCTTCCTGATTYGGAGGCTGTGCTACTGCAGGCAAAAATAGAAAGGTGAAGCATTACACACTGCTATTACCCACCATTTAAATAAATATTCTTTTTTTTGCACCTATGGAGGTTTGTGAGTTTGCTTTTTGCTGGCTTTTTTATTTTCTTTTTCTTTTTAAAGACTGAGCAGGCTTTTGGCAGAAGGATAATAAGGATTCCAGAAGGAATTCAACATGATGCTTTTTTATCATGCTGCCAGGGTTTCAGGGGAAAGATAGGGCTGTGGAAAACATTTTCAGTTTTGGTTCACAATAACACCTATCATCTGTTTGCATGTGGGGCTCCRGTGAGGAGCTACTCGAGTGCTTTGTGCCAGCCAGACAAAGCAAAGGTAACTTAAATGGCAGATTACTGCATCTGTAAGAAAATGCTTAGGTAGGAGGCAGCCACCTGGACTAGTAATTATTTTTGTAACAGATACTCAGTGCAAAAAAAAGGTTTTTTAAAGTAATTTGCAGAGTTTAGGAAGACAGGGGAGGAGAAGAGAGATTGGGTAAGACTTAGGTGCAAGTTGGGCAGCATTTTCAGAATCAGAGGTCTGAATTGAAAAGCCTGCCCTTGGATAGGTATTAGGTACCTTTGATGGATCTGTTCCTAAAACTGCAAGACAATAACTAGAAAGATTTTGATCTGAGGAAGCCAGCCTCAGATACAGGGATGTCTCTCAGGGTTAACATGCCTGTGCAGGTCTAAATTAACAATAATATGACCCAAAGGAGAATGCATTGTACAGATCTGCCTGTTTTACTTTTCCTGCACTCTGCCTGCTGAAAGTTAATCACACATTTTGTTCCATTTTTCTATACACTAACCTCAGAGCCTCATTCCTTACTCGGTTCTCACTTCACCTCTTGGGTGTATTTTGTTTCTGTTGTTCCATTGTGCTGGCTAAATAATGCAGGAGGACTAATAAATTCAAATATAATTTCTGATTGGTTTAGCATCAGTTTAACTATCTAGAATAATTAAGTGTTATTGGATACTTTATATGAGGAGTCCGTGATGTTTAGACTAGAAAATAATAAAATGCACTCAATTGATTAAGCTCTTTGTAGGAGTCTAAGAATTAGCATACTGTCTAATGGCGAATAATTTATAATTACCAAGAAGAGCTGATAAAAGGGTTCAGTGCTATTGACTGCCTGACTTGATAACCTTGATCAGCAAGCTTCATTAAAAGAAAAGTCCTGGCTTGAACATAGCTCTGTAAAAGACATGAGATTACTTTAACACTTTGTCTCTTGAATGGGATGCTGCTGTTTTGACAGACAGTCCCAAAGTGCTGCCTTTGGAGACCACACATCCTCCAGATTGAGGGGCATGTTGCTAGGCTGACTGGCAACACATTCCCAAGTGGAAGTTTTCCCTGCAAGTAAAATCTCTGTTTTGAAACTAAGTAGTACARGATATGTATAAAGCAACTTACTGCAAGATTTTGGCCTGCACTTCATTAACTACACTTGTCAGAGTAGGAAGATGAGTTCTGCAGTGGTATTTGCTATACTCTGTAGACTGTAGTTGGAGACACAGTCTGGTTCCTTTCACACATTTTTCTGAAGTGACAGCTGTTTGAGCCAAATGTAAGGTTAGAGATAACTTGTAGAAATGGAGGAATGAGTAGATCACAGCTTTTGGGGTAGACCTGTGGACACTTGATCTTTTCTAAACTGAAGAAAGGTGAATAAGTGGGATTTTCTTGGGGGTGGGGAAATTACTGCATGAAAACTGAAAAACATTGATGTGCCAGGAAGGTTGACAGCTCTGCCATTTAAATGTCTCTGTGCAGGCACATTCCCCATTCCCATGGCTTAGTTATGGCTGGCAAGTTCTCATTTAGTTTACAATTACCCCCATCTCTGACTGACAACATTTAAACAAACTTCAGGTTGTTCTATTATTCTGATCTTGTGGGTCTGAGCTTTCTGCTGTGCCCCACACCCTCACTAGTGAGCAGAGAGACCTAGTTAAGTGTTTCACACAAGAGCAGAGTAAGAAGAATGTGTGGCTGTCACTGGTGCATAGTGGATTTGACACAGACACAGATTTGTCATTTCAAGTAAAAATACAATAAATATTTTCATGCAAAGYCTTTGGCCAGCAGAACAGGATAAAGATGATGAAGGAAGGCAAGTCTTTGGGTGGGTTGAAGAATGTTATTATTATTTTTTTTTAATTGTCATGATAGGTATATCACTGCTTTTGGAAGCTAGAAAAACTTGGTTTCTTTCCCTCTGTTGAAATTGTGAGATATTCAAAACCGACCCTTTAAATGTGTCATCCCTTCTGCCCTTGTTCTGACACAGCAGAACAATTGGTTTGAATGCTTGCCTCTAGCCATGCTCTCTTCAATCATCTCCTCAAAGTTTCTTGCAGTCAGGTCAAAGAGATGGATCTTTGCAGAATACCTTTTATGGTTTTGAAGACACKTCTTAGGAGCACCGTGCTCAGCTGACATTTATATCTGGGCACTCGACAGGCACCAGTAGGAATGGGAATTGCTGTCACTCTATGGCAGAAATGGCTGTTTTCTCCATATTTTCAGTGTGTTTGTGAGATGTCATGTTAGAAAGGCTGAAGCTATGATGATGGACTATCTACCAAACCATCTCACCTAATCGTGTAGCAGCAAAACTGCTTTGTTGAGAAACAGAACAATTCTCATTTTCAAAAATAAATTTGAACTGGTTTTAACACTGGAATTCAGTAGTTTGAATTTAYGTGTCATTAGGTTTTAGTCTGGATGAGTGAGCAGAGGCTGGTTGTGTTTCATTCTAAGGTGATAAAACTTTTCATGTTTCTGCTAAAAAAAAGCTTCAGAGAAGACATATTAAACTCACATTTCTACAAACAAGAAATTTAAGGTATACTTGAAACCTTAAAAGTTTCAAATCTCCTTAAAGCTTTTGATTTTACATTTGTATAACTACAGTGCAGAAAAAAATCTAATTTATATAGTAAAACATTTCAGCACATATACAGCAATTCTGTAAAATACCTTCAAAGTGATCATGACTGGCTTGTCATAATATAGAAGAATCTCTGACAATAACATGTACACATAATATGGTACTAATATTAACAGTAAAAACTAAAACTGCTTTGGTTGAATTCAAATACCTAAACTCATGTTGTCTGACTGAATTTGAAACAGACAGAAGGTAGGAATTCACATGAAAGAGCTATAATATCTAATAATCAAGAATCTTCCTGTTCTTGGAATACCTGTTTTGATTTTATTTGCTCTTGCAGTTTATTTGAAGAATATCTCACTAAAGGTCACCCTGTGGATAGCTTCCAAATATTTGACATTTGCAATAGGTTCTGTTCTCGTTGGTCATATCAGCAATATCGTRTATTCTGTTTCCCAGACAAAATGAGCTAACGTATTTTATCTGAGATCCTTGGGATGAAATTCTTCTGAGCTAGTCATGCTAGGCTCCCTTTTTGCACAGATACTGGCAGTTCYAGAATATGAAACATGACCTCTTAAACAGATATCTAACAGATCTGGTAATGCATGTCTAGCAGGGTTTTTTCCCTTATCTACAAAGGCATCACAGAGTGACTAGCTTGGATGTTGATGTCCACATTGTGGAAGTCTGATGCTAGATGAGAGAAATATCTCTCTGGATGGGTACAAATTTGATTACATTCATACTGGAGAGTGCTATGAAAATATTTTGCCAGAAACTTTATTATCCTCATATGCCTGACATGGTGGAAATGTGAACAACCCTCTAGTGAAGAGCGATAGCCTAATACTCATCAGGACTGGGTTCACACACAGTAGATTTCATCTCTGACCTCAGGCAGGTCATTTGAAGTAAGTATCCCTGAAAGGAAGAAGTGCTCAACAGAGCTTCTCCATCTCACAAGAATTTTGTTGTGATTAATATAATGCAGGCTGTGAGCAAGAATTCACACATCTGAAATACGCTGTGTGTGCCATTTCAGAATGAAAAAAGTGATCCACCTTTGGAAAAGTTAGCATCCACTGTTGACTGTTCTTTGAGATGGAAACTGCCCCTGATCACCACAATCTTTCAAAGATAATCAAGACTGGCCTCACAATGACACTGGCCAGCTCCCTGAGCACTTCTGGGTGCCTCCCATCAGGTCCCAGGGATGTGTGCACACTGTTTGTCYAAGTGTTCCCTACCTCCTTCACAAAGAATTAATTTTCCTTTCTCTGGAGCTTCCTCCTGGCCTCCAGTGTGTGGGATATTGGATATGAGCAGTAAAAASAGGTGCAGAAGTCATGGTGATCTTGACCTTTTTTGTGGTTTTTTGTAAGGACCCACATTCCTATTCAGCATCATTCATTTTCCCTATTATCCCTTTTGCTGCTGTTTTACCTGTATCAGCTTTTCTTGTTGCCCTTCATGTAACTGTCAGATTGAGATCCCTATGGTCCTTGGCTTAGGTAATCTCATCACTGCACACTTGCAGTGTCTTTATTCCTCGTGGGTGCCTGACCCCTGTTTTCTATCCCTTGTACACTTCGTGTTGTGTGGGTTTTTGTCAGGAGCAGCTCMTTCATCCCTGCAGGCCTCCTGTCAGCTTTGGTCTGCAGGGCAGAATGGGCAGTTCTAGATATAGGAACATGTAGCCCTTGAAAATCAGTCAGGTCTCCTGGRCCCCTCTTCTCTCTGGGACTGTTTCCTTGGGATGCTTCCAAGTAGGTCCACGAACAAAGTCCTCTCTCATGAAGTCCATGGTCGTGATCCTGCCTTTGGCCTTATTTTCTTTCCATTAGTATTCTGAACTCTAACCTGTTTCATTTGRTGAACTTCTGGTCCTGTGGTGCATCATTCTTTTTCATTTTCTTTCATACAGATTTAGCTGGTRCACATTTTCTAATCCATGACTGACCTCTACCTCCATTTCCCATTGCTCCATTGRGACTGTATGTGGATTTACTCCGCAATAACATTGGAGGAGTTCTGCAGGATCAAACAACTTGGAATAAATCTGACCTGAGGTGAGAATCAGTCTCCTCAGTCCTTGTAGCAGAACTAACACTGACTTCTATTACACAGAGCTCTGAAGGATTCTCTGAAATTGTTTTGTGCCTGGACTACCTTTATTTTATTAAAGTAATGAAATAATACATCTTTACCAACTCCTCAATGCCCTTTATATTAACAAAGCATGCATTATTTCATCTCTGTCTAATTAATACCCTGTTTAATAGGTATCTCACTTCATGTTAGGTTCCTGTATTCTTAAGAATTTTTACTAATTTAATTGAGAGCAGTCTCAAATTAATTGTATAATTAATCTTGTCAAATTAGGTAACATTCATACAGCACCTTATTAAAGAAACTTGAATATTTTAAATTACCATGCTATTAGGCATTAATAAAGAAGTTCTTCCTCTGTATTGTTCTGCTTTATATCACAAAGAAGGTAATTGCAATATAAATTGCAATATAAAAGCTAAGTTCTATAGTACATTAATAATTAGATACACATTATTCCCCACTAAAGCTTTTTCTCTTATTAATTCAATCATAGAATGGATAAGCCTTTTATAAAACAGGAATAATACACTCCCCAAAACACTAGGAATGAACTATTGTGCTGATGCCTGAACAACAGGATGGCTAGAAACCGAGCTGTTGCTGAGTGATGTCTCAGAGAAGCAGCTTTCTGAGAAACCCAGCGCTGTGCTGCAAGCAGCTTAGAGACTTTTSTGGCCGTGGAAAGATTTCTTTGCATCTCATGTTTGGGAATAAGTCTCAGTCTCTTGGCTGAAAGGGAAGAGGTGGGCTCCYTGATATGCTCCTATGGAGTGCAGAGAACAGAGACCTCCTTGTAGAGCCTGAAAGAGGTGCCCCAGACACCCCTGGGGGTGACCCTAAGACTGATGCACAGGACCGGGAATCAGAGGTGGTGGCTGCAATGTGGGAGAGAAGGGTGGGCGGGCTGAGGAGAGGGGAATGGATAATGAGAAGTGCTATCAATTTTTTATGAGTATATGGAAATTGTACTCAAGGTCAGAAAGCCCAAATACTATATTATATCTGTGGGTGCCAAAGAGATTTTCATTTATATTATATATTGGCCTYGTACTTTAAATCCTTAATCTTAGTGCCTGTAGTTGTGTATACTAAAAGTGCCCATTAGATTAAATACTTGAGGCACAAGAAATCATCCACGCGTGAATGCTGAATGAGTAAAACAGCGTTTCACATCGGGACATATGCTTGGGTATGATGTGTGGGATACAATAAATTGCACTGTCAGCYTTGTATGCAGAATAGCCTGTTCTGATAAATCCAAAATTACTGCTGAGAGGGAAAGCCATAAAGCAGCATGTGAAACCTGTTGTCACCAAAAAGCCAGCATTCCTGGCCTCTTACAGGTGCATCACATGGGAGTGCACAAAGTTTCCTCTGAGAGCACGCTCTMCCATGGGGCAGTGTGTTACCTGTCTGGGGCAGATGACCATGCAAGGCAAGGCTGAGAGGTGCAGTTTCTTCCCCTTCCTTCTATTTTCAGCCTTCTCCTCCCTCTTCCCCAAGTAAGTTCACCCATGGATTACCTGGAAGTGCACCAAGTCATGGTTTTTGGTACATATTTGAATGTACTGGGTCTGGGTACTCTGTACTCTGTCATACCCAGCTCTAGCTCCTTTAAGCAGGGCTTTATGAATAATAACTCATCTGTTTTTTTTCTTTATTTACACAATTGAATGGGAGAATAGTGTTTTAAAATAAAGCAGAACATCGTGTATATGGCATTTAAATTAAATTGGAGAGATGGAAGGAGGGAGGAGATGTTGAACTGAAAAATTGCATTCAGCCTGACACTGTGTTCCCATTTGCTATTTGAGGCTAGATCTTTCTCATTGTCTTTTTATGTAGCTCCCTTTTTCCACAGAAAAATCCTATTTCAGAACAGAAATACATATTTGTTTTGAAATCTTACCCAAAAAATTGTCCTGTGTTTTTCTTGGCTGAGACTAATCACCAAATGTGATCACCATTTGCAGATAGGTCTTATTCCTCTCTTGTGTCCAAATCTGCTGTCATTTCTTCTTGGTCTCTCTCTGTCAGTCTCTTTTGTTTTAATTGTCTTTTTCTTTCTATTTTTTTYCCTGTGTAATGATTAAGCTGATATTGAGCATTTTCCACCCAGCTCTGCCCTTAGGATCTCATTATCCCAATGGCCAGTTACTAGTAAAATGGATTACATTAGCTGATCTCTGGAATGGGTGCCCATGCTGACACTTCATGTTTGTTTTGCAAAAATAGGACATTCACAGGTTGCAATATCAAAGAAACCTTTTCCCTCTTATTCCCTTTTGAGGACAGAAGCTTCCCAGATTTCTTCTTGGGCCATAGGGATTGCAATAAAACTCCTAGCTGGTGCAGACAATGTCCACAAGATCATTAAAACCTAAGGGGTAGGCAAATCTGCAAGATGCAAAGTTGGAAAGCCTGCAAGCACTCTTTCCAACAGAAGTGTGTTAGATAAGATGAGCCGCTGCTGAAACACTGATAAAAACTACAACAAGAATTCCAGGACTTCATAGCTCAGCAGGCAGTTTGCTGCCAACCTGMGGAGTGAGTGGCACCAGGAGATGGCTTCTGAAGACAAGTGGGAGAAAAAAGAAAGATTAGCACAACACGTTGAGAGAAACAACTTCAARGTTTTAAGCACAAATGCTGATTTTTCACCATAATAGCAAAAATATCACACACTGTGAAACTCTACTGTGTTATGCATCTGTGTAGCTGTTACTTGAGTGAGTAATTGCTGTGGGAGTGACACTGCCATTACCTGATAGGTCTTGGACACTGAAACTCTGAGCAGGAGCTCTGTGGTCACTGCAAAATACAATGGTGAGAAGCTATCATGTTGGACTTCATCCATCACTTTCAGCCTGAACATAATGTAAAGGCAAAACTTGTATTTTTACAAGCATATGAGCCCTCTGAAACTCTGTCTGCCCCCTTAAAGGAGTGTGAGATGTAATGCTTGTCTGTTGCTAGTGATATTTTTCTTTGTAATTCAGCATGATTTGAATCAGATGGAGTTCATTTCTTGCTGTTTTTTTGCAGAGCTGTCATCCTGATTTGCTTGTGGGTTGTTGTTTCAGGGTTTATTTTTGCCGTGTATAATGGTATCTGAATAACCCTTGTGCATTCCTTCTCCCCCACATAATCTGTAATATTGGCCATTCTGYACTGTGCTACTTCTCTTGGAGATTTGGCTTCAGGCCTGTCAGACACGCTGCTCAACCTGTCACTGCCCTCCTGCTGGCAAGACTGACAACACCAGACTCGTCACATCTTATCCTCCAAAGAGGAGGGGGGCAGAAAATGTCCCAGAAATGTATTTCTTCTGTTGTTTTTATTAAAATCAATCTTGCTCACCTGCAGGGTTTCTTTTTATTTTTTTAAACATTTTTCCCTCACAGTCATTCCACATTACCGTTCAATGTTAATAAAACTGATTGCTTGCAGTGAGGAGAAAAGAAATGCTTTTTATCAGGTGTGTATTAGCAGAACATGCTGAGTCCAATTGCTGCCTCTTGCAGTTAGTCATTTGTTTCTTATGGCTCCCCTCCCTCCTCCCCAACATCTCACCTTTAAAGTAAATGGATTTTGGGAAGAGAAACCTGAAGRCAGATGCCAAGCCCTGGAGTTGTGCTGCAGTCAATTGGATCACAGAGTGTTCCTGTTTCCTTAGGGCCCAGAGCTGACCCATTTCTAGCTGGACCTTGGATATGGGCTTGTCTTGAATCCTTCAAGTCTTTGTGCCGTTGGCCACAGAATCAGCCTCATAAACTGCTGGTGTCAGGATCAGTTTTGAAGTGCAGGGAAATAGACAGTAAACAGGACAAGTTTATGTAAATATTTGGACTTCCTTCAATTTTTCTTTGGAAGCAAGATGTTTCATGAAGTGTTTGGTAATACAAGAAAAGCCCTCTGCTAGAAACAACCCCTAAATTCATCATTTCTTTAAGACATTGATCTGGAGCAAACCTCACATTCATGTTCAAGTAATTAGCTTAAATGTTATCTAGTTTTGTGATACACACTGAAAAAATATTTGGGTTTGGGTCATCCTGGTTTTGAAACATTCAGAGATTGTGGTATTTAGGGAGGAACTGAAGTGATGCTGTGTAGAGCTTTCGGATCAGAGATGAGACCAAAAAAATTGAGCTTTGAGAGAGAACCTACTTGTTTGTGCCACACTTAGATTCCTCCCCAGAGGCAATTCCCAGCACCTGCYAGAAAATGAAAGGTTGCTCAGCCTCCACCCTTTTGTGAGACTCAAGAAAGTATGATGAAATTCTGTTGCAAGCATCAGCAAACACAGCACAGTGAGCTTTTTTGACAAGCAAGTGGGAGAGATGAAGTAGTTGTATGGGAAATGTGTGCTTGGATGGATAAGATTATTATGGTATTGGTGGATGGGCTGGGAGAAACAACACTTGCAAATTATTTTGGGGTGAACAGGTGAAGGCTTCACATGCCAAGTGTTTCAGAGAACTGAAGGTTGATGTGGGATTGGCTTTTTTCATAAGTACAGACTTCCCATGGACCTCTGGACATGTGACAAAAAAAAAGATTTTTTGTCTTTTGAGTAAAAGTGAACCATATATGTCCAAAATATGTCCCAGCTTCTAATTTGCCATATATGCTTCCAAAAGGGACTTTGGCTYACTCAGTTTTCCCACCAGATCTTGCAGTGGCTCAGTCCTACAGCTGCTGTTGAGCACAAGCTCTCAGCTCCCTGCTGCTGTTCTCAACCATGTYTCCTTTCTGAAGAAGTAGCATTTGTGCTCTCCCCAACATCACAAATAATTCTTTAAAACAGAAAATGAGTCAGCACATGCATCCTGCAGTCATATAGGGTAACTGTCCTCCCCTGGASCAGAATGGCCATCTCAAATTCCATCTTTTCTTCCCCTCTCTTTCTCGCTGTCACAGTCCCTCATTAGTCCAGCAACAGGACAGCCCTGGCTGCTCTTCCAGGCCCTGCCAAGAACATGTCTGCAGGGAAAACATTTGTGGAAATGGCACAAGAAGGTCTAGCATGCAGCTTGCCTCCTGTTCATTGCTGGGGGTTTGTTCCTTTCCCAAATATTGTCATCTTTCCAAGACACTCAGCAGTAGCATAGATTGTGCTCAGTTATGGGTATGGTCCTGTTCARTGCTGCCCGAATGGGATACAATGGCCATACTGATTCTATATGGCAACTCAGACAAAGCCTGCATATCATGAAGGATGAAAGGTCATGAAGACATGTATAGTTTGGTAGGGACTTCAGAATCAATATTTTCATTGAAGCAATTCTGTCTTTGTGAGTCTGGGTACAGTTTCTTTCAATGTGTGGCTGTAGAAACTGGTCTGGAGGATTGTCTACACCAAATAATTGAGGTACAATGACATTTCCTTACTCCTACTTCATTTACTCATTCAGTGGCAAAGGAAAGCAACTTTGAATCATTGTCATGACACTAGCTGCTTCCATAAAATTTTAGAGCTGTCTGCTCAGAACAGCATTAAGCCACCACAGCAACAATCCAGGGTGCAATACATCATATTAAATTCAAGTTAGCCCACTAAGCTTTCATCTTGGTACTCTTAACAATTTGCTGTCCTTCAGAAATGGCCATGGTTGATGGAAGCTCCCTGAGACTGGCATGCACGTTCTGGGATTTCTCCCATACTGCAGGGCAGGAGATAGTCCAGTGAAGCAGAAAACATAATTTGCTTTGCTTAAAACCACCTGTTCCCGGCTGATTATATATTTTTTCCTGTGAAGAATTTTTTGGGGGAGAGGGACWTGAAGGAGGGAGGAGGGGGAGAATGAAAGGCAAACACCTGACATTTCAGAGAACCTGAACATTAAAGACAACAGTGATCTTCTTATGCATGCAAGACTTTGCAGAACCATCAGTGCTTCTCAACACGCCACTACCAATTAAGGGCAGAGCTGTGAGCTCTGTGCTTTGCAGTGCTGTGCAGAGAGTAGGAGAATACCACCTGGGTGGTTGCTGCAAGAAAATGTAGTTACTGAAATAGATCTAAAGGGAAAGTATTAAATAGTTGGGGTTTAATACATGGATCTTTTTAATACTGGGATCTCACTGGTTAGGATAAAAATGTCTTCCATTTTAAAGGTCAGGAAATGCCATCCAGCCTTAAATCTGCGCTGTAAAGCCAGATAGAATATGCACATACCAGGATACCAGCTGATTACTTGATCTTACAGTGCTTCTTTTGTGGGCACAGAAGTGTTCAGAGAGCAAACAAATRAACTGATGGATCATGAGGAGGGGTGAAAGGAATGAAGGAGCATCCCCTCAAGGAATTTCACAGCTTTGYAATGAAATACTAGACAGCAAGGTTAGTCCAAAACTCCAGAAGTCTCAATACCACATGATTGAGCACTTGTCATTTTCCTTTTTAATAGTTAAGAATATAGAGGTGGGAGACTTGTTTTTGTTTGGCTTTGCTTTTTTTAATTTCTGCTTTGATTCTAGAGAGTACCAAGTACTGAAAGCAATCCTCTAGAGAAAAAAAATATTGATTTCCCCCCTGTTCTTCATTCTGTTTGAACTCTACAACTTCCCTAATTCCCCCAGGGAACAATTCTCTTCCCTACAGAGCTACACTCAGTTTCAAAATTGACTTGAAAACAAGAAAACAAAAATCTGCCTTTCTTTTTCTTGTGTTCTAAAAGTTCTGACAAGGGCCTTTCTCCAGAGAGCCATCTTCTTCAATCTCTTTGTGTTTACTGTCACCTGCTAGCATTTTGTTCTGCCTTAAGGAGACAGTGAGCTGGCTATGCTGCTTTGTTTTTGTGACTTCCTCCACACACTGGCAGAGTCCCACTAGATGTATCTGAATGTGGTCTTCAGTTTGATCCGTCTTGGTTGCCTTGACTGTTTGTCTGTAACCAGAACATTCATATTTTTTCATGGATGGGTCTCTGTAATTGCCTCCATTTTTCTCTGTCTTTCTCTATTTTTATCTTTCACTTTGTTCTGCATTTAGGAAAGATTASAGGCTGTGACAGCATGTAGGGCAACACACAGCAGCCTTCTCTAGTGAGTTACTCACTATTAATCTATAGCAGGAATCWCTTAGTTCCTGGAGTTATGTATTGTATTACCTGGATACTTAATTAGACAGATTTCATTTGATTTTAAATATCCACGTGACTCATGCAATTATTATTCAGCCTCTTGCAACTTKCCTCTGCCTATGATATATTCTGTCTGATGAGGGTAGTCATACACATACGCATAGAGGCAAAGAAATGTGTCACTCTAAGCATCATGTCAATGCTGTTTCATGGAATATTTTAAGATCCTCAGGCAAGCAGGCATTTCCCTGAAATCAAGAGCATTATCAAAACACTGTCTCGTTTCCTCGTCTGTCACAGCAATACACTAGCCAAGCTCCCTCACCAGGCTTGGGTGAGGAATGCTATTAGGAGCACGTGCCTGGGTATCAGATCCCGTGTGCAGCACACCTTTATGAGGCTAGAGACCTCTGCTCAGCTTGAAAGCAGCTTTGCTTCTGCCACCGAGGTCATTCACTGTCCTGTAGTCCAGCTTCACAGGGACCCGGATAAATGGTTTACTCCTTCTTCAGCACATTGTGAATCAAAGACCTAACAGAAAGGTTTCAGAACAAATTTTTCTGGTCAGCAGAAAATGCATAAAAATCTGGAT
>NW_026623275.1:2296590-2307337 GCF_030028575.1 Malurus melanocephalus
TTTTTCCCAGTCACCTTTTTTGCCCATTGTCAGATGCATATACAGTTTCTAAAAAGCTGGTGTTCTTCTTGCTGTTAATCCAGATTGCTTGCTTTGACAAAAATCCTACTCTGAGAGTGCCCTTATTTTTTTTTTGTATAAAGATTTCCTTCTTTCCTAAGAATGACTGGGCAGAACTGCTTCCTTTCAAGACACACATCAGASTTTGTGCAAACAGGTCACAAGGTCTGATAGCGAACATTTGGTAAATTTGAAAAAAGTCAAATCGTAGGACACAAGCTATTCTACTACAACAGTGTTTTGCACAGAAATGTTCAAACTGAAGCAGGTCCCAGCTGTAGAARTAATGGGGGTGGGTCTCCAGAGAACCCACGTGGTGAGTGATTTCTTGGGCTCACTCTGACAAAACTCTGAGTAATTTGTCTCTTTATTAGCTCTGTTTCTAAACCTGGAGGACACCATGTCACTGAATAACTTCTGAGCCCGTRTCCCACAGTGTCTTTGAAGCTGTCGCTGAAGAAAATGGCTGTCTACTAACACCTGTTTGACAGAAAAAAAMCCCATCACTCACATATAACAGGACTCTAAATCTTGCTTTTATGTCCCCCTCAGACAGAAAACATGCACCAGTGCCCAACTTTGTATTTAGCAAACGTTTACATGAAACATGTTGTGAAGCTGGGCATTCTCAGCTGAAGAGCTCTTAGTACCCAGTTAACTTATAGCTGGCTTAGTCATGTACTATTTTAAGAATTTTCTGCCTTGGAAAATCTCATTTCAGTATTAAAATATTAGCTGCACTGCAATGTTATTTCCACAGCGCCCTTCTTAGCTCCAGGTCACTTATATTTTGTCAATCAGTCCTGCAGTGTTAGTTATTTATCTATCACTTAATAATCATGCTGCAGAGAATAATTTATCTGGCATAGCATGGTAATTTGTACTATAATTTCACCCCCGCTGCTGCAGACTTGCATTCCGTTACAGCAATGATTGAGGAAAATTAAGATTCCTAGGTCACACTTTGGGCTCTATGTTTTCTGCCTTTCATAATTTCATTTCACTTCATCATCTTTGATTGAAGAAAGGGTTCATCTAGAAATGTGAGAAGTGGCTAAAATAACTGTGTTTTTCAGCCCACTAGGACACAGTTGATGAAGATAAAGGGAAGGGGACTGTGCAGTCTCAAAATTGGCTTGGGAGACTCATACATCACCAAAGCTGAATYCACTGTAAATGCTCTGCAGAGACGCTCAGACTACATTTTTTGTTTCTCACTTCTTTTCAAAATGTAAATAAAACATGTATATAACCTATGCATCCTTTTTTTGCAAGGTCTAGYCAACATCAATGCCAATCAGGTATAGAATCCAACTTTATCAGACACGCCTCTGCACTAATTTTGGAGCCATTTATTGCAATTAAGTGTGATATTAGAAAAGGACATACATACAAAGAATGTAAACTGAAAGAGAAGGCAAAAATTGTTACTCATTGAATTGGGTTTTATCCTCTTTTACAGAGCATAAYAAACATATATTATTTTTTAAAACCATGAATTTTGTTGTAATGATTAGATGGTGGAGCTTCTTGTAGTCCTAGTGCATGGCCATCACAGAAACACTCTATTTCAGATTTTTGCTTTTAGATGGAGCAAAAGGTGTGGACTGTAATATGCATCAGGAAATGGATTTTATCCATTGCTGGCTACTAACTACTCCCATTTTGTCTGTTTTTTCTGTGGAACAAAGAAACTTTCACATTCAGATTTTCTTCAGATGTTGCATTCTTCAAGAAAGGTATTAAAGGCAGTAATTTTTTGATACAAGAAAAATTAATTGATGCCTGCTAAAAGGAGTATCTARGCAGATTTCTAAGAGCCAAGGCAATATAAACAGTAATAAAACCAGCAATATCAGTATTATRGAGATTAATTTCTATGTGAACCCTCCTCTGAGAGGTTCAGAGGATTTGCTAAAGATGTACTTCTGCATCCCTAACATTTATTTRTATATTTTAAATGGTGCATAAGGAGCTTAAATTATTTTTAAGTGGGAAACTTCTACTGAAATTGCAGAGCAGCCAGCCAGTATCATCTGCTGGTCCAGAATTGACACCAAGTTGCTTCTTTCTCTGTTTTTGGTTTTTTTGTTTTTTTTTCTTCTGAGTAAGATGTTCCTATATTTGTAGTTTTGTTTGCTTCAGCTCTTCTTCTGTATTTCAAAACAATGTAGAAAGGAAGGGCTATTTTCAACATCAATCAATTCTTTTAGAATTGTGCTTTATCTCCTTAGCACACTACACTTGGTTGATGGGTACTTCAACYTGGTACCTCAATTTTAGTTCTCAGAGTTACATATATAGGATTAGGGAGTTCAGCTTGGACCTGTATTTCTTTGTTTAACAAGGAATGTGAGAGGTTGACATGACATCTGCTGTGGTGAGCATGCTGCCTGAATGACGATTTTGTTATTTTCAAGCAATAAATAACATTGTGCTGGTATTACAGTTGACTAATTTTTCATAATCACAATCCCAGACAGTCTATCTAGAAACAGTCTTGAGCATATACTGGTGAGTTGTCTATGCAATAAACAAATCAATGAAAATTATTAGATAGAAGACGGACTCAGGAGAAACTTCTGCATGGATACCAATACATAATATTTCTTAGAGATTAGTTAACTCCAAGGTGTTTTATACTTGTAGTTTATGTCTTACCTGAACTGTTCATGAATGGGGAAGTTTTAATGGATAATAACAGCATCTATGAATAACCAGGGCTTCAAGAACTCATTACTGCTGTTTTGCTGTCTTCAGAAATGCTGATGAAATACAAGCATCAAATTATCAGTCTGAGCAGAATCAGGATCAACAGTTTTGATTGTGGCATGGTTCCTCTTCTTGCTTTATTTATAAGAACTATTTTCCTCACTGAACCCTCAAACATGACTTTGAGGCTAATTTATTTGAAAACTTTTGTTCTCAGTATAGTCTCTTGCTGCTTGTTTCTGTTGCTTCCCTTTCAAGGGCAACTCCTCCCCCCACCTTCCTGGTCTTATTTTGCAGGTGTTGCTTTCATTTCTAGCTCCTGTTCTAGCAGGTGGCCAGTCAACTTTGGCACAACTTTGGGTAATTGTGCTCAAGCTCTGCTTTGGCAGGGAGTCAAACCTTACAAGTCTGTGTGTAAGCTTCATGTCCTTTTGTGAGTTTAGCTTCCCCAGGTGGTGGGTGATAAGCATCCATCCTTCCCCTTCTGCTAATCTCTAAGGAAAATGCAGACAGGTCTTCCTAACAGCCTTTTAAAAACAATGAAAACAAAATAAAGAAATAAATGGTCCATTACTGAGAAAAAAAAATGTTGACTGCATTATTATAGAGTGTGGAATAAGGTGTCATAAAATATGCCATTTGGTAAATCTTCCTCTCATTGCCTGTGCTGGCCTTGGGTGCAGAGAGGATCAAAAGTTTACAAGAATTGCCTTTGACCACTTTTGGAGAGAATGGCTGGAGGCAAACAAAAATGGCTCTAGAAAACTTTTGGAAGTATTTATCATTTACATAATTAAGTAAGGCGGGCAGAAGGGCAGGTGGAGCAGTTTGTGCATTAAAATTTGGTTTTCAGAGACCACCTCCATGTGGCAAGATTATGACCAGGAGATTCTCACCCTATTTCAGGTCCAGCCAAACGTATCCTTTGGAGAGTCAGGAATTTGCACCCAAGTTCCTGCCCCAWCTGTCAAGGAGTGCTAGGTTTCAGGCATTGCCCTCAAAGTTTGAGTCTGCTAGAATCCTTGTATGTAGCCACACATCCTTTTAAGACCTTTTCTGCAATTTGAGAGCAGGTTAAGCCCTCCAAGTAAATACAGTCCAAAATAGATACTGGCATGCTGCAGGATTTTAAATGCAGAAACATTTTAGATACCAAGGCAGATAAAAACTGTCTGCCTTGTGCTAGCTTTACACTGATGTAACAGCAGATTTTAATCTTACAGACACTTTCAACAGCATATTGCAGTGATATGGAAACTAGTCATAATGGAAAAAATTTCCACAGCTGACCAAGCCCTTGGAGTTCAGTAAATCCTGGAAGAGTTGTTCTCTTTATACTAACACTAATTTCCACTTTCAGGTAAAGAAAGATTGCTCTGCATTTCTGGAGTACCACATAAAGGTTTTGGGCACAGAGCCTAGAAGATAATTTAGATACCAGGGCAACAGATAGGAGGGAAGTAAAGAACTTCTCTGTTGKTTTTTTTTCACCTTTTTTTTTAAAGTCTTTAGTTGCTTTCTTGTAATGCAGAAGAATCTGAAACCTCATATGAAGTCTCCATCCTTCTCACTCTGCAAACCAGATGAGACAGTGAAGTGAGTAACCTTTTATCAGTGAGCAGAGGTCATCTCAGCTGAGCCAGGAATAGGAACACTTYCATGGTGTCAGCTCATAAGCAAAAYTGAGAAAAATACTTGGCAACTTGTTTCTCTATTTGTAAAGGCCACTTTCAGGTTGTCTGTTTTTCCCATCTTATGGTTTTCTGTCATCCCTATGCCACTGGTGTTTTTTCACTCATTCAGGTTCTTTATCCTTTTCAGGTCTGTGGCCTTTTTCGTTCTCATCATCCATCTTTGACTGTCCTACCAGAGTCCCCTACCAGAAAGAAAGGTTTCTTCAGCAGTGATTTGCACATTTGCCMGTGCTTTGCACCAAGGATGTGTTTCCTCCCACCTTCTTTGCCTCATACAACATTTTGCACACTCTTGTGACTTGAGAAATCTCTTCAGGTTTGCCTTCTTTCACTTCTGTTTAAATGTGCCTATCAGGATTTGAAAAAGAAAATAATATGACTCCGCATCAATTTTCCTCTTYGACTCTAGTATCAGTTTAATATTTCCTTTTATAAATACAACTAAAAAGCTGAGATGATTTGGACTTGATTTCTAGTGTCTGTAAATGGCTCTGCCTCATCTTGGGAACTACTATCATATAAGCAGTGATAAAGCCAGTGATTCAGAGGTTCAGAGAAGGAATATTTCTAGAATGGACAGAGAAAGGTAAAAAGAAGTCAAACATGCTGGTCTGGCTATGAATGGCTCACCTGAAAACCAACAGAAGATGTCTGCATTCTCTAAGTAGTGTTTGCTTGCTTTTGTAAGCACAGTTGCTCTGACTTTGAAATCTGCAGTTTATATTATTCTCTGGTTGCATAATTTGAAGTTAATTATTTTTACATCTGCTTACAAAATCTAATGATTTTAAAAGGTTATACCTCCATGAACTTGATTGGTTATTCAGATAATTTGAAAGGTTATGCCACTAGCTGTTTTCTTATTCATCAGTTATCTTTACAAACATCCTTTTTTGTAATGTTGTTTGTCTAATCTGAGCACACAGTGGCATTCACACCYGTACTCTAGGATGCAAAGCCCTTTGTCAAATTATCCCACTTAAGCAAAAGTTACAGGCTAAAATGTGTGTTCTGCTGCAGTGAGAGCTGCTCCTGCTGCCTGCAGCGCCGCCACCCTTTCTGCAGCAGCCAGCATGAAYTTTGCCTGCTGTCTCATGGATTAAGAGCAAAGAAGGATTCCACTCCTGACAAACAGCCCAAAGAAACACTGCAATATTAGCAGAAGATACTAACTGCACTCTCAGGTTTTTATGTATTGGACTGAGTGGTTTGCCTGACCAGAATTCCAGGGYGTCCGGTTTTCTTATAGCAAACCTYTGAGAACTGAATGGGGGAAGCAGCCCTGTCCAGGCAGCCTCCTCCAGAAGTGCAGCCTTCTCATTTTGCAAGAAATAAGCTTCTAGGAGAAAATGATCCTCTCTGTGTTTATGCATATTCCTGTGAAAGAATTTTTTTCTGCGGCACAGACCAAATTAATTGGGATCTTTGACTCTTGCACCATTCTAACAACTTCCCTTTTTCATATCAGTGGAAAAGATCCATGTTTTGTGCCCGTTTAAAGAGCTGCTGTGTGTGTGTGCATACGTGTGCGAGTGTGGGTACGCATTTAGAAGGATGCTTTACTAAATGAATTTGATCTCCTAGAGAGACACCTGGGGATACTGTGTAGTTGCCTCCCACTGGTATGCCCAGTTACATCCATATTTATAAACAACTTTATCCTCAGAACAGGAGCYGTTAAATCACTATCCCYGAGGCTGCTCTGGCTGTGGGAGATAAACCTAAGTATATCTATGTATTTTTATGTCTGAGGATTGTAAGCCTGCATAGAGAGTTAAAAAGGGCAAAAGTTCAAAGCAGGATATGATTGAATGGACGGATGGTAGGAAACAGGATCAGATGAGAGTACAGAGCCTTGTATGGAAGGAAGTGTGCTCGTTAGCAATGCAGAGATGCTCCAGCCAAGAGCCAGGCKAGTGTCTCTGAGGAGCAGCATTTGAGAAGTCTACAGACACAGGATGCCTGTGAATAGCAGGAAGATGACTGAGGGACCACAAAACAGCTCTCGGACTTTGAGTTGTTTCAAAGGATTGCATTTTCATCTGCGTGAATGTGCTAATCTCACTTGAGGAGGGAGTAATGCAGCTTGTAAAGTAAAATAGTGGTTTTTCATCTACTTTTGTTTTTACACAGTGTCCACCTTTTACTGTCTTAAATTCTCGATGTTTAGCCTACTCTTTTTTAATCTTCCATCTGGCTGGGGTCTGTCCTGCAGATTCAGAGTTYCATGGAAGAACACATTGCTCTTTCCCATCATGATACAAGAATATTACATCCCTTTCTGTTGCTTAAAGTTAGGGTGGGTTTATTTCAGCTCCTTTATACTTGTGTTACCTCTCTTGCACACTTACCACGCTTATGAAAGGAGTTTGCTAGACAGTTTTGGAGACTGAGAGCTTATTTCGCAGGGGAATTGAATGGCCAGAAGCCAAACGCAAACACTAGGATACATTTGTATTGTTTAGATGGCATATTSAGATACTCTAGAAAATTCTTTTGTTTGGTTTTCTTACCTATTTTTTTCTCCATTTGTGGCTGCAGTGACAGCTCGAGATGACCAATGTTTAACACATAGAGCAGGATTTGCCTGATCCTACAGATGGTCATGAAAAGTAATCCAGAGACAGACATTCTGTTTGCAGAAAGCTATTTACAGCACCTGTTTGAAGCCCAGTGACAACTGCCTCAGTGCTACCTTCTCCCCAGTCTTTACCAGCAAGATTTGCCTACAGGATTCCAGGCCCAAGACCAGTGGGAAAAACTGGAGAAAGGAAGAYTGACCTGCCTGGCAGATAAAAAGCAGGTTAGGTAGCATGTAAACAAACTGAACATACACAAGTGTGGAGGCCCTTATGGGTTGCACTCCCAAGTCCTACTATCTTTGCAAGGTTGTGGCAACTGAAAAAAATCCTGAAAAGTGGAGGAGAGTGAATGCCACTCCTTTGTTCATGAAAGGCATGAATCTGGTGAACTACGGGCTGGTCAGCCTCGTCTTGATTTCTGGCAAGGTGGTGAACCATTTCCAGGCATGTGAAGGACAAGAAAGGGACCAGGAGTAGGCACCACTGAATGAAGAATGGAAAGTCATGGTGAACCAGCCCAGATAGTCTGCTACACAGCCTGAGGGAGACAAGTCAYTCATGGTGCATCCCAGGGATTGACACTGGGGTCAGTTCTGTTTAACATCTCCATTAACGATGTGGCTGATAGTGCAGAGKGCAGCCTCAGTCAGTTTGCTGATGATATAAAACTGGGAGGAGTTATTGGTACAGTGGGTGGCTGTGCTGCCATTCAGAGTTATTTCCAGACTCATCCAGCTGCAGAAAAGAGGAGGRCAGAGGAACCCCATGAAGTTTCACAAAGGCAAGTGCAAAATCCTGCTGGGGGGGGAAATAATCCCATGAGACAGTTCAGGCTGGAGACTGACTTTGTAGAGAAGGACCTGGGGTTTCCTGGTGTGCAGCAGGATGTCCATGAGCCAGCAGCATGCCCTTCTGACAAAAAAGGCCAGTAGTATCCTATAGAGTGCATTAGGAAAAGCATTGCTGTTAGTTTGAGAGGGGTGATTCTTCCCCTCTACTCAGCCCTGGTGGCACATCTGGAGTCCTGGGTGCCCTTCAGGTGGATCCACAGGTACTGATGTTCTCAGCTCTTACACTGTTCTTTTATTGGTAGAGTGATGGTTGTATGGTGAGAGAAGTTGAGTCTGCACTTCTCTTCATACAGGACCTCTTGTCAGAGCCCAGCCTCAGAAGGCATCTGCTTGCACCTGAACACCACAACAGCATTTTTTGGCATAAGGTTGCTTATGAATGATTCTGATGAAGTGCTGATTAGAAGGTGAAGATTAGTAGAAGAAACAGTATTTGTTCAACAAAACCCCTGCTATAATTTCAAGTGATTTGTGAAACATTTGTTCCCCTCTTTGATGTGATCCCTACATTATGGTCCTTATGGAATGTATGATTTTCTGTAATCATARTTGCAAGTAAGTGAAATCCATTTTTCTTAAGCAAAGAGATGCTTACAAGACATAAGAACTGAAGTATGTAAAAAGCAAAGAATAAACTTGAGGGCATTGCATATTTTGTACGGACAGTAGCTGTGCTCTGGTTCATTTTTCTATTTTTTGGATCATACAGAATAGCTTGTTCTTTTAAAAAATATTTATTTTTAAYCACGGAGAAATGGATACAACRGCAACATGCCTCCAGGGTGAAGCCCAGCATTATTTTACTCGTTAGTGTAAACCCGTAAAGCAGTACAGGGCAAGCACTGCTGTGTTATCCCTCTGTGACCTCCTGGAGTTCACAGGGGATGTAAGGGGTAAAGAGCAGCTGCCTGACTCCGTGTAACTGGCTGCAACAGAATGTGCAAACCTAATACTGTAGGGCAATGGCCATTCATTCTGGATTCATGTTACTGACTGTAGTTCTGTCCAGACCAGGAAAGGACATGCTGTGTCAGTGCTGTGGTAAGAGGAAAAAATATAATTAAGCTATTAAAAGAGAGAATCCTGAGCTGATTTAAGAAATCAAAACCACTCAGGGCAAAGTAGATAGCTGACCCAAACTGAGACAAGTGCAAGAGAGTTTACAGGGCAAATTCATCTCTGAAACAATTCCTTTCCTTTTAGTAGAACTACAGTAGGTATGAATCTGACCTATGTGGGTCACCTCATAATAAAAGAGGGATCTTCCAAGTCTCAAGATAAATTGTTCTTCACTTTGGAAATGTTGCTTACATAGAGCAGGAACTGTGCTGTATTGTGATGACTGATTCATCTGGAATGCATGCTGCAAACTGTACGAGCTAAGTTATTGGAAAAAATGAGAGTGGAGTTTTTGAAAACTGATTTCCCAAGAAAACAAGCCCTATAGGAACACTCTGAGTGTGTTGTCTCAAAGGACGTTTCCTGATAACTTTTAAAACCATTGACTACTTTTAAACAAATTTCAAAAATAAATTAATGTGAAGAAGTGATCCTATTTCTAAAAATTTTGTGAAAATTAAGATAGGGCCTTCTGACTGCCTTTATCAGTCGAAAGACCAGTACTCTGACCTTTTATTAGTATAACAGACAATATCTGGSCAAGAAAGAGATTTCATTCATTATTTTTTTTTCTCTTCTCATCTCTCCTCCTTTTTCACAAGAGAGGTCCCTACTAAAGCATTAAATTATTCTTAACTATCYGTGGGAACATTATCTGCTCTTAATTAAAAGTCACACATAACCTTGTATTCATAACAACAGGGCATAGACTTCATCTTTGGTACATTTTGCCACTTTGAGCAATCATTTTCCAAGTGAGTACAAGGCTGAGATGTGTGAGAATGGAAAATTTTATCTGTTGTCAAGTTATATGTGTAGCTTCCAGTCTGTAGAATGTGTCATTGAGCATTACACAAACGCTTAATGAGTTTATAGGCTAAACAGGAAGGAAGAGAAATTGAAGTATTGGGCTAGGCAGAAAGCTAGTGATGAGAACCAGAACAAATCCTGATCCCTAATCTGAACTGTATCTTTTAGCCTTACAAGACACGTCTCCTTAGCTCTGGTGTATTGCTCTTGAGAAACACCTGATGTCAGAAGTATATCTGTAAAGAGACCATCTTTCCTTTCTTTTTCACCCCCCCTGCTGTTGAAATAATTTCCTGTCTTAGCTGGTTAACCTTTCCTACTCATTCCTATTTTCATGTAATTTCTTATTATAGTTGCAAGTTAATCACAAATCTATTGAGAGCCTTCTCTTTAATCTAGCAGCCTTCGTTTACTTTCTGTGTCATTTAAAACCGTTGTGCTACGGTTAAGAGTGCCCAATTACATTCACTGCAGGAGAAAAAACAAGTGATCAGCAGCCTACGATTTTAGCACAAGATATCTTCAAATGGGAAAACAAATTAGGTGCCTAAAAATAAAATTAAGAATTCATGTGCCAGATTTGCTTGTACTCAGTGACACAGAATGTCTGGTCAGATAATTGTTAACCTTTTCTCCCTAAGTAAGAAAATAAAAAGGTGATCAGTTCTAAACCAGAGGACAGGCACTCTTGAAAAATCTGTACAGATGATATATTTTAGAGCATCTGACACTCCAGTTTCTTAAATCTCATTGTGCACTTGCTGTYGCATAACAAAACACCAGAGATTTCTCTGACTCAATAAACAGATTCATATACTAATACAAAAATTATTAGCCCCCTCACACACACTCTTCTGTATGGTCTAGGGGTGAAAATAGGGATATAACACACACTGACTAGTAAGTTATGTGCACATAT
>NW_026623275.1:2307577-2312788 GCF_030028575.1 Malurus melanocephalus
CTTCTTTTCTTTCTTCCTCCCTCTCTCCCTTGCTTGTTCCCTTCCTCCCTCCATTATTCCTCTCCCTCCCTTCCTCTTGCACTGCCCCACTTTATAGGGATCTACTAAATAATAGCTTGAAATAAATCTGATTTCTTTCATCCAGCAGTGGAAGTGTTCATATTTTGATCAGTACTCTGGAAGATCCCCTGTTAGGAAAACTTACTACCTGGACAGCTGTGGTTTCAAATGCAGACTTGAACCATAATGTTTACTGATGCTTTCCTACATCTCTAAAACATACAGGAAGTGCTAAAAACTGGTTCTAGCACACACATTTTTGCTGCACTCTGGCACTGCCTCACATAAAGCATCTGTGTCAGAACTTTCCAATAACCACACTGTGAACGATCTTTAGCTGCAAGGTGCCTCTTTCCTGAAGAGGTCAATAGATTGTTAAAGCACTAGGCCTCTAAAACAAGCAATTCTGCAGGTGGAGAGAAAACAAATAAAAGTCTCTGCCTGGTTATCCAAATAATTAAATTTCTCCTAGTGAAATCAGAGTAGATATCCCATTCAAAAATACTTGGTAGAATGGATTTTACGGAAGATCAGTTCTTTATAGGTGAACTTCAGAAATCATTAATCTATCAAACTCTCTGAAAAGGACAGCAAACACATGCTTCCGAGAATAACTCCACTTTCTCCAACAGGTAAAACCAGGCAGCAATCTGAAAAATGTTGTCAAATACCAGTCCTTATAACTTGCACTTCAAATGTAAATATAATAATTTTTCAGGCACCAAATTGATGAAAATTGCAAACTACAATTCAGGGCTTGAAATTCAACACATAAAACAGCCTAAGCTCAGTTTCATTGCCCAAGTTACCATGGCATCCTCTAAAATCGTAAAAAGCAAACAAGCCCAGCAATATAATTGAGCCTTTAAAGTGGAAATCTGTCCTCAATTCCAAAGTAATAAAAGGTCAATCTGTTTCAGGTCTGCGTGGCTTAAAATTCTCCTGGACAAACAGAAGATATGTTGCTAGTCAGTGCATGCATGTGCTCGTGTTTCTCCCTTTAACATGCCCATAYCCCAGTTCTCAGCTTTCAGCACATAAATCAGTGTTTGCCAGCACTTATATGAAGGTGTAAATAAAGGGGGCTTGATGACTCACTGCACAATGGCAACGACTGTAGTATTTCACTGGCAGGGCTGCAGCTGCTACCCACCTACCCTTGAATTGGCTCCATATATCCTGCCTGGGTGGATGTTGCTGACTTGCCTCATTTGTCTGTACTAACAGGCTCTCTCTGGAGAAGGAAATGGGGGGAACGAGAYCAGCCATTCTGCAATTGCCCTTTCAAGATTCAAAGGTAAGTGCTCCAAACGCTCAGTCATTGCAGGTCCCCCTAAGTTATCCATCAGGCAATGGATGCACATCCTGGTTTTGGTAGGCAATGGCCTGGACAGGAGCAGGGGTAGCATGGACAAGCCCTCTTCCATAAACATGGTGAGGTGCTGGGGGCTGCAGAGAGGTGAATGGGGCTGGGCAAATGGAGGRGAGGCTCCTGGAAGTGTTTCCCTGTTGTGATATCTGGCTCTAGAGGACAGTGGCAGACCTTGAACAGCTGGTTTGCTGCACTTGCTCAGGTGCCTTGTATATATTTAAATATAAATATATTAAATATATATATATATATGTATATATAAAAATATTCATACTCACACAGACACATACTGCTACCTACTGAAGCATTATTAGTGGTAAACAAATAGGAGCTAAATACAAATGCACAAGAACACTATTTCCACATCATCTGATTTCATAAAGCAAAGAGCAATTTGCTCATTACCAGAGAGTGAAATAAGACAAAGGTAAAATTACAGCCTTTTCAAGATAATGTATAGGATATCGTTGTGTAGAACTGTTTCYTACCTCTTTCTGCAGAGAAGAAGTCATGGCTTTATGTAAAGAAAACTATGCTTGGTTATCCTAAATTGCTGGAGCATTGAATTCTGAACATTCCACTTCTCTCCTGAAGTAGGAGTTAAATCATACTAATTTATGTCCAGTTATATTAATATATGTCCAGTTATATTCTGATAGTAAACCATTTGCTGCTGGCCCCAGACTGCTGTTTTCATCACCCAGATATTTGCTCCTTTGCTGTGTGTGTTTGCACATACGATTAAGTTCCTTTTAACATTTGTGCATTTTTCAATACCTGGATATTCTTAACATTAAGATTAGCTCTTCATTGATCCCTGCAAGCTGGAACCAAAGAATTCATGATAAGGCTCCTGYGACTCCTGCCTAACCTAATAAATGTGGGCTATGAGGCAATGCAATCTGCTGAAACACTGAAGCACATTTTAAACAGTCGTCATGGTGTAAATATTCCTAAATAGAAGTCCATGGTAATCTAATACAATACTGTGATCTGCAATATGGTAATTACAACTGTGACTTGACTCATTAATTTTGGTAACAGTTGTTAAGCAGCTCATTAGGTGGGTATCGAACAGCAGACGTCAATCTGGGGAGCCTCTCAAAACCTTTTAATATTTTTCTTTTTRCAGAAAGCAGCATACCAAAAGAAGAGGAGGCTGGAATTTGGGACTTCTGAGCTCTAAAATTCTGGTACTTTATGATCTTGACAAATACTGTGCCTGCTTTGTGAGGCAGGGTTAGGCAAAGATGCAATTGCGTAACACATTTCAACTGCTGGGCTTGAAAAATTCCCCTTGGTTGCTCAAATAGTTTTTATTTCAGCAGAACYTCCAGTTCCTACTGACAAACAGTGGAAATAACAGGATACACCCCTTTATGGGGCTGCTCAGAACTGGTCTGCACTTTCACTTGCTTATTTCACGTCACACTTGATGTTCTAAAAGGATGAATTTTGGTGCTTACTTGTATTAATTCAGCTAAAGTACATCAGCTGGAAAAAAGCAAGCATTAATTCTTCATATTTCTGTATGCTGGTTTTGGTGAACAAGATCACAAAACTCACCAACATGAAAATTAAGCTGTCAATGGCAAGCACATGAGGTATAATATCTTGAACATATGCTTTAATCTTGCTGCTTTTGCATATTTCATGTATTTGCTGTTGGGCACGTAAAGAAATGGTGTGACAATGTCCAAGACAGACCAAAAATGGACAGTGCTGGCCGGATAGCCACCCTGCACAGAGGTAATTAGATTTGACTTCAAGTATTTAGCTTTTCCTTGAGCAGATTACTCAAGGGAATTTGAATAGACTGTTCTGAAGCTGCCAGACTACAAATAGCAATGCCAATACACAGATACAAGTCAACATTCAGCTACAGTGTCCATGGATTTGCACATAGTTTAATCTTTGAACTTAATGAAGCCTGAGAGTTGTAAACTTGTCTGCTCCTCCCTTCTAGAAAACCTTGCCAGCCAGGCACAAAGGTGCCGAGATAGCTATCAGACTCTGCAGCATGGAGGGAAAAGCTGAAGTTATTYAAAAGTTGTTGAAAAATCTCCCGAGCTAACCCTGCAACACTTTGGCAGGAATACAGGCAGAAGCACAGCATCTGAATGGTGTCTCCTGACCACTATATCACAGGGAGCTCTCTGTTGGTGCATTTCTCCTCCTGGCTGCAGCCATGAATGGTGTCAGTCTCTAGAAAACAAGAACCATCACAGTGTAGTTTTGTTCCAAAGCAATAGTTTAATGTAGCTGGGAGATAATTTCTCAGTTGTAAAAACYTAATCTGCTTTCTCATTATTAGTCTTCTTTCCTGTGGTTGTAAAATCTTATGCATTTCTTACTCTGCATTATCAGCCTAAGACATATCCTGCCTCTGACGTATAAACACTTCCTTGCTAAGTAAATGATAATTTTCTGATATGTAGACCAATTAAACCAATGGTGCAATGTAACTGCCTTTCAGACATTTAAGTATTTTTATCTCCTGACTAGATTGGATGGTGCTTTTCATCCACTTTTTTCCTTTCCTGTCCTTTAATCATCCTTATTTCATTCTTGATAAGCAATGATACCAAGTGACACTGTAGAGCCTCTACTACCAGGAGAAGCACTGGCAGTGGCAGCATAAACTGGTATGTTTATGACAGACCTAGGTTTACCTTAGAGATGAGARATGTAAACTCCTTACTGTGAATCTGTCCAAGATTTGTCTGCTGAATCTTTGTAAACTGAGTTTAAAAGGCTTCAGTGCCTCACAGAGTCAGCTGGAGAGTGCAGCCACATAGGGTTGGGTTTTGTTGGTTTAGTGTTTTGGTTTTTTATCCCCCCTGACATACTTTCGATTATTCAAAAACATATGGAATAAGACTTTTAAAAGCCTTTTCTCCYTCCTGCTCCCCTCCCTCTGCCCCACCCGGAATACAATCTGGCTGCTGTTGAATGCAGGCCCTCWCCCTTCTGTCACCTTCAGGCAGGAACATCGTTGTTTTGTCTCTACCTTGCTAAGTGTCTGTCTATTTTCAAAYCTTACTGGCAAAATTCTCCTCCACTCTTTAAATTTAATTCTGAAAAATAAATTTTAGTAGGATACTGGTTATATGAAATATACTACACGTCGGTTCCACCTCTCCTAATGTGAGCTATCAAAAAATTGATTGTCTATTCCAAGTTAGCTGTCCAGGTTCCTTCTGTAGTCAGTGGAGAGACAAATGATTTAGCTCATCCTAAATAACTATTAGAGGACAAACCTCAAGTTATATATGAACTGGATAATACTGTGAAGAATTCTGTTCCCTCTGACTTAATTGTATAACCAAGGTCCCAGTACACCTCACAGTCAGTTTGGATCTAAATTCTGACAGCCCATCAGATTTCTCAGTGCACAAGCAATCTTGTATTGTGTGAAGGAAGTTTTATATCAAGCCAAACTCAGCCAGCCTTTTTTATGTGGAATAAGCAATTTATTCTTCCGCTATTTGCTATTTTTCATTCATACCTGAAAAGAGAAACTGCTGGATTTTGTAAGTGCTCCAACAAACAGTTGTCTAAAGTCCTGTAGGAGTGACACCACAGTTCAAGCGATAGCAAAAAGGCAAGCACTTGATTGATCCTCAAAAGTGTTACCAACACTCACTTCCCCGTCTACCTCTTTCCGCATCACTCACTGTCACATATTTTATAGCACTTTTGCTCYTCCAGCTCTGCTGTCTGCCTTCTCTTTGTGGCATGAGCTGTTTGCCAGAGGTGGGAATTGAAGAGAAAAAAAC
>NW_026623275.1:2312888-2319778 GCF_030028575.1 Malurus melanocephalus
AAATGTTCTGTTTAGCTGGTAGGCAAACATAAAACACCACAAAACTACAAAAGTTCCTGTGCTGAAAGAGTCAAACTATCTCAAGCGTAGGCAAACACAAAGCTGTTGACTCCTGTTTGAAGTTGGACCGGTCTGTCATGGTCTGGCACTGGTGGCAYCTTTGGTCCATGACTGGAGGCTGCTGGCTTGGAGAGGGTGARTCCTGGTGGGAGCTGCTAAATGTTTCATAGCATCAGAAAGGCAGAGACAGGGAAGAGGGAGMATGATGCAAGTCCTTAGAAGTGTTTGTTTTGCCTCAGATCTTGCATTTAATGTTAGTATTCCTCACCAATGAGGCAGATAACTGTCCAGTGAGCGAAGGAAACTGCCTAAGATTTTTTTTTTACCTTTTTTACTAAACTCAGTCCCCCAAAGTATCTTCTATAGCACTTTTTATTTTGGAATTTCATTTGCTTCCATTTCTTTTATCTTATGAAATCCTCCATGAGATACAGCACTTTTTCTCCTCTTCAGATTTGGTTGCACYCCAGAGGCAAATTTTCTGAAAAATGTTTCTATCCATTGGTAAGTTATTGGAGAAAGTGTATAAGGAGAGAAAAAAAAYAGGAATAAATTCTGCTTCGAGGAAGCAGATTTTGTCAGCTATTCCATATTTTAAATAGTTCCAAAATATAGAAATTCTAATAAGCTGCTCCTTCATATAAAGAAAAATTGCCATACTCTGTAAAGCAGTTGAATTAGTTCATAAACTGGGTATGCTGTGTGTTGTTACTCAGTTATGACCCACTAGATACAGTCAATAATTCTGCCCTATCATTGTACCATAACAATATTGCCTAGGCATAAAGGGCTAACAAAATCCACATCTATTATGAGCCACTGTCTCAGTTTTTCTGTTGCAAATCCTCACAATCTATTTTTTTATGTGCGTCAAGCTTCATCTGTGGGGGAAGAATAATTCAGAAGATCAGTAATGGGATGTGGAACATTTCACCTCCAGGTCACTTGTTTGAATCTAACCCTGCACCAGTAGTGATTGAAAATCATTGCCATCTGATTGCTTTCTTTTGCCGGTCTAATGGATATGAACCACTGGTCCTAGTCTACAGCACATGGTCGTGTGTCCACATCTAAAATCTTCCTTTGGAATGCAGTTAGCCTCTTTACACACCCAGCAGACAGAGGATCTGTGTGGAATGGGTGACAGAGAATGAATTGCCTTATCCCCATGACCTGCAGCAGCCTTTTTCTGTAAGTGAAATACTCTGTCAGAGTTATGGAGGAATTTTTATTACCTAAACGATACTCTGCTGAGACATGGCAAACCAAGTCTCCAAGTCAGATCATGCCCCATGTTTTCTGAGTGCTTAACTTTCCAAAAGAGTTAAAGTATTTAGGAGTGACTCTCCAACCTCCATTACCAATCAAGAAAAAGATTTAACAAAGATTAAATGATTCTGAAAAACATTAGAAAATGTGTGGGGATAGTAAAGGGCAGTAGAAGGAAAAAAAGCAGAGGTGATAATTATACAGAAAAAAAAAAAAATAATAACAGTAACCATGACATTATAAGCCTAATATTTGTAACTTGACTAAAATACCACAAATTGTCCAAACTAAAAATTGACCCTTTAAGGTTGGGTTTGTARTGATGAATCTCAGCTTCTCTWACTGATGCAGTTTATCTATGWTCCTTCCTTTGGTTTCCCTTCTTTYCTTTTGGATAGATCTGCATGTTTGCTCATTAGACATTGTCTRTRACTCAGTATTTGTAAGAAGAGGTCTGTAYTTACATCAGAGTGGGAMACTRTTGTTTTTAGAAGGCACTGTATAGMTGTTTGGGGGTTTTCTGGGATTAAACCATCTTCTACTCTGTTACCTGAGCTGGTTCAAGGGACAGATGGGCACAATGCAAATAGCCCTGACCAGGTTGCTGATGCCACCTTTCCTTTGTCTCGCTGGGCATGAGGCGCCTCAAGTACAGAAGCTACAAAGCTGTATTTCCCAGTGCTGCCTCAACTCATATCTAGTTTTCCTTTCATAGGTGTTTTTGTTTTCTCAGGACAGGAGATCAATCAGACAATGCAAGGAATACTCTTATTTTTTTATTCCACAAGACCAGATGAAACAAAATCAGATTAACTCTGTGAAGCGGAGGAACAGAGGGTTTGTTATTACTCTAACCATAAAGACCTGTCTTAATCACAGAGCTTTCCTTAATTCTTCCTTTGATCTACTTAGGTAAAATCTTTTTTGAATTAGTATGAGTAATGACAAATCAGAAAGCTAAGGTGAGACTTCAAGATTTGGCTCCGTATGATTTTGGGTGTTTGTTTGTTTGTTTTGTAATGCAGGTCCTCACATTTCAGTACAAAGCAGTGTGCAATACCAATTCAGGAGGAAAAAACAATGAAAAAATAGGACTGTACTGCTGCCCTCCAGGAGCCAGCAAGAATAATGTCTTAGATTATAAGAAAGGGCAGTAGCAATATCACCAGTGCAAAGTAAAGTAACAACTTCTGGCTCCTTTATCACTGACTTTTTTTTTTTTTTTTGCCAATTTAAGATCAAGATCTTAGAAAGAATTACATTCTGTCTTAGGAGGAACTGACAGAAACACATTTTCAATTACCAGCGGGTGACAACAGAACAACAATGTTGGTACTTTTTTAAACAAGGTTATTTCTTGGTTTACAGAGGTGACTATTTATAAATGACTGAACAAGATTCTCTTACAAATGATCTTATTTTTAAGAAAAGAAATGCCCTCATTTGGGGAATGGAGATGTTCAATTTATATCATAGACTCTGTTTTAAAGGGCAAGGGGTCTTTGTGCACAGAATAGTTGCAGTAAAAATATTTTGAATTGATCAGTTCTTTAAATAAAATCTGTCTGTGTGATGGGGTCTCTTCTGCCAGCTCTTTGCATGGACATTGCATCCTGGCAGACTTCAGTGAGCCCCACCTGGGTTGTGTCCTGTGTGAACAGGATCTTTAAAGAGAGCGTGGTAAGGTCTGTAAATCACCACCTCTTTGAAGGTAGAACAATGTTTTACTGTGCAGCCATGGGAATCAGCAGGGACATAAACTCGCTTATGGATAACACACATTAGTGTGCTATCGTTAAGGAGAATAAAGAAATTTTGCAGTTTTTCTGTGCACTGAAATGAATGCTTTCAGCAAGCCAAACAGGGGGAAGACAGGTAATAGCTCTTGTTACTGTGTGATTATAATGAAGAAAGAAGCATTACTGCACAATTCCTGCTTAAATATTTATCTAATTTGAGCTTTGTCAATATAAAAAACCTGAATTGTACAATGAGATGACCTGGAACAACCACCATTCTGATGGCTAAGCACAGCTCAGCAGCGCTGGAAGTGAATACATTATACAGATGTATGAGTCAGAAAAAACACAAGGCAGCATGACTCCCACCTTTACAGGGCACTTTGTGAGGCTGTACAACAGATGATGTATAAATTCCACCAGCATAACATTCCTTGGTATGTAAAGGAGTCACGTAAACATGGCAGGCAGTGTGGTACTTGGGAGATGGAAACTGGGCAGCAATAAAATAGCAAAGAAGAGCCCGTAACAGATGCATTCTAATTTGACATATGCTGATGCAATCCTAAACCTGGCTGGCATCAATACTGAAGCTGTATCCATCGATGTTAGGATGATAGCCTTGACAAATGCTAGGCCTTTCTGGTGCTGGTTTAGTAAATTTTTACAAATCTGGAAGTGTCATGGTCATGCACGTAGGCTCTCAAGTCCAGAATGGAAGGGATGACAGAGCCGTTGAAATCTCTGGGCAGTAACAGAAGGTTGGAAGGAGTGATGTGATGCTGAAATCTGCCATTGAACACCCAGCCTGGGAGATCAGGTGTGATGAAAGGCTTGGTGTTGATGGAGGACTTTAAATACCCAAGAATCTTTTAGAAAACTGGTACGGTGACAAACAGCCTGTCAAGCAGTTCCTACCCTACCTTCAAAGAACTTAACAGCAATTCATTGCAGAAAGGCAGCTTGTGTGAGAACAGTTGTGAAGGAACAGCGGGCACAATTCTTAGGAATAAAAAGTGAGACAAAGAAGAATAAACCTAAAAGACTACAGAAAAACATGACCTTGGGAAAAATAACCTAGGGAAAAGAAAGGGTTCTCTCTGGGGAAAATCAGCTTGACATGTGTAAAAGATCTTCATATTCTGTCTGAGTAGGACAATGGAAAATAAGTTTCAGTTGCATATAAGTTTAAAATGTGAAGACAGACCCTCAAATGGGTGTGGGATTTCCCTTTTTGGAGCAGTTTGCAGGGACAGGTTAGGCAGAGCTTTATGAACAGTTTGAGCACAGCTGATCTTGCATGGGAGGCATGGAGTGGAGAAGGCTTTCCCCATGAGGAGAAGAAAGATGAAATTTGAGATGAGTCAGACACTATCCTTCAAGGGAAAGGAAATGTTTTGACGTTAAAGACTTCTAAAATTCTCACAACTTCCTCACTGTTCAAGATGAAAATTTTACAAATATAAAATTATGCAAGCTTTCATTTTTCTTTCTGGTGTTTTGAGCTTCACTATTTCAAAAACATGTAATTGTTTTCCCACATAAGTAGTTTTTGCCTCAAAGCTGTTTTACACACCTATCATATATTAACCGTTTTCTGAAGAGTATTTTTTCTTTTCTTTTCTTATAAAACAGATATGTTTTCAATTGGTCTAGCACAATAAACTTTCTAGTTGAGCAGCTTATAAATTGTCACTACTCTTTCAGCAATAGGACAGTGTAATAAATTTTGGTAACAGAAAGTGCTTTGCTGACACCAAATCTGAGAAATTAAAAAACCCTGAATTTTAGATTAATTGTTGTATTTAATAATTAAATAAATATTATGCACTATAATTGGTCTGGAGAGACTTTCCTTTAAAGCCCCTGGTTTGGACAAAACAAACCTTGCAATTATCAGAAACAGGAAGAATGCTAAATAAAATAAATAACCTYACAATTTCCCTTCTTTGTGAACAATAATGTTCTCAAATCCCAGAATGGCTAAAACATGAAGTTTACTCCCAGGATTCATTCTATTGCCTGACTATGCTTTCTGCCCAGAAAACCACCTGCCAAATCTCTGATAAAATAGAAATTACCATCAGTGGAAGAAAATCTCAATTAAAATCCACAACCTTAATACTGTCAGCAGACAAATCTGTGACAATTCTCCTTTTTTCTTTTTTCAGAAAGATCCATTCCAAAAGGGCTGAGATGTTTCATTTTACCTCTACACTGATAATTTTCACCTCAGTTTATACATGTACTTCCTGTCCAGAGCCTTTATGATTGCTGTTGAGCTTGAGGGGACATGAAACTTTTTTCCTGGCACCTTCAATAGTCCTGGGATCCCTCTTTAAAGCTAAAATTGTATATTCGCAGTAGGAGGACTGGTTCAGATAATCACCAGTCCAGAGGCCTGGGCTGCTACTTAKGCTGGAAATACCAGAAGATTAGTTTTTTCCAGTGCTGTTTCCCTAATCTTGTTTCTGGTGTAAGATGGAAAAAGTCACACAAGAAATATTTTACAGCAAGGCAGAAGAGTATAAGGGAGAGAACGGACTATATGCTTATTTTAGGAAAGGTTTTATTTTAGAGTTAGTTTTGTACAATAGTGAAAAATTATGTCTGAATAAAGTCAAGTCTCTCTTCTTTGAAATGCTGAAAGTCCCACAGAATTTATTGCCACGAACTTGTAGATAATGCCCTGTGGCAAAATGTCTCCCATAATATTTATTCAATATCTTTTACTATATGAAATCTAAGTGTGTGTTTACGGCACTTTTTTTTTGTGAATTAGCTTGCAATAACAACTTGTGGTGTTTCTGTTGCTGTATTGCTTGGRTTTTGTTTCCTTTTTCCTTTTTTTTGGCAGGGATAGGAAAGGGCTTGTTTCTGTGGAGAAAGCAGACTAAACCAAAAACCAGAATAGCCATATTGGCTACATTTCAATTGGAAGATACAGTACATTATTTATGTGTTGTGATGGGTTGACCTTGGTCTTCTGCCAGCTACCCACTCAGCCACTTTCTTACTCTCTCTCATCAACAAGATGGAGGAGAAAATTATGGAAAGTCTCCTAGCTTGAGATAAAGACAGGTAATTCATCAATTACCATCATGAGCAAAGCGGATTTGACTCCCAGAAAGAACCAGTGCATGTCTGTKGGGYGTAGGTGGCCAAATGTTGATGATGRGGARMYGTATCTAACGCGYGCAGCTCTGAAGAGCCTCATCCCACCTCTACCCTCCCACTTCCAACACCTGGCCAGCCTCATCTGACACTCATGCACTGRCCAAGTGTCCTCCAGCAGAGAAACTGCAAATGTGTTTATATCGAGGGTCCTTGGGCCCAAATTATCTTAAAAGGAGGAGTCTCAGGTAAGTATGGGAGGCTGTTGATAACAAAAGGACAATTTTCAAATGCAGAAAACTAAGCAGACAACTCAATATTTTGGCATTTAAACTGACCTGCAAATAATTTAATCAGCTAGGTCCTTATCTGGGTTCCTGAACATTGGTATAGCATTTKCAGCGTTGAAGTATCCGTGACCTCTTCAGAGTTCTCAATTTTCCTGAATTTTACACTAAATGAGTCACTGCTCTATTTATAGGTGAGCCCACACTGGGCTCTAGGGACCAGAGAGAGAAGACAGCCCAAAGTAAAGCCTGAGTGAGGATAGCTGGCAGCAGGTTGTCCTCCTGAATGCCAGGGGAGGGAGCCTACAGTGGCAGCATGGTGGCTACAATGTTGGACTTGATGTTTTTTGAGCTCACAGCCAATGAGTGACAAAGCCACTTTTGGTCAGCATGATGCTGTGTTATTTAATTCACTCTGTTG
>NW_026623275.1:2319817-2413906 GCF_030028575.1 Malurus melanocephalus
AATCTGCCACTGAACTATGTGTGCAAATATGATATTGGGGTCTACCAAAGGAGCAATGACAAAAGGACAGTTAATGCAAACAGCATATGGCAAGCATAAAAGGTAGGGGAGATAGGAATGACCAGGCTGGCCATGAAGAATGGAAATATACCATTTAAATGAAATTAAGGATTCTTCTCCTGTTGTTTCTTTAGACATTGTTTCATGTGATTTCTTTCAGCAGCTCAACTGGCTTAAATAGCTCCTTCAAACTTTCTGTAACTCCAAACCTGCAGTCTGAAGTTTCCACCAGTGCAACGTGGCCACTAAATCAGACCTTATTTTCTCCAGATGTTGAGCATCTGTCTTTCTTAATTAAAGGAACAGGAGTTAGCCCTGTGGAAAAGCATGCAGTTTTAAAGTTGACTTGCAGTGGGATGGAAAACTGGAACTTTGCCCTCTCTTCTTCTTCATGATGGGAAAGAAAAGCTAGAAAATTTTCTCCTTTTGAGGTTAATTTTATTTAAGTGATGTGCTTAGAAATACCAGGAATATAAAATGAGGCATTCCCTGGTTTTGCAGAGGACTCTTTGGAGGTTTCATCTCCTCATATTATTTATTTGTCCTGAGGTATGGCTGAGCAGGGATTGGTGCTGCACTGTGCATATGTGATTTGTGCAGCATCTGGCACAATCTTTATTTGCTCTTAAAAGCTCTATGGGTTTTAAATCTTAAACAAAAGGGTGTTYTCTCACAAGGTTTCTTAGGTAGAGCTGTTGAATTAGTGTGTTTGATTTAAGAAAGGGAAACAAAATTCCTTCTCCATTTCATCAGTGTGGGCAGAAAATATTTTGGCTTGGTCTTACATGGTTAACCTGGGAAACATTCAATATATCATTGTTTATGATTAAAATATGTTTTGTATAAATGTTTTTGGAATTCTGAACATAACCGACTTGCAAATATTTGGCGTAAGTTAGTGAACTTTCTCTATAGAAGGTGCTAGTCAACAGTGGAAAAGATACYTTATTTTTCTTCAGCCTCAATAAAACTAAATATTTTGGATAATATATTTAGATCAGTTAGAATATTTCAATCATTCCCATTACTTTTTTGATTTTTTTGCTGCCATAACAAGATAGATTTTAAAGTTTAATGGTTTTAAAGTTTTCCTAGAAAACCAAACCAAACCAACTTAAACCAAAATGAACAAGGAATATGAATTGCAACTCTGAATTCTAGAGATAAAACATAAAGGCCCAAAACAAGACATGTGAATTTAAAAAATAGCAAATATTCAGGGACCTTTATGAGATTTGTAACAAAGAAGAAAAATCACACACATGAAAATTCTGTTTTCATTTGCATGGTACCTCTGAAAGAAATTTAACTCAAATATTTAAGTATAAATTTGTCCTTTGGAGCTTCCTATGTTTTCCCTTCCACTSTCTTGGTACTTCTGGCTACTCTGAAAGACTTCATTACACAGAGACAAGCTATTTTTTTCAGCTGAGTCAGAGGCACCCATAAAATCTGAGCAGTTCGAATTGGATGGGGRAAATATAAACAGGCTCGATCATGTGTGAAAGTTTTCTCACAGTATGCAAACTGTAGAATATAATTTGAGAGTTTCAGAAGTRCAAAAACTTGTATTGTTTGCACGGTGAGATTGGGGTTAATAAAAAAGGTGCTGAAGCAGAAAGCTGGCTTCCACAGACATGAGGAGCAGAGCATGAAGGTTTTCTTCACTGAACAAGGATTAATCAAGCATCTTTGACAGTTTAAAAAGACACTTCATGCAAGAAAGTGTTAGTATCTTTTCATCTGTAAGGAAAAGATGATCCACAAAATCACTAAGGCAACTTCCCTGGCCCCATGTGCTCAGCTGCTCTTGATTTCATAGMAAAATAAAAGCATGGAAAAAAAAGACAGAACTGACTTTTGTAGATAAGTGTATGTTTYACTTTCGCTCAAGTTTAAGAATGGAGTGGAAGGATGTATGAGATTATTTTGTACTGAATAGTATCTTAAACAGTAGCAGGAAGATTTAAACTGATCAGTGCAGCAGAGAGTTCATTTTCTACCCTTGGTCTTTTCTCTTGCAGTCTGGAAGCCTTTGTTGAACTGAATTATTTCACTTTTCTTCTTGCTTTGGACCACATGTAATTGCAATGAGAGTTAAGCCTGATGACTGTAAAATTAGAATGATGTGGTGAAGTTCCAAAACTCAAGATGGTTTTTTGTATATAGCTAATATTCTTCCTACTAACACTGCCAATACTGATCCTTCATTCCTGTAAGCATATGTTTTGTAGTTCCTTTTTGATCAGCATTGGAGTTGCGGACAATTTGCCTACATTGTCAGGGGTTCTTTAGATATTGTGAGAGGATATAAAGACCCATTTATCTTTTACTTCTCCTCAATTTGTTTGGGATCCTTTTATCTTAAAGATGTAGGACTAACAAAATGCCTATTTTGTTAAAATAGCTCAGTCTTGATTTTTGTATAACTTGTGTTTAAAGAACATTACAGCTTTTCACATATCTTCTCACTTTAAAAAATAAGCAGGCAGGAAAATATTAGGAGTTGTGGCATTCAGTCTAGCTGGGTGTGACTAAACCTCAAACTAACAATGAGTTTTAACATGTTGTGTGTGATTTACAKAAAATAAAACTAAATTCTGATGGATCTTCTTCATACCGAGGTAAAAAAAAAAAAAAAGCACACAACACAAAACCACAGCTTTACTGAGAAAAAAATTACAGTGTGAGCTGAAAACTACAGCTTTTTTGATTTTCAAGATGAAAAGTAGATCTGAATAGGGAAATTGGCTCTTCCAAGACCTCCTCTTYGTATGAAAGGGAGCAATATTAGAGAGGCTTTAAGGGTTTCACGTTCACACAGTTGTGAAGGAGCTGGTTCAAGGTACACCCCAGTGAAGCACATTGATCATTAGAGAAATGCAGATTAGAGAAATGAACAGATTTTCAAAGAAACTATGAAAACGCAAACCTTATTTTACATTCAAAAGTCCCAACGCCCCAATTCTGGGGATATTGAAGCAAGAAATAGCACACAGCAAATCCTAGGAGACAGTGTGACCAAGGGAATGATGGTAAGGGTGCTGTAGGATTGGATCCCTTCCTTGCACTCTGTTCTGGTGAGCTGTCTTTCACAGTGTGCAATCAGAAACTCCCTCTTGCCTTGCTGGAAGTGACACTCTTTTCCATTTTTAACCTTGTTTATTTTTAACAAATTAATTCAATATACCTGACAAATTGTCATTCATTTTAATTTCCCTTGAGTTAATATAAGGCAGTCTTGTAAAGAAAGGCTTTACTTTCTGAGATCAGGCAAACTTGGGAGCCTGCTAGAAGGGATTTGAGATCAGGTGATGTCAGCTGTCAGCATGTAGGGGACAGACATGCCCTCTAAGATCCCTGTGTCCCTGGAAAGGAGGCCTGAAGTGATGGAAGAACCTGTGGCTTCAGAAGCACCATATTCCTGGGCAGATGGTGCACTTGAATAGGAACACTTAAAAACAATGGGGGCAGCTTGAATTTCCCTTCATCTCTGGTGCCTTTTGGCAAGTCAGTGAAGCTGTAAAGGTGCTTGTTGTTTAAAGATGTGTGCTCCCCTTGAAGCACACTGGTTTTCTTGCACAGAGCTCACTGAAAGTCAGAATATTTGGGTTTTTTCCCAAAAGGTTGTTTTCATTTATGGAATAAAACCATAAAACTGGTATCATTTTCTTCAGTGAGGAAGAYCCAAGAAGTTAATCAGAGATTTGTYRTTTGCTTTACTGAYGAAGTGGAATTGTGCCTTATTGGACCAYTCTGGGGAAACTAACTTTGTCTGGGTATCTCCAGCACAYTGCAGCTTTCCAGGGGACAGGAAAGCAGCTCTGCAGTGGGCAAGGCTTGAAATGAGCCAGTGGGTGTGAAAGTTCCATCCCGCCTTCCTGACGAGATTTTGGTTGGCTTAGTTGAGCATGGAGCTTTAGTACAACTCACACAACTGGTAGAAGACTATTTTTGCACGAGCTGCGTCCCACAAAAACTCGGTACGAATTTTGCTTCAGGAATGGCATTGCATTCTCAGACTAATCATGTAAAGTTTCTTGAGAATGCTTCTTTTTCATGATTTTCTAAGCCAACAGGGGTCTTAAACAAAAAGCCTTTAATTGCTGGCTATGTCTATATAGTTTAAAGAAACCTGTAATAGACAGTTTGAAATCATATTATGCAATGTTGTATAAATCAGTGCTGGACACACTTATGAAAGTTTAATCCAAAACCAATATTTGCTTAAACAGACTTCATGCTGATATCTTTTTAAGTACTTTTCTTTGCAGCTCTTGTAATACTTAAAAGACAGGGTGAAAAATTCATTTGATTTTGAACAAAAATACCATAAGAATGTACCTTTTGTACAAGGAAATAAACAACTAAATCAGAGGAATAAGTAACTGAGCTACTCTGCATAGATGAATGTAATCAGCTGATATCATTAAAAGTCAAGTTACAGTATTGGTGAGAGAGATACGATATAATTTCATGTCAAGAAATGGTTACACAAACTGTCCATTAACTGCCTATAAGAATGCATTAACATTTTTCAGTTTAACCTGCATAACCTTGATATCAAGCCAGAAACAGTTAATTCCACTTCTCTGCCCTTTTTATTAAAAAGACAAATGAACATGAACATGAAATACTTCAGTAATTTCACATATCCTAAAAAGGTTCCTTCTTCTCCATGAATGTAGAAATTCTGATCTTAGTACCTCTTATTTGTGTACCTATATATTTTTATCCACTTAGGGCAGGTTCTCATGAGCCTTCACTTAATCATGTAGAAAATTAGGAATAATTTTTATTCATTTTGAGAACTACAATCTTGAGTATAATAAGGGAAATCATTGTTCTTTGGTTTTTTATTAAGAACACAACTGATATCCACTCTTCTTGATGACAGCATGCAAGGCCAAAGACAGAATAGTAAAATCATACAGGTGAAACTGCATCTGTCTTATTTACAGTAGGAATATATCTTTTTATTTTGTGAGAATATTCTCCCTTTGACCAGAGGCAGCTTGAAATGTTTTTCAGTTTTCCTGTTCTTTACAAATATTTTAGGGATGGCTCCTAAARGAACTTTGCCTTGATAAAACATGCAAAAGAAAGGTCTTGAAATTCAAAACCTAAACAGTTGAAAATAATCAGGGTATGCTGAATTGTGGCAGGTGCTTTCCCAGCACTGCTCTCACAGCAGACTCCCGCTCTTACATCATCTTGCCAGTGAAGATTTACCCTTCTTGCCCATTTATTSCTCCCCTGGGTGCTGGATTCCACGGAAATAAAAAAATAAGTCTTCATTAGCAATTCTGCAAGAGCCTTTGATCAGATGTCTCATTTAGGGGAAGAAAGGAAGAGTGGAAGGAGAAGGACACATGGTTATTGCTCCTTGTTACTGCTGGCTGTTCTCTCCAGCCTTCCTGTTTCCGATGCTGACATGTCAAAAATCTCTAGGGATGTCAGTGTTTTTAAAATGAACACACAGTTTCACTTCTCCAGTGTGCCTTAATTCTTTAGAAAGGAACAAACTCCACACTTCCATCACTATATAATTCTTGCTGGATGCAGCGTGGATGCACCCTCCTTAYCAGAAAGTCTAAATGACTGATAGATGTTTGATCTTGTTATGCAAATACCCACTCAATTATCACAGTTGTGTGGGAATGTGCACATGGACCTTGTTGGAGAGACCAGATCTGACAAAAGCAGTGATTCCCTCACCTACCACTGGAGTCTCTGCTGYATCTGGTTTGGGTTAGCAGTAGCTGGCTATCTGAAAGGTAAAAGTACAGCTTTCCTTACTTCTGGGGTGAAATCTTCACTTTGATCTAAATCTTTTCTTACTGAGAAAGGACCAGAGTGACTAAAGGAACTGAGATAACCGGTTTCTGCCAGCAACAAACCTCACACCACCATCCTGTAAAAGAGACCCCACAGTATCCGTTTGCTAAGGGTTGTTAGGASTGGAGGACTCTGAAGGGAGGGCACTGAACCCCCCTTAAGCTGCCCAGTGAGGGCTCTGGCCAAGTGCTCTGAATCTTTGAAAGAGCAGGGAACAAAGTTGTCTGACAGCCACTCTTACCTATTTTTTGCCTTCCAATGCTATGGATTAAAGCAATGAAGTCCGGACTAAGGAAGGCAACTTCTGCTTCCAGAAAAGTGACAAAATGTTGGAAAAGAAAAACAACAACAATTGGAATAGTCTGTTATTAGTCTGCTTTTCCCCACCTCACCATTTTCCCCACTTTTCTGCAATGACCATGAGCAATTCCTTCTGAAATTTATTTGAATGACTTATCAACCTTCTSTTTCCTGCACATGTTATAAAAAAAWCCTTCCACTACTGTGTCTAGCATTGTATACAGACACTTTCCCTTCTCTATTTACCTTGTCCAATTTTACAACAGTAAGCACTGTGATCTCATTTCTATTCTAGTGTCTCCAATTCAAAAAGCTGTCTGTTCTTTGTTCTAGCCTGACAAGTCAGGTTTTGTATGCAGACCAACCTGTCTAGAGATTTTCAGCCTGAATCTAGCTATCTGAGCATAAAAGAGACAAGGCTCATATATTCTTACAACTCCCCCTCTGCTCATACAAAATACAAATTATGGACATGACAGATTAACTTTATCCTGTTACATCAGTTGGGGATGTAAAAAGTTCTTGCCACCGGCCATGTAACTTGTATATTTGCCTCTTTCTCCAGCTCAGCAGCTCTGTTTTCCATTTGGATGGTCCCTGCGCTGCAGAGCATATGGTTTGCTGTGCCACTGTGCTCTTTAGTCACAAACATAACTRTCTCAAAGTTTACTAATAACCAGCAGTGACTTTGGACTGGAGGGAAGAGCTTATCTTAGATGATCTTAGAAATTGCTGCAAACCCAGCAGTAATTCCTTACCTTCACAGGAAGGCAGGAAGAAGGAGAGGTGCCTCAGCATCAAAATCTGTGACTTACCCCAGGGTGAGCGCTTCTCATGCTTGGAGTTCCCTGAATTTCCACGCTTCACCATTTTGTAGGAGATGAAGTGAGGAAAGCAGACATCCTGAAGACAACAAAGAYTGTAGGGGTCTTCCAGGAGGAGAGGCATAAGGAAAAACTTCTGGGTTGAACATGGAAGGTAAGACTTTACCTACAAGAATAATGCAAACACTAGATACAACACTACAGTGCAATGGCTTTTTGCATTTGGGAAAATGAAAATCTGAAGACATACAAATGCAGATAAACCTGCYATGTATGCTAAATTAAGTAAATATTATATGTAAGTACACGAGCATACATTCGTATTTAAATATGTGAAAATAAATTGTATTATTATTATTATGCACTATACCTTCAAAAAACCTTCATCATTCCTTCGTTTGCTAATATAAACACCCAAAAAATGTTGGGTTTTTTTTTTTTTTTTCTGAATGCTTGGATACTGTTTGGAAAAGATAAAACTGTAGCTAAGAAAAATAAGAGTGCCCCAGTATTTCATAACATTGGATCACTACAACGTGTGAATTTTTTTCCCAGATGACTCAAGCTTTCTCAAAGCAGAACAGYTCCCCTTGTGCTGCTTTTCTCAAGTTATGCATAAAATGACCCATAAGCAGAGTGAGACTGGATGAACATCTCTTTCTTCCACAGCCCTGTGAATTTTTAATGCCTGGCATTAAGGTGAAAATCATCATTTCTCTCTGCCTGCTGGGCGATGGGCCATCAATTAAATTCTCTTTTGTCCATATGTAAAATAGCTAATGGTTGCAGCTTCTTTCCATAATAGAGCCATTAGTGGTAATCTGCCCCTCTCTGCCAACCGATTTACTCAGATGGGTATAGATGAATTGGCAGTAATGTGCCATATAAACCTGGCCCTGTAGATGTCCTGAAAGCAAAAATGTCTCTCAATTTGACAGTTTGCTGCATTGTATGGCTGTTTTATACGTAACATGATCATATACTGGTGTGGCTGTGGTTGAATTTGTGAATCGTTGTGTATTCCAATATTCTAGCTTACACAAATCTGTTTCATGATCTGACATAATGTATACATGAAATGTCTTCAATTTGGTAATGTGGGTCTKATTCACATTGATTATGTTCAGTGCTGGTATTCAAAGCCCTAAATTATCTTCACTGTTTGCTAGCTTACRGATACAGCAGATAACTGTTAGGAAATCTGAAAGCCTTTGTAAATATGCCTGTTTGCGGAAGAATTAATATTTTACACTTTATTTAAAACTTTTTCTCTCTAAAGAACTCTAATTTTCTCGTAGGAGGTGGGGAACATGGAGGGGAGGTCATGTTCCATGGTAATGGTAAAGGAAGAAAGGAAAGCAGAGTAGAGATATCTTGTGAGCAGTGATAAATGTTTCAGTCATGCRCTTACCCACACCAACGTGCAGTGGCTGAATAATCAGTAAGATAAACCATCATTTTCTTTGTATTTGCTGTTTGACAAGTTTAATAAGCTAAGTAACTTATTTGGTAAAAAATGGCAATGATCCAGGGGAATGTGTTTTTATTTTTCATTTTCTCTGGGTTGAAAGCCAATAACGTATATGCAGCTGTTAGGAGATTTATCTTTACTTGAACATATAGGAAAACTACAGCAATATGAAAAAAATTCTGCAATGGTTAGGAAAGCTGGAGAGAGGATTTATAAGTGAAGTTGCCAGAAGAATCATAGAAAGATGTCGCAGAATCATAGAATGGCTTGGTTTAGAGGGACCTTAAGGATTCTCTAGTTACAATTTCTGTGACATGGRCAGACATGACCTTCCATTAGACCAGGTTGCTCAGAGCCCCATCCAACCTGGTCTTGAAGACTTTTGGGGTTGGAGCCTCCACTGCTTCTCAGGGCAACCTGTTCCAGTGCCTCACTGCCCTCTCAGTAAAGCATTCCTTCCTTATATCTAATCTAAACCTACTCAGTTTGAAGCTGTTCCCTCTTGTTCCATCACTACATGCTCTTGTAAAACGACTCTCTCCATCTTTCTTGTAGGCTTCCTTCAGGTACTGAAAAGCCACAATTCAGTCACCATGAAGACTTCCCTTCTCCAGGCTGAGCAACCCCAATTGTCTCAGCTTTCCTCACAGGAGGATTGTGCCATCCCTCTGAGCATCTTGGTGTCCCTCCTCTGTACTTGATCAAACAGATCYGTGCCCTTCTTTTTTGGGGGATTCCAGATAAATGCCATCTGTAGTCCTTCCCTTGTCCACTGATGCAGTCACTTTTAAAAAGGACTTTAAAAAGAGCAGACACATTTCTTGCACCACTAAACTGTTCAATAATTAAAATATAGGATCTATCAAGAGAACACTTCTGTCCTGAAAGTAATTCACCTAAAGTCTGGTGTTTACTCCAGGATCTGTATAAGATGTTTGAGGCTGTTTCCCTTTTCAGAAATATGAGGAAGGAATTTAACAAATGGGCAGAAGTGATACTGGAGACATGTCTCAAAAAYTATTGTCAGTAGTCCCACTCTACCCTCATTCAAGCCTAGAGCAGAATCCCAAAGAGTTGATACCAAAATGGAGTTAGACCAATACTAAATTATCTCAGAAATTTCTATGGCCCTGTGTGTTTGTGTGCAAGACATTTAAGTTAATTTGTGTGTGTATACATTGCAATTAATGTATCTGTGTCCAATAAACAGATACACACTTCCTTGCTCTCTGCTTGCTTTTCTTGTCTGGCACACTCTCTGCAGATTGTTTCCAATTTGGGTCATTTCTGTCCTCCTGCCAGTTTTCCAGTCCAGCGTGATCCAAATTAAATAATCTTCTATTGTGCCATTCCTGATGAATGTCAGATTAATCTTAGCAGAATGTGGGACTTTGCCTGACAAGATGATTACTGCAATATTTAAACAACCCTTAGGGCCTTAATTCGCTAACAATTTATGGTTCTCCCTATTCTTGAGTGCTGTTTCTGCCTCTGAATGCCCAGGTGCACCCTGCTGTGAAATGCAGAGTCAACTGGAGCTTGGTGACATGCACTCACTCTCTTTGGCTGCACAATGGAGCGCTTTAGACAGGGTCCCAGAAGGGCTGTAAAGTGCTCCCTCTCCCTGCTGCCCAAACCCCAAGAAGAAATCTCACCCAAAAGAAAAAGGGAAGAACTCTGATGGCAGTCAGTGGGAATCAAGCAAAGGAAATCCTCTTTCATTTGCATTTAAGTAGAGCAGCCATGAGCTGCACTGGGGTGGCTGTCCCCATCAGTCACTTGGAACACGAGGTGCACAGGCTCTGCTCCCTGCTGGAGCTGTGAGTGTGGGCTCRGAAGCTGCTGGGGCCAGCCAAGGAAAGTCCTTGCTGGAAAGTCCAGTCCACAGTGCAGACACCAGACAAAGAGGCCAGAATAGAATCTGAGAAGTTTAAAAGGAATTTAAGAATGAAGCCAATGCCTAATGAGGCTTGGGAAGAAACTTCCCCTAAGGCGCTGTTATTGAATAGCTGCTGGCTGCGGGCTTTTTTTTTGTTCTCTTTTAGAGCAGCTGGTACTGGCCATTGCTGGAGATGGAAAAGCTGGCRGGGTCAGAGTGCCAATGGCTGTCTCAAGGCTTATTCTAACAGAGTAGAGATTCTTAGCAAAGGATGCTGTAGGATGAGGACATATTTACAATGCGTGAGTGAAGGAAGTATCCCACTTTCCCTCCCTTGTTTGTGTCCAGCCTGTGTCACATTTGTGTCCCAGGATACAGGGTTGAGTTTCACTTGCACAGTGTGCCTTTAACTGTCTGATGTCTGTAGCACAAAGCAACTGGTAGTGTTTAGTGGCTCTCTGCACCAGTAGCTCCGTCTTGAGGGATTGAAATTGATGTAATTTATCATGGCAGGTGAATATGGAAGCTGTGCCTCTTGCCCCATCGCACAATGTAGCAGGAGAAGCAATAGACAACGAGTCAGAAATAGCTTTTTTGTTTTTTTTTTTTTTTTCTCCAGCTTTCTGAAACAGCAACACTGTTTGTCTGCATGGTTGGAATATCTAGGTACAGTAGCTCCTCTTAATGGAGCTGTGTGCCACCGCACACTGTCACAAGCTGTCGGGGTTTTATTACTGAACCATTCACTGTGAATCTATTTTGCCAGAAGTGGTAATGAAGACTGCATTTTGTTTTGTGACATTTTTTCCAATTGAAAAAATTCCGTTCTCTGTGTTTATACTTTGTCTTGATGCTTTTGTACTGTCACTTAACACTGAAGTACCCTTTTATCTGTTTTTTAATAGACACATCCCAACCAGGACTGAGCAAACGGATGGGACCGTCATTGCCTGGATCAATATGTTTCTTCCCTCATCCCTTACTGTTCCCTAATCATTCTGTATTACCCTGGCTTGATAGATYCATTAAAAATCATAGCTTCAGGCCCTTTGAATACATGTGTTGGTTCTTCCAGAACTTCAGGATGAAGATTACCAGTCACCTCGACTTGAGTGCAACGAGCTCCTTGAGTTTTGGTTCCACCTCAGCTGCGTTACTTTGTGTTTCCACAGACTTGTTTCCATTAACCTTCTTGCCCGTGCCTCCASTTTCAGCATCATTTCACTAATCCGTGCCAGAAAGACAGCAAAYGTGGACGTGAGTCATACCCACAGGGGGTATCCAAGGGATTCATAATCCTACTCCCATTTTGAAGGATCCCTCAGCATGAATATTGCAGCTTGAGCTCAAATATGCTGCTGCTGCTGCTATTTGTGGGATTCTCCCACTGGAGAGGTCTGGGGGGAAAAGGCAGCGAGTGGCATGGTTTTGTCTGAGCAGGGACCTGTTTCAACCATTTCTAGAATTTGTCCCGATTAGCCTGGCTCCCCACCAGCGCTGGCTCCACGTTGTCCCCGGGGCGGTTGGTGGGAACTGCAGCTGCTCCGCACCTCTGCAGCCCGGGCTGCTCGTGTCTGGGACTAATCAGAAATGCTTCAACCATGAAAAGGTTTGTGACTTTGAGAATATTTTACATATCCATGTTAAGAAACATCAAAATAACCATAATCCCTTTGCAAACGTTAAGTCTTAACACAGTCTTTTWCTTGGCTCTGTGTCTGTGGGCAGGCATACATGCATTAATGGGGCTAATGAGCAGAACAGCCAACAAAACAAAATAAGCAAAATAAATGTAATAAAATAAAGTGAAATTAAATTTAATTAAATTAGCCAATAAAATAAAATAAAATAAAATAAAATAAAATAAAATAAAATAAAATAAAATAAAATAAAATAAAATAAAATAAAATAAAATAAATAAAGGTCTCCTACTCCCAACAGTATAGACTTACCACAGTCGGACTGTATTTTTCTTCTGCAGAATTCAAAGTTTTATTTTAAATTCTGCACATCACAGCCATACTAAATATCCCCTTAGACAAGACACAAAGCTGCTGAGTAAGACCCCTGCAAATCAGGGATGCTTTTTCATAAGACCAACATGCATAATTTATATCTGCATACAATTAGCCTGTTTACATTTATACATCTTCTGTTTCCTTTTATGTGAAATATTCCACAGGATACTTGGTAATGCATTCAAAGTAGGCTGGTTTTTTTGGTTTTGTTTTTTTTTTTTAAAGGCTGCAGGACGAAACAATTTATAAAACCTCACACCTAATAAATACTTTATATGAATACAAAAGTGTTTTCTTGCTAGGTAGCAATGGCTTTACATTAAAAACAGTCCTGCATTTTAGAAGTTGTCTCAAGCAGTAGTATATAAATCCTTGACACATTTTAAAAATGTGTTTAAATTGTGGGTTTTGTGAATGCATTCAGTTCAGTCATAATCATCCCTGCAGAATGGATACAGCAGAACAAAGTCCTTCCATCACCCCTGATCTGAAGGACCACTCCTTTAAGACTTCAAGATCCTTTAGGGAGTTTGGATTTGCTTCACCAGCATACTGAGGTTTTCTTTAATCCTTCTGTGCCTGGCCACTGAATTGTGTCTCTTGGCCCAAATGACGTGACAAAGCTGCATGTGCATAACAGATGACAATGAAGTGGCTTGGTGTGATCATAGAATCATGGAATCATTTAGGTTGGAAAAGACCTCTAGGACAATCGAGTCAAACCATGAACCCAGTGCCCAAATCCACCACCAAACCAAGTCCCTAAGGGCCACATCTACACATCTTTTAAATACCTCCAAGGATGATGACTCCACCCCTTACCTGGGCAGCCTGTTCCAAAGCTTGACAACAAAAAACTTCTTCCTAATATTAAATCTAAACTTCCCRTGGCATAACTTGAGACCATTTCCTCTTGCCCTATCACTTGTTACTTGAAAGAAGAGATCTAACTCCCTCCTGGCTATAACCTTTTTTCAGGGAGTTGTTGAGAGTGAAAAGGTTTCCTCTGAGCCTCCTCTTCTCCAGGCTAAACRCCCCCAGCTCCCTCAGCTGCTCTTCACAAGCCGTGTTCTCCAGACTTTTCTTTGGCCCTGCATCAGAAATGTGCAGCGCTGGGGCATGGCTGTGCTGCACAGCAGGTGAGGAGATGGAGAGGGTTTGCTTTGGGGCTGTTTGCACCAGCTTATAGACAACAACTCGAGGTGTGTGAGGGTAATAAGCATTGCTTGGGACAGGGGAAACTGGTCTGAAGAAGAAAGGGCATCGAGAAGGTCACCTCAGGGAAGGGCAAGTGTTTAGGAGGGAATAAGCAGGGATGCAGACTGGAAGAGGTGTTTGAGAAAGGAGAGTGAGATTTTGAAAGAAAACTGTTTCTTGCTGAAGGGAAAAAGATCCTATTTTTTTTCCCCTGGGTAGGAAGGATAATGTGCATTCTGTATGGATAATATTTAATAATGGAGACATACAAATTAAATCCTTTTGTAAACAACTCATTAATAGCTCTGTCCTCACGTGCTTACAATTGAGGAGGTTGCTGCTATTGTAAAAGCTCTGACAGGTAAAGCAGGACTGTTCTGTGTTTGCAATCATGCCAAGCTCACAGCAATGGAGTTTTGGGTTCCCACCACTACCTAGGTATGCACCATTCTACAGCTTCTGCTATGCAATGATGAGTTAGGTCAGTAGTGTTTTAACTACCAGCTACTGAAATTTGGATTTGAAAGCCTGGGGACACACTGGCACTTCCTCCCTCAGCACTCACTGGCACTTCTCCCAAAAGGTTTGTTCTTTGGAGCAGATTTCCTATTCCTATTCCACCCTCTGCCCTCCCCCTGGTTTTTTTTTCTCTGTCCCCTGAGAACACGGTAGCTATTTTCTGTCCATGAGTCAATGGTGAAAATGGTGAAGAATTTGGTACAGGATGATCCAACAGGAGAGGAATTACTGGTATTACTTTGCACTCGCTCAGCARCAACTCTCCAAAGAGCTGTTATTGTAACATAAAACACAGCTGGAACATAAACCATTGATCCTTATGAGTTTTTTTCCTTCAATCAATATTTCTTTATAGGGAAACTTCACTCAGGATGCAATAAAGAGGTACATCATAACTGCCATGTGCCACAGGATACGAGGGTTCATTTTAGATGCTCTGAGTCCTGCTGGTATTGAAAGGGGGCCACAGTACCACAGCAGGCCAGAAGATGATACATTTGGAGACTGGGCTCTGCAGTGTATGGTGCTGCAGGTGAGAAGTAGGACCTTTCAGACAGCTCCCCAGGGCACAATCCTTGAATCTTCCAGTGGCTGTAGCTCTTGACCTCTCCTATGCCTCAGACTCCAGGAAATTATTTCTCTGTTATATTTTTACTCAGTGGCTTTGAGACTCACAGGTCTTGGCTGAGGAACAGGATGACTAAATACTGACCAGGGCAAGTCCAAATTCCCTAGATTCTTATAAAGCCTAGAGGACTGGAAGGGAAGAAACATAAAAAAAAAAAAAATCACTTACATAGAACTAAGTCACCTGGCATAACAAGACAATTAAAACATCCACACCAGCAGTGTATTTTTATAAATGAGTACTGTCAGGGGCTGAGGAAGGGCTCAGAGTCACCCCACAAGGCAATAAGGAAAGAGTGTCAGATAGCAATTAGTGTTCATACAACGAGGCAGATGGGTTGTCCTTTGCAGCTCAGATGTGGAAGGGGCTTTTGCGTTTTTTTTGAGACTGCAAAGCACTGAACAGGTTTTGTTATAACAGAACTTGTCTGTCAGATACCAAAATAGACCAAGATAAGTTCATATGCTCACAATTCTATGTTTGATGCTAAATAGAGCATTACTGTTCAAATAAATGGAGGAAAATGCAAAGGAAAAAAAMTCTGAGGACAAGTTCCCAGGCAGAGGCCCTGCGTAGAGATCTTGTCATATCYGAGGGCTGGGCTATCACCAATCATATCAGGTTTAAAAAGGACAAGTGGTAGACTCTGCACCTGGRAYRGGGCAACCCTGGATGTRTGGACAGATTGGGRAATGAGAGGTTGGAAATCAGCGCCATGGAAAGGGCCCTGGGGGTCCTGATGGATGGAAGTTGAACATGAGCCAGCAGTGCCCTGGCAGCCAGGAGGGACAACCCTGTTCTGGGGGCATCAGGCACAGCACTGGCAGCTGGGCAAGGGAGGGGATTGTCCCACTCTGCTCTGGGTTGGGGTGGTGTCACTTTGGACACTGTGTACAGTTTTGGGTATCACAGCACGGGAAAGATACAAAGCTGTTAGAGAGTGTCCAGAGGAGGGTGAACAAGGTGGTGAAAGGTCTAGAACAAAAAAGCCATGGGGCCCACCAAGGTCACTTATCTTGTTCAGCCTGGAAATAAGGAGCCTGAGGGGAGACCTCATTACAGTTTACAATTTCTTTGTGAGGGAAAACAAAGGAGCAGGGACCGATCTCTCTGGTGACCAGTGACAGGACCTGAGGGAATGGCCTGAAGCTGTGTCATGGGAGGTTTTGGTTGGATGTTAGGAAGAAGTTCTTCACCCAGAGTGTGGCTGGGCACTGAAACAGGCTCCCCAGAGTAATGGCCATGGCACCAAGCTTGAGTCCTAGAAACATTTGGACCAGAGTCCAAGAAACATTTGCACAGTGCTGTCAAACACATAGTGTGGTCCTTGGGGCTGTTCGGTGTAGAATCAGGAGGTGGACTCAATGATCTTTGAAGATACCTTTCTACTGAGAATATTGATATTCTATGAATTCAAACTAAGTTTTGGTCTGATTGTATAGCTTGTCATTATTTTGCAACCATTCCTTCTATTGCTTCASTTTTATTTTTAGGAAAATATTCATACGCCTTACCATTAACCTCTGCTGTTCATTGTGAAGTTAGTTACAGCCCATTAATGTTGCTGAAACTCATCAAAACACTGGTTCCTTGGTGCTGCCCAAAGATCCTGGTCAGTGTGTGAGCACCACTGTTCTGCCATTGATCATTTTCTGCAAGCCAGTGACCAAAAGGTCACAGAACAGGCAATCCTGTCTCAAGTAGCCCAGAGATTTAYTTAAATCTCAATGACATACAAAACAGATGGGGAAAAAGAGATTAGAGAGGTCAAAACCAGAATCAGGATCTGGCTGGTCACTTCACATTTTTAAGATTAAGAGAGATGCCCAGTGAAGCATGAAGGGTTATGCACAGTATGAAATCTCTCTGTATTGACTCTTTCCCAGTTACCATTGGAGAGCAGGACTGTGGTAACCTTTGCTTCTGATTTTCCTAATCTCCCCTCCCTTTGTTTCCCAATGCATGACAGAAGAAAATATACTGTCTGCCTCAGCTCTCTCTTTCCTGCTGACCCCATCCCTACTTCAGCCCCAGAGTGCTGAGAAAGTGCAGCCCAAGTGGATCACTTTGTGGATGAGGACAGGGAACCTCACAGAATGCCTAAGATCCCTGAAAACAGGCAGAGAAGAGCCACACATCTCACTCTGTTTAGGCAGAGAAACAAATTATCAGAAGTCCTGTTCCAAGCGTTTTAGAGAAACTGATAAAAAAAACCTTGTGAGCTTGCAAGTTAAGGGTTTGCTGGCCTTCAAGTAGCAGGGTTCATCCACCCYGATTTCATCTGCTTTCTCTCGAGCTGTTCTTGCCTTTGTTAGATGTGTTGTGAGAAAGAGACAAACAATTGAGCCAAGCAGAAATYGTGGCTGACTTCTTAGATGTCAGTAGTAATATATTTTTAACTCACCAAACTATGCAACGAAAGTGCTGTTGATTTCAGAGAGGTGGCAGCGTGCATGAGGCACGTGCTGTGACATTTGCACATGTTCACGTGTGTCTACAAGACTTACATACACATATATAGCACATGCCTGCACATTCACTGAAAAAAAAAAACACCACAGTAATGTCCAATGAGATAATGGTCTTTTTGTTCAGACAATTCCAGATAAAAGGATTGCTTTTTTGATCTACTATGTTGACTGTGAACAGAAAACAAGATGGAAGCGTAGGCAGAGGTATGAGGTGGGCAGAAAGTGTGAGCGAGTTCAGCACTATAGCGCTTGGTGCAAAAATGCTTTGGCAGAGTGCATAGGTGTAAAAAATATGAAGATAGAAAAAGAGGGAATTCAATTTCTTCCATTTTGAGCCTTTATTTTACTAAAGAGGTGAAAAGTTCTTAAAACATCAAAGAGAAAGCTTTATGGATTGTTTGAGCTGTGAAAAACTCAGTTTGGTTCACACAAGCATTGATGATTTTCTCACTTTCTATTGATATGTTATGCATGAAGTTATCACACCACTGATATTTCACAGTGTTTCTTAGGTCCTGAAAGGTCATGGGATCAGTTGCCAACAAAGTTCTGCTACAAATGCTGMTCAGACCTACAGCATTCAGTGCTAGATAAGGTATGCCTGAGCATTTTTCACTTTGAAGTTCACTGAAAAGTTTAGGAACACACCAAGCTATTTGCTATTAAGCACGCTAAAACAGGACAAAGAAATCTTGTTAAAAATGAAGATGCTTCTTACATCTAACCAGCATGTTATGGAGCAGCAGGTGGAAGTATTAGAAAAAGACAAGGCCTGCTGAGTAATTTGAGAAAAAGGGATTTGTTATACTGTCAAAGGATAAAGATCTTCTGGTCTCTTTGAATAAATCCATTCCTCATAGCTTAATAATCAACAATGAATAGTGAGATATTTGCACAAAGAAAACTGGAAATCATACAGTCATTTTGGAAAAAAAAAAACACCCTTGAAGTTCATTAAGCCTATCATTTACTGAGCTACATGAACAGAAATCATCATACTAAGTGTGTAAAATACTGGACTACTCGTGTAACAGCAAAAAAAAAAAATTCTAAGAAAACACCTATATAACCTGGAATAAGAAAAAAAAAATCGGCATAAAGAATGAGTTGCTGCTTCCAGGCCTAATAAATTACTCTGACAATTCCTGCCCTTTGTAATTTATAAAATTATTTAACAGCTCAGCTGGCAAGATTTAAGTCTATCCCAGAATTGAGATACAATCGTTCAGAGTTGTTTCTGGTCTGCTACATGCTCTGTCAGGGAAATTTTAATGCAATAACCAGCAACCAAGAGAGGAGCTTGTTCAAAATTTCCTCTGTTCTATTGTTTGACAGTGATGCTGGAGCTCCAGAAGAGAYAGAGTCTGGCTGGCACTCACACGTGTGAATCTGGACCAGTCCTACAGTTCTGCCGCTATGGTCCACAGCATCTTTGGGACAACCAACTCTGTATTTCTCTGATACTAACTTTGCTTTGTAAATGGTCTTCACTGAGAATATTTTAGTGTTTCTGAGAGAGGAAGGGGACCTGTGAGATGGTTTTTCTCAGAACTCTGGGTGTGTTGAGGAGGCAAAAGTCAGGCTACTCACAAACTTCCACCTGTATAGATGCTGAGGGAGAAATGCACTTTACATCTGTGAAGTACAAGTGACTCCATATGGACCTAATTTAAAATGCACCCYGAATTGCTTATCTGCAGCACATTCCAGTTTAGAGAAAAGAATGGGTGCCCAAGAGATGGGCAGGTGGATAGAGAGAGCGTAAACATGACTTGCTGGCCATGGTGGGTAAACTGAGGAGCCCATTTTCCTGATTTATTTTCTCAGTCTCTTTCTAGGTTTACATCTGTGCATGCCTCTGGGGTGGTAGAGAACCACATCAGGAAGAATTCTTGACTTCTCAGCCGCCAGAGATCAAAGAGACTATTGGCACAGCAGTATATGATACCTCTTGAGTGACCAYTCAAATTCAGGACTTAGTCTTGTTAATGCCTCAAAGTATCTATTTTGCACACAAGAAGGGGTATGAAGGTCTTGATTTTTAGCCATCCTGGACAATGCTGTCTTTGTTTGCAGGTTATGTGAAAGCTGGATGGGAAGATGATCTGAAATAAGCTGAAACACCCCAATGATAACTGCAGTGAGAAAGTTAATTTGGTGATGCACTGAGAATCTTCATGTCCTGCCAGRCAGAGGTATTGAGGATTACAAACAAGCCTCTTTGCTTTTATAACTTTACTAGTCTTAATTATAACCAACAACAAATCAAATGGAGTAATCGTTTGTTGATACATTTTGTATATAAGTTTGTTTTAATCTATGTTCTTAACTCTTCAGATACTGTTCTATTGAGTGATCTCATTGCTGGCATTTGGTGATGTTTATCTCTGGACAGGTGAGGATTAGGTGGAGTTTTCTGATACATTTAACAGATGCCTGGGTACTTTGAAATATGCACATGATGCGACATATATCGATACAGAAATGAGAAAGAGGGTGACTGGACATGAAAAAAAAACATGAAAGAAAGTGATTAGACAGAATAGATTGCAGAAACTATGATYTTGTACTGAAATATCTTTCTGAAGAAAAGTGGAATTTAGAGGGCTAAACTGCTGGTAAACTACTCATTTTGGTAAATAAGGATCTGGGCTTTTTATTTACTGCTTTAGTTCAAAGCAATTTTAATTTGTTCTAAATAATAGTGTTATTTTAAAAGAAATCCTGAGTAAGGCAAAAAAGCTTTTCCTTAGGATAAGATCACCACTATCACCATGTATATTTTGTCTGCAGGATCTGCTCTTTATCGACCTCGTCCCTTATCTGTCTCCACCCCCAGCTTGCAGCCTGCGGTGCTGGCTGTGCACCCCCTCTGTGCCTCAGTGGTCACCTTGCACATGGTGAGCAAAGCACCTGCTGCTTCTGCAAATGGGCAATTGTTTGAGTMATTAACCATTAACATCTYAGWCTCTCACATGTGGCGAGGCAGCTGTGCCCCTGCRCTCCATGGAGCCAAGAGGGAGTGCAGAGATCCACCTACAGCCAGGTTTGACTCAAACTGGAGCAGGGGGATGCCTGAGRRGAGGCACAGAAGGGGTGTGAGAGTCCCGTGCTGSAGCAGGGTCCTGGCAGGATCCTGCAGACCTGCGGAGAGAGGAGCCCACTCTGGAGCAGGGTTCCTGGTAGGATTTGTGACCATGGTGGGGACCCAGGCTGGAGCAGGCTGCTCCTGAAGGATGGCACCCCATGGAAGAGTGACCCAGATTGCAGCAGTTTGGGGAGGACTGTTGCCCATGGGATGGACTSATGTTGGRGAAGTTCATGTTTCTCATGGGAGGGACCCCACACTGGAGCAGGGGAAGGATTCCTCTCCCTGAGCAGCAGCAGGAACAATGTGTGATGTAMAGACTGTAACCCCCATCCCCTGTCTCCCTGCCCTGCTTAGGGGGAGAAGGTAGAACTGGGATGGAGAGAAGGCTGGGAAGAAGGGCGTTTTAAGATTTACTTTAGTTCTCATTATTCTGCTCTTATTTTGWTGGTAATAAATTCAATTAATATCCTAAATTTCAGTCTGTTTTGCCTGTGATGGTAATCACTGGGTGATCGCTCCCTTTTCTCAATGCATGAGCCTTTTGCTGTATTTTCTCTCCCCTGTTCAGCTGTGGAGAGGCTTTGGAGGGTGCCAGGCATCCAGCCAGGATAAACTCACCACAGTGACACTGTGGAGAGAATTAGTGAGCAGACTCTATACACAGTGTACTGCTGGTTGTGTTTATTTGTTTGCTTGTTTGTTTTCTCACTTATCCATGATTATAGGATTGTCTGKTTTTTTTTACCTGTCAATAGCTATGGGTTTTTCTGTTCTAGTCTGGCAGAATTAATCCTGTGTAACAGGTATGTTGATATATATAAGCATGTGTAGATAAGTGCAGGGGTTTTTCAAACAGTCTTAAAATACTCCAGGCATTGAATTTAGAGACCTAATTTCATTCCAAAATAAAATACTTGAGAAGGAATTGAATGCATTTTGAATTCATAGAAGATATATCAAAACAAGGATATGAATTCAGTGGGTGTGATCTTCAGCTGAGACATCAGTTTACAAACTGGTTAATTATGTATCTTAAATACATAATTATATCAAGGGGAAAGTCTGCTTGTATGTCAAATAACTGGGTATTCTACCGCCACAACYAAAGGAACTTTCCAATTGCTTGGGAAAGGTATTTTTTCCTCCTTTTCATTTTAGAGATCAAATGGAGCATACCCTCCATTTGCTTGTCAGAATTAGAAAGCTAAGTTAAGATGTTTAGAGAGAGGGGTTGTTTGCTACCTTGCTGTTAAAATCATGTTTTTCTGTCTGTAACCACAATATTTTCAACATTGTAATGCTAGGCAGGAAGGACAAGATTACCAGCTATCATCTCTGATTTCCCTGTTTCCTGACTCATGTCTTATATGGCCTAAAATTTCTGTAAATCAATGCAGTTTCCGAGCTAAACACAGATGTGGTGCAGTGTAATTCTGGCAGGTGTTGTGTTTGGGCTGGAAGGGCTGTTACCTGATCTTGTCTTTAAAGCTGAGCAGACAAGGGGGCTGATTCGGCTTTCCCTCAAACATGCACAGTGATGTAAAAAAGAAATTTTCACCAGCAGGTGCTTTTCAGAGGTGAGCCAGGTCCACAGTGAAGAGCTTGTTTTCCAGTCCTTCCTAGACTTTCACAAATACCTACCYGCTGTTCCTTAGGAATTGTGCTTTCCTTTGCAATTTTTGAATGTGCTTTGCAGCAGTTTGTGGAGATGCTGATACAAAAGGATAAAGGTTAAGGGTGTTCTAAGAGATATCACACAGGAAATAGAYGGGGGGAGAGAAACTGGCAATATAATGCAGAGATTAAGAGTGTGTTGCAAGAAAGGATGTAAAGATGCATGCAAATAGGAGAATTAAACAGGAAAAAATAAGATAGTAGGCCGTGATTGAAACTGGTTAACATGAAAACACAAGGCAGGCAAAAAGGGGCTAAGACAATACTTATTGAAATTTCATTCATCAGAGGAACAAGAGAAACAAGAACCTAATTTTCATGAGCATCCCAAAGTTCAGCAGGCATAAAATCAGTTAAATTACAGAATACCAACACTCTAAATCATGCATACATACATACAAACAAGATGTTTAAAAAAATAAATGTAATCTTATTTTAAACAGCTTATGGTTCCCCCCAGAACCAATTTAGCCGTTTTGTCTGTAATACCCTGGCATGGTTCCTGTAAAAATGGGAGCAATTTGAGATTCAGCAAGTTGGTTAGCAATTTAACTGAAAAAAAATCGACCTCGTATAGTCAAATAATGTTAAAAGGTTTTACTTAAGCTCAAAAATCACAGAATTCAGGCATGACTAAAGTGGTGCTCCTTAACCCCCTCCACTCTGTTGAAGGATTACAGCAGCTATTCATTGTTTGAAATCTCTTTTAACACTTAAATCCAGAAGATTAAAGATAGGATTTTGAGAACCGAGTACTAGGTGAGGAGATTGTGTGAAGAATAATGATAGAAGGAGCCATTGTCATCAAATTATTTTAATTTGATAGTTATATTTATAGTTGTGGGGGATAATGCGTGGGAGCTGGAAATATTTTTAAATCCTGTTTCATTTCTTGTCTGTAATTTTTCTTTTCAAGTGTTATGTCTGTTATGCCTGTATGAAAGTTGCTCAGAAACTAGAGATAATCCTCAAGTTTAAAAACATCTTTTTTGCTTTTACTTCTTCAGTACTGCCAACATGATTCTTGTGGTGATCAGAACACATTGATTTGTAAAAAATCAGATGCTTGGCTAATAAAAAGTACTATCAAATCTGGAAACCATTAATAAAAAAGATTATGAAATGACTGYTTTTAATAGAAAATAAACGAAGTCTACATTCTCCTTATTGTCTGTCATAGACAAATGTTTTTAGGGAGTTTTGACAACTCTGTTCTTTTGATTTAATCATTATATTCCTTGCAGAAATATTAATATCTTCTATAAAATATCTATCACATTTAGGCATATCTATCTTATTTACAAAAGATGAATAGAAGAAGCAATGGTTTTGTGGTAACAACTGTTACAGAGCTTTTGCACAAAGTCAAGCTTTATTTCTCAAAATGGGTGGTTGTGAACTTGAGTGCCAATAGGTTCAATGGGATTTGATAGAGATTAATGATGCATTAGAATTTCAGGCAGTATGTATTTTGTTCAACTGTGGGATGGGGTATTGCTCTATTACTTTTTCAGGTGAATGCTCTTTTTGAAACTGTTGTCTGAAATAGGCACTGGATCAGATTTTAGAACAGCTGTTTCATAATTCTGCACCCATTAAAGCCATCTCATAACAAGTGTTTTTTTAGTTTTCTAATTTTGCTTAACAACAAATCTAATCCTGAGACAATCAGGACAAGAAGGGATATAGCAATCCGTTAGTCTACTGACATAAGAGTTACATTGTTTAGTTTCTTGCTACTCATATTTTTGTTCATTACAATCAATACTGGTKGTCACAAATTCAAATAGTGCAAAAAAAATTAAAGTAAACACACTTGCTATATATTTTTCTTAGACTGAAATTCTGTTCAATGCTTTTTTTCCTCCAAACTACATTGCCTCGGTAGCTTGAAAAGTCCATATTGGCATTACCAAAATGCATGTTCCCTGCTTCTCCCATGGTAAAGTAAATATAYGTGAGAGCTCACCTTTGAAGGTTTCATAAACCCAAGCTCAAGAACCAGAAACAAAATAAATTAGTCCCACAKACCTTGCAATAGCATAAAAGTAATTCCACTCACTACATTGGTCCAACCATCCGTCCGTCCATCCAGATGTACTGCTGAATTCTGAATATTGACAAAACCTTCGATTTAAGCTGTCAGAAAATTTTGTTTTGAGGTAAAAAGACAGTAGGGCAGTTGCACAAATGATGACATTTCCCACCTTGGCATACAGGTGAGGGCGAGTTGGCTGCAGGATTTCAAATGCTGAAAARCCAGAGCTGGAGGATAAAAAGTATCAGTGCAGCAGTGAAACAACCCCATTTGAGAAATGGAGGTTACTCTGCCCTTAATATTTTTGCTGAAGGGAAGGATTATTTGAACAGGAACCAATTACTCATTTTTGCTATACTTGCCATTTTCTTATCTGTTTRTGGTACTAATTGTTAATGTAATTTAAGACTAAGTATATGAACTCTTACAGCCTTAAATGTTATGCCTTCAGAGTAACACATCAATTAAAATGTTGTGATTAAAATATTCTGGGAATGTATTTTTCACTTGGTATTTTTTAATAATGTTAAGATGAAACCCACTGTGGCTTATGTCAGTCTTGTCAAATTCTATGATGTCAGCCATCAGAAAGATAAATGGAACAAAGGATGGAAACAAAGAGCTAGGTTACTGAACAGGAGACAGATCAGGATGTATATATAGCAAAAGATAGAGATGATGACATAAAAGGATGAACAGAGAACTGACAGTACAGTTCTGTACGGGAGCAGAGGTGGAGAAAAAAAGTGATGTTACAGTGAAAAGGGAAGAGAGCTCTATACAAGAGTGAAAAGCTCCATTAAGTCACCTCCAGTAAACAGTCTAAAAATACTTAACAACCTTAACCTGCTTWAAAATAGTTTGAAGGTGTCTAACTGCAATTTTGTTTGGCCATTATTTGTTGTTCCCTTCCTATCAGAAATCTCAGGGACAAGTTTCCSTGAATCATACTCAAAGGTTATGTCAAGAAGGCTTTAATGCATTTTTACAACGGTGTTCATACCACCCTTGTTTCTAACATTACAGTGGCTCAACTCATTGCTCATGATAGTGCTATGTAGTGCCTTTTCCTCCCACAAAAAAAAATATGTCTCCCATCTGTAATTATGTCTTCACCCACCTAGTCTATCTTTCTGGGTCTGGTAATCACAGACAACTCTCCTAGTAAATACAAAAGGAAGGATAGTATAAAACACACTCCTTAGTTTGTTGTAAAATATCACATGGCAGTGCAAGTGAGTTTTGTGTGCCTGTGGAAAATGGAGGATTGTAGTGTTAGAGCAGATGACTCGTTCCACCAAAGGGGCATGAGAAGCCTGTCACCCTGGTAGCCAAGCCCTTGTGAAAAACAGATTGCCTACAGTGARCTGTTCTTAGTGGTGTTTTCAAATGTTTCAATTGTATTGTTTGCATGTTAAAAGACAGAAGATTTCATGGATTGTCTTTTCCTTTCTTTGCTGGCTGGGAAGCATCTCAATGGTATTTACAGCAGTTGGTTATATGGAAACATACTCTTAAGGAAGAACATATTAATTTATTTTATTTCTCTGTCACCAAATGTAGTTTAACAGTGAGAAAGAGGAAAAGCCARCTGGCAATTTGCCACCATCTTGATGGAAACAGTATATATTATTTTGGTTTTCAGGAATCAATTTGGGAACCACCCTCTAGGAGGGACCACTATAAAGAGAAATGTATTGCCTGAGCCTGTTCTTGAACATAAAACTCCATGAAGAATTTAGATTTTGATTTCAGAAGCAAAGCTGGTGGCAGAACTCTGGCAAATACCAATTCCTGCTCTCCCATCGCTGACTGTTCTCCAGAGAAATCTGTAATTTCAGGCATTTTGCAGCACCGCCTGTCAGCTGTCCTGGATCTTGATCTTACAGTATGTAAACTTTTTCCATAAAGGCTTTTAAAACACAACCTATAAATTCCAATGTTTGCTTTAGAAAGACAAGTGTGAATTTATATGCATGTGATGACAGTAAAACAAGCTTTTTGCCCAGTAGACTGAGGTATTTTTTTTTGCTCACTGAGCAACTAACAGCATCCACCCCAGAAAGGCTGTTGGATGAGATTGTCAGAACAAGTCTCTTTCAGAGAGCAGTGCAAGAAATCCACCACAAAGGAAGGTGTTAAAAAGAAATATAMTGGAAAGCAGCATAGAAACAATGCCAAGGATGTGGCAAGGGTGTTGAAGAAAAACCAAGATGGGAAGATAAGGGAAAAACAGAAATACTGTCGCAGCTCTTTATCAGAGATTAATTTCTGCCTCCCACATGGGAATAAATATTATTTTCATACTTAATGGAACTTTAAAATTCCTTCAAGATTCCWTTTTCAGTTGAGGGCTAATTTCAATTAACCTCATGTTTTTTAACTCTCACATGAATTTCCCCCTGATAGCTGGCATCTAGATAGTGGAAGAATTGATGCCATTTGCAAATCCTTCAGGGAGAGGCTTCAGTAATTTATGCTGCACTGATGTCAACTGTGTACAAAGTAACATTTGTAGGTTAAGGGGGGTCAATAAATGACCCTAGGTTAATGATAAACATATATTTTTACTAAGAGGTCATAAAGCACCCCAGAGTAGCTAGCAGATACATAAGGTGTCTGATCATTCTGTCTTAGCATCTCTCAAAACATTGAATGGTGTCATCTTTTCACCAGAAGTTTGAGTGTCATTAAGAAAAAAAAATCAAAATAATCCACAGATAAAACCACAGCTTAGAAGATTGTAACATCAACTGACAGAATCCAAGAGGCTGAAGATGTGACCTAGGACCCAGCCTGTGTTTATCTTTGCAGTAGCACAAGACAAATTCAAAGTTCCACTCCTGCCATTGAACTTCCTGGCTTTTGTCATTTTTGTCATGATGTTAACATTGATAAGCATTCATCAGTGCCAAAGGGGTGTGTGAAAATGATTGCATAAATACAGTATTACTATGCATAAAATTAATRAGAGAAAACATGCACAAGCTACTGCTGTACTTGACTTGTGTGACTTTCATCAGTTGAGCAAGAATCTGCACTTAGTTTCAAGTGCTAATATGAAGTGGGGATGAGGGAAATGTGCTAATTCTTGGAACCAATGCCCTTCTCAAGAGTGACAAGGTGGAATTTTCTAGGATACTTGAAATTTCAGTCCACTGGTATGATTATAKCATGTTGCAATGCAAAGTGGAATTTCCTAGTTAAGAATGTATCTCAGGTTCCTGAGCCCCAGGCCAGTGAAARCCGAGTATGCTGTGAAGGTGAAAATGTTCAGTCTCCAAAGCGAGAGAGCCATCCACATCAATTTGCAGCAGGCTAAGTGGCATCAGCTRTGGGAGGCAAGCTTACAAAGCTTAGCTCAGAGAGCTGCACAAGATGCACAGCACAGACTGAAGGAATCTGCATAAACAAATTAGAGACTCACAGCTGAAAAGCTCCAACAGCACTAAGTCTATAGAAGCACAGTGCTGCAGGGAGGAAGATGATGCAGGAGGAGAAATGTCTCCTGTATAGCAATAAGCAATGTCAACTGTATTAAGGAAGGAACTTGATTGGCTTATATTCTGCAGCTGCTGGGATTTGCATCAGACCATACTTCAGGGAAATCTGTGAAATAAGCTTTACTTGTGGTTTCGCAAAAACTTTGAGATTTTACATTTGCAAGTACATGTGCAAATTTATATATGCATATCTGTAGCCTATGTGAGTCTGCATCTCACTCCTTCCCTTGAGATTCACCAAGGAGTGAGCACCACATCTAAAAAAAATTTAAAAAAAAAACCCACACAAAAAACCCCTCTGTCAAAGCAGCCAGAATTCTCCTGGTACCAACACTAAGTACAATGTCACTGATTAGGTGCATTGATTCAGTGCAAGTTAAAAGGAGGCCCAGGCTGATTCTTAAGTTTTATGGCCTCTGATGATTCTCTAAAAGCACAAATCCTGTGAATTTTGTTATTACAGTAACATCTGAAAGCAGCCAAGTTTTCTGATTTCAGGTTTCACTTTGCTCTTCTGAGATAAGCAATGCTTCTGAGTTAAAATTGGCTGGTAAGAGATAATTAGGTAACATTTATGGAAAAGTGCTTGAAATGGTGATAATACTGCATTTTCAAGAGAACTATAGAACCTTCAAATAACACTTGTTTGTATTAATGTCTTCTTATTTTCTTTCAAAATATGGTTGATTGTAGAGACAAAATCTGAAAGCAGAAATTGCAGCCTGGTATGTGTAAGTATTGAATGTAAGGTGTCAATGTAAGTTCCTTTGAAAAGGTATACAGAAGTGAAATCTGTATGGAATCAAAAAAGAAATTGTTGATAATGTTATTATCTGTACACAGACAGAACTCCAGAGAAGCCTGTATGTGAGAGAATACACTATCCAGGCAGAGACCTGGATAGAAYCAAACTATATTGCCAACTTTATACATGATTCTAAACTTCCAGAAAAAATGTCTTCCAGATGTAAGGAGCTTCAAATTTCAACTCCGAAATTAATTGCTTCTTCAATTTCTAAATTATTCAGACATTTTTTGTATACTTAAAACAGTTTCAGAAACTGCATAGCAGCAGCAGGTGTTGAAAAACTAGGCTTTTTCCTTATAATGAGAACAAAGACTAATGGAGATTCTTAAAAATGCAAAATTAATCTGTGTATGCAAACACAGCCCAGGGCAGATTTTACTGACAGGTAGCTTTCAACAAATACATACTGTTTTTTTCAGCTAAAGAACTGAAATGGCATATACATATTTGAAAAGCAAGTTTCTTGCTACAGGAAGAAAAAACAGTGTCAGTAACTGACAAGAGATCTTGATTGGTGCCCTCTGTCCTCACTAGTATCCTCAGTTTTTCTTTAGGAAAGAGACCCTTTGAGATGCTGAACGCCTTAAGATCTGCTGGGCTCTTAACTTCAGGCTCCCACACTTGAATATTTTTAGTTTTAAAGTTCAAGTTTTCAGGCTATAAATTTCAAGCWCTTCTACTTAATTAGCAGCTAGGCATCATACATTGATATCTTCTTAAGAACAGTTTCAATAAAACATTGTATCATCATGACTTGGAAATACTTTGGAAATACAATGGTTATGTGCATTTTTCTCCTCCTCGGTSAATGCCATGCTCAGCACACCCTATTGGATGCCTGGCAGTGTGCTGTTCCTGTTTTAACAATTTGCTCTCATCACTTCCCTCTGACTTTGTAGCTCTCTGAGGAAGAGGAATTAAGAGGTTTGGTGAAAGCTACAAGTATTTTCCAGGAATGATTTTCTGTATGACAAGTCTGTCATCGMAGATTATTAGCTTTAAATTGTGCTATTTTTTCCAGTAGGGCAGGATTTGAAAGAGATTGTAAAAAAGAGAAAGTAATGAATACTAGTCAAATAATTTGTCTTGATTTTGATCAATTCCTGAGCAGTCTTCAGGCACAATTTGTGACAGAGTTTGTTGCTGTGATGCACAGGCTTTCACCTTCTACTGGCATAGSTGGAYRGTTAAACAGARCTCAGCAAGATGAAGAGATGGGCAAAACCCAWACAGTCATACTGCCCAGAGATCTGTTTTAATATTTTTCTTCTCTTCTTAGCTTTATCTCTTTGAGGTGTGTCATCCTTTAAAAAGAAAGAAAGAACATAGGGGAAAAAATAGTGGTGGTTCAAMGAAGTTTGCATTGTAAGCCACAAAGACATGGGTGACCTGTTCCCAGTGGCTGAAGGAGACCCTGGAAATGAGTTGGGAAGGGAAAGACAATAAGGATAATGACAAAAATTGAAGTAATACTTTAAAATTATTGTTGCCAAAAATTGAAGTAATACTTTAAAATTATTGTTGCCAAAAATTGAAGTAATACTTTAAAATTATTGTTGCCAGACCATTTGAAAGCAGGAATAAACCTGAGGCAAGATGCAAACTCAGAGAAGGTGGTGTTCTGGCAAACCAACACTTGTCCCTGATGATGTGCACCTGAGTTGGAGAGTGACATTAATTTCACCCAAACCCTTTCTTCCACTTTATCACTCAAGTGTTGGAAATGGAGCAAAAATGATGCAGMAGTCAGGAACAACTCAACCCCCCAGGCAGTGCTGACATGATGGCTTGACATGGTTTTACATCTGTTGTCTGCACTTCAAATAAACATCAGACTTCTTTACYGTTCATTTTACCTTTTCTGAAGTTTTACATGAATATGTCTAACTGCTSTTATGAAATACTTCTATGTCCAGCAACACATGAAAAGCTTTGATCAAATGCCTCTCTGATCATACAAAGGCCTCTCCTTTTTGTTCCATATTTTCAGGGAATTGAAAGGCTGCTATGACAGTAGAACAGTCTGTTCCAATATGGAAGAGTAGATGCTTTATTTAGCAATTTTGGGTTGTGGAGCACAGTACTATGATTTCTGCCTGGGAGAATTTCCCAGTGTTGACATAGAACTAGAGTCACAAGCTTTGTGATTCACAAACTACACCCAGAGTCTTCTACAAAAATAGCTTGATTAGCAGGGCTGCCTGAAAGATATGCTAGACAATAGTATCACCACTGSTGCTGGTGGAGTTTTGCCAGGAATTTTGTGACAAAATGGCTTTTCATCATAGCAAAATGATTCATCAAGCCTAAAACTTTCAGTGAAAGCTTTCTCTTTCACCCTACCTTTTGGAGAAAGGTTTTGCAGGGTCAGRGTAGAAATGACAAAAGCTAAAAAACTGGTCAACACTGCTATGACAAGGGAGCTTATCAAAAACACTTGACCTGGTTCAGACTGGAGACTCAGATCCTGATCTTCCAAAAGACCCTCAGATGCCTTGAGTTTTCTCTGGAAGGGGCTCTTTCTACTTCAGGAGAGCTGTTCTGCTCTGTGCAATTGAAATAGTGTGAAGCAGAGACCTGAGCCTTGTTCTTCCATGCTCCTGGTGACTTCTCCTGTGCTGTGTTATAGATTTCACCCTGTGCTGGCACGCTGGCTGCTGAGCTGCCTGAGAAGGAGCAACCCCAGCGAGGAGACTGAGCAATGAGGACTCTGGCATTCATCTGCATTGAGGAGCAGAGTGAGGAGTTCCTACATGCAGGTGAGCCCCTTGACTTCCTTCCCMTCTTCTTTCCCTCCCCAGCTGAAGAGATTGAGGGGGAAATTTCCCACTCCTGGTTATTCCTCCTGGTTAACAAGCAGCTCGTCACTCCTCAGCTCTACCATAAGATATAATCTTTGAGAAACTTGGATATGCTGTGTTACCATGCACACAAGGATATGCTTCAGGTGACAAACAACCTGTTACTGCCTGTGTCAGAAAAAAATATTTCTCTCTGAAAGCTGCTTTAGTCCCTTGGATCAGGATGCCCTGAGAGGAAGAAATACACGTGAGTGCTCCTAGGACAGCTGAGTTCTGTTGTCAGAATCAACAYTAGGAAGCTCAGGCAAAGCAATTCTAGATTAAAAGCACTTCATTTTAATTTAAACATTGCCTGCACTGTTCTGTGCAGCTTCCTTTTCATAACAAACCTTCAGTTTTTAATTTCTTCTGTTAGCTCCTGAAAAACTATTTTATCTCTTAATGTACTGATATCACTTCTCTCTTTGGAAAATCTTTTCCCCTTTGTCCAGATTGGTGCTTCTTTCTGCTCTATAAGGGTCTCATGAATATGGCAAAAGAAAATTTTAGAAAAGTCTTTTCAAACACAGTTGAATTTTGTGGATTGTGTTAAGCCTAATATGTATTCAAATGAACATTGCTGCTCTTGCAGTCTCAGCTCTCCTTCAGTCTRGCTGGACAAATGAACTGTGGCACAAAATTTCTCAATCACAACAATTCGGGGATAAGGAGATGGAAAGCATGTCTAACACTGAACTTTGTCTTTAAGGTCAGATAGATTTGCCTACATCCATGTCTAACTAGACATTGTATTGGGAGCAAGAACCTTTCTCCACTTCTTGTTTTATAATTTTTCCCCACGCCTGGACCATGTAGCACAACAGGCAAAGTATATAAGTAAAAGGTAGATCATATTACTAATACATAGGCAGCAATATGCACAGTTTTGCCAATGATTCCAAGTAGAAAAAAAAATTTAATAAGAAATAATATGTTACAGAAACCAGCACAGCTTCCCCTCCACTCAAGTGCTTCCTATAATTTTAGTCCAGTTATCAATCACAACAAGTTCCCTAAGTAAGAATTTGTATAATATGCTGAGGGAAGGAAAGCACGCTGCCAAAAATAGGTAGTCAGGATTATTATCAGTTTGTTCCCACTAAGTCATGACATCATCTTAAAAGGAGTGCATTTGGCTTTTTTTTTTTTTTTTAATATTTCTCTCTTTTTTGTGTGCATCAGGATTTGTGTTTAAAATATTTTGTGTAACAGTGTGGACAAGGCATTTTTTAAAAGATAAAGTAAACATTTTCACATAATAACTTCAGTGCAGTAGAGGAAATCTAGGAAAATCACATAGCAGAAAGCCCTCAATAAAAATTGCCAGAGTTGACAATATAACATCCAAATTATAATTTTTTTCACTGCAGGTTTCTGTCYTGATAGAACATCCAGAGTTTAGATCCAGCAGAATGTCCCCCTTGAATGCATTCTTTCCTAACTAGGACAAGGGAACCATTTATTGCCAMTTCCATTTGCTCTGCCACAAATTATGAGTCTTTAATTCATTGTAAGGATCACACAAGACAATCTCGCATTGTCTGTGTTTGGTCTACAACAGTAACTTTTGCTTAAGAAAAACAAYTGCTATTTGGAGGGAGTTCAGCTGCCCCACAGCCTTGACACAATCTAGCTGTCACAGGGAGATTCATGGAGAGGCCGTTAAAATTTAATAATTTGAAAGTGAACTCTATTGTACGCTTAGCAGGTATTTTTAGCTTCCAAAATTATTTTTATTGTTTCTCAGACACTAAATAATATATACTAAATGGGAGAAATTCTTCTTTTGCTTGCCAGTGAGTGGATCCAGAATAACTCCATTCTCTTGAATTGTATCACTTCAGTTTAAGGGAAAGTAGGATTAGGTTTTGTATGTCTTTCAGTTCATTGTGTTTTCCCTAAGTGTACTACTGTATTTCATATTTTTCCTAGTGTTAGTTAAACAAGTATATGAGGCTTTTTGCCAGTTCAGGCAATTTTGTTTCTCTTTCTTCAGTAGTTATTTCATCGAATACTCTCTAAGCACATATTTACCGGTCTCTGTAATATTACTTGATATGGTATAGAGATATTTTATTGTCTTCCTAATGTTAGTTGATAAAGTAAGTATTTCTCAGTTATTGGAATACTGTAGCTCTTTATATATATAAAGAAGGTATTTCACACTTTCATGGTTGGGAGTATTCTTCCATTTGTCTGCAATATTTCATTACAGTGCATTCGAAAGTTCTAAAATTGATTTTTCAGCCTATAATGTGTTTTGTACAGAACTTTCTTAGTCTTAATATTGATTTCACTGTATCTTTCTGTCTAAATTTTTTGTGCTTCCCAATTTTCTTTAATATTAGCTTTGGGTATAAAAGGAAGTGTAAGTCTTGCTCTTAGATGCTGCTTGGAATTTCTGAGTCTCCTCTTTTTAGTAATGTTAAGTTTAGTCTTAAATTGACTTRAAAGTCGAAAGTCCCTCTGGCTGCCAAAAACCCCACAATTATTTTTAAAAAAATCAACACATCAACCTCTCTACAGCAAATGTAGGAGTTGGCATTTCCCACCCCCCACYCCGCTTCACCCTCTTGCATTTCAATGTTCATCTCTCTTCCTCCTTGCTTCCAAGTTTCTGTTTCTTACTTATTTACTGCATCCTTCATTATCCTTCAGTTCCTTTACCACATGTTGTCCTTCTCCTTTTTTCCCATGGCACCTTACCCAATTACACTGTTCCYTGCTTCTTCTCTTCTAGCCTTCTTTTCTGCTCTATTTCCCCAGTTTCTCCCACTGCCATGTTTAAGGAATGCAGAAACAAAGAATGGATCTTTTTTTTTTTCACTAGGGGCAATTTTATATTTGCCTGCAAAGACTTCAGAGAGGTAGGGACTATATTTGTTGACAGTGTTCTAGTTACAGCTGTGTTCAGAACAGTGGGAGAAAATGGCATATTGATAAAGGGGAAAAAAACTTGGAGATTACTTCAGGGGACAAGTTTTAASGAAACAAAAACAACTGTCACACATTTAGTAATCCTATAAGCATTGGGGTTTTACTTCATAATATTTTACTCTGCAAAATGTCCTTTCTCTCCCACTCTCAGTTTCTGCAAGCAGTGAGGTAGAATGRGAAAAAGAAATGGTCTGTGAGGAGGCAAAAGCATGTATGAACCACACAGGGAGGTGYAAGCTGCAGTTTTTGCTTAAGGAGRAAATATTYCCCTACTGCTTTTTTCTATTTTATTTTTTTCAAAGCCGTTAATCTGACATTTTTCTACACCAAACACAATAAATACTGGATTATTTTCCACATAAAGAAAATGTTCAAAATTACAAGAAACTGCTTCTGGTTTTAGAGTGTTGCTTTTCATAAGGATTTTTATCGTTCTTCTCTCTGTTGTGACTTGCTGTAGTGAATGTAGGGCAGAARGATAAGAAGAAGCAAGCTGGAAAATCAAACAAAGCAAGCAAATGAGGGGTGTGAGGCTACAATGCAGTGGACCTAGAATTATCAGGATTATTTTGGCTAATTCTACACTGGCCTGAACATGTTAGGGAATCTTCAATTTCAATCTGACATATTAGGAGTTGCTAACTTCTCACAGAAATCTCTGAGCACATTGTCGTGTACTTCTTGGGGCAGATTGCTATTATTCACATAGATATTTCCAGATTTCTTTTTGCAGCTAAGAGTCTAAAACTCACACAAGTGATGGATAGACTGAACAACTACATGGGATTTTCCAATGTACTATTTAAACCTACTGCACTAGCATTACTATGAGGTTTCAGTCCCTAAATCTGATGGTATGTGAACCCCACATTAATAAGGTATAGGTCATCCAGTATGACATTGAACTACAATTGATCAGTGTAAGATTTAAAGACGCACGCAGTGGAGAATGAAACCTACATGGAGTATGTTTGGCTGGGAGAAATAGAGATCAACAAACATGTCTTAAATGGTAATGTGCAAAAAAAGATTCAGGTGTGTCAATCCACTTCTTAATTATGATGCAGGATTTTAGTCTGGAGTTGCCTCACGGCGGTGCTACACAGAGGAAAGGTATAACAGGTTTTTAGATAATTTCTGATATAACATTCCAGATGCAGAAGTTCCTATTTTATATCAGGAAATTAAAATATGAGGTAGCAGWATTAATAGCTTTATTGAGTGAAAAGAGGTTTAAATACTGCAGAAATATTTTGACAAAATTCCAACCAGGCCTCTAAAAAGAACTGTTCAAAACTGCATAGAAAACCCTTTGAAAATAGATAGAGGGCAGACTTGAATGTGAGATTCCCTCAGTCAATTTTGTTCTAAAGGCTTTTGTGGGCCACATGGGCACAATGGACAGTGTACAGAAGTACTTAAGTACAGAAGTTGCAAAAGTTTGTTCTGATTTTGAATTCTGTATAGATACACATATGTGCATACATTCAGCAACAMAACTGAGAAAACAGGAAACAGAGATGAAAGTTTGTAGAGAAAAGGGTGCGACTTTCTTCTCTTCAATAGTATTTGTGGAAAAACAAATAATCTTTTACAGAAAAACTGARTTTTAGGCAGAAGTAATTTTCATTTGCTAATTTTCTCTTTGTAATGGTGCACATTCATCATAACTGCATTGTTATTATCTGAAGTCATTCAAGGTTATTTTTGCCTAATCATTTGACTGAAAAAAAGTGACCTCTGAGGGATTTGGGGACATTTGGTTGCAACATGAACACTTTCTTTAGGTCGAACGTTTGCATGTTTCATCATTTCCTTCTATGATATGTTACTCTGTTTTACACTGAGAAGATGAAGAACAAGAGACTTCCTAAAGCAGTTTTCATTCAACAATGAAGTATTTTAAATGGCATCTTTATTATAAAGCAAATACCTATATTAAAGTGAGCAACACCAACCTTAAAGTGAAYTGCAGAGCACTGAAATGGATGGAGCCCATAACGCGGGATGGAAACTCTGGATGCCCAGCTGGGAAATGCTGAGGGATCATTAATGGCTCTAAGTGAGTTGATTTTGCATCTCGTCCAGCACAAAGGGTACCACTGTCATTGTCGGAGGCAGCTGAAGAACTTGGGATTTTRCTCACCAYGGCATTAAAAGGACTCAYRGGTTTGTGCCAYATGAGTGGTCCTGTTTGGACACCGRCSAGCTGTGATCCCATGCAACTTGCCAAGTCTGGCAAAACCACAGTTCAAACTGGAGCTACCTGGCTCTGGAAGCTTCGGAGAGGTGCAGGAGCCCTTCAGGTTTGCTCATCCTCACAAATGTAGTGCATGGCAATGAAGGAAAGATAACATCTCTAATAAATGCTGGGAGTGTAGCTGCTTTGAGAAAGGGGAGAGAATAACTTTTCTATTGAAAAGGGAAATTCTATCTAAAACAAAATAAATGTGAATAGCCGACAAAATGTTATTCTCCTACAAAAGGTTTTCCATGATCTTGTAAATGAGAGATGAAAACACTGGGAACCTGATAAAGACTGCACAGAACAAAACACATAGAAAAACATGCAAAAATCTAAGATAGAGGCTTCATCTTATAAAAATCTATTAGACTGACAAGACAGAACCTGTGAAATACACAGTTCCAGTACAGGCAAGGTTTGTGGGAGGACTAATATATTTTATTCCCTTATGATATGGGGAAAAAGAAATAACCGCTCTAAAGCTTGTTAGTACTTCATCAGAACTGAAACAGAAGCTTGAAACAATACCTCACAGTAATAAATTGGTGGCTCATGTTAAAAATGTTGAGACCCAAAATGGCACATTGTCTCAGGTTTGCTTTAAGAGTAACTGAAACCTAGCTAARTTTTGACATGGCTGTCACAGAGCAGGTACTTCTGTGTTCATAAATAAAATGGAAGTGAAAAAATACATTTCATTCAAAACTATCAGACTTTCTTTTCTTTATGACTTCTGTTTTGAATTTGAATTATTTTTTGAGTAATTTTCCTTACTTTAAGAAAGAAGAAAATCTTTAGACTTCATGACCAAAAAAGGCTTTTTTTTCCTTATAAAATAATAGAATTGAGAAACCTTATTAAAATGGCTCACAAGAGTTTTGTGGTCATTCCTGAAAATATTCCAGAGTGGTGAATAATCTTAATACATCTATTTTGACTTCAGTTGTCTGTCAGCRACTTTTATGGTACTCTTGCTCCACTGAGGTTTCTGAACTTTCAGATTTCTACTCAGATTCAATAGAGAACTAGAAAAATGTTACATATATTGTTTCATAGCTGTACTCATAATGTGCCACACAGAACATCACTTACAATTTAAGGGTCCATAAAACAGAGAGCTTATTTAACTCCTTTGCTTCAGTGGATACTGAACCTGCAGCACCTTGGAATAGAATATTTTATAATTCTCCACATTAAAATATGACAAACCTCAACATATGCCCTGAGACATTAGAACCTTCTTTTTCTTGAGAATCCTGGACTTCAGGCAGCAGTGTTCAGCTGGCATCTCACTACCCAATTACAAGACAATACAAAACACTGGAAATAAAAGTAGAGCAAAATCTGTTTCTGGAGCTGTAATGGTTGTTTTTTTTGGTTTTTTTTTGGTTTTTTTTTGGTTTTGTTTGTTTTTTTTTACCTAACAAACAATCAAACACCCCTTAGTCCAGTAAATTCTGCATTTTTGCCAGAATCTCTGCACTACATGTTGCTAAAAATGCCGGGAAGTCAGCCTAATTTTCAAATCTGAGCATCTTAACAGGATACCCGAATTGCACATTTGGGTACTTACATGGACACTTAGATGTGTAAATGCCAACTCTGTGGATCTAAGTGCTGATTTGAGCATTCATGTCTGAGATTTAGMCATTCCATTAAAACATCCATATTTGGTACTGGACCCATCGTGTGTGTGTGTATTATTAATGTTTAAATAGAGCAAGAGCATATGAGCCAAATATGCACCTTACATAATACTGGGTAGCTGAATGCATTTCTACTGCATACACACACATTGAATATGATAAAACAGCACCACTGAGGTTCCTGTAAATGTACAGACAYTCCCTTGAACATACCTTGAGAGAGCACGAAATATTTGCACTGCAGAATAAAAAGAATTTTCAAGATATGCATTCACTTCTAAACACAAGCACTACAAAAACATTAGGAATATAAATGTAGAAATAAACATTGAAACTCTCTTTCTTGTGCATCMTTCTACTGGAATCTGGAGGAAGGTCACTTATTGTAATAAAGATGTTCACAGTTTCAGATGTTTCCCTAAGCAGCAGTTGCCCAGTGTATYGGATATTAAGAATTCCATACATACCAGACACATGGCCTCATTTGGTCAGGAATTCATGTCTCTACCATGCTTTTTTATGCCTTCCCCTCTTGCTCATTGAACAATCTTCTTTTATGTTTCTGTGGGGCTTTCCAAGCATTCTTCCATGTACTSTAGCTTAAACATAAACTTCAGTGTTAGAAGCACTTCAGGTATTAAAAAACCATGATTGGACAGAAAAAAAAAAATGCAATCAACCCGACCTCCTGTCAAACTCCTGAGAGCATTGTGAAAATCTTTGTGTTTTGCTTTTACTTCCAAGRTGCAGAGGCGGTTGATGTTAAGCTTGAAGGCATCGTGAAAATACCAAATTGCTGTGACAGATTTGGATTGGCTTCTTAAAAAACAAATGACAAAAAAAAGCCCTCTTTGTAGAAGGACTGGTGTGAATGAGGGAGGCACCTGAAAGCTCTAGCACAGACATCCAGGACCTGTATTTCTAGGGAAACCCTGAAACATGCACATCCTTGAACCAGGTTTCTCAGGACCCTTGGCAGCCCCGCCTGGGGATGGAGAAAAGTAGCAGGGCCTCCTGAGCTGTGGGGTGACATGGGTGAAGCTCAGAGGAATCACAGCAACTTTATGTAGAGAAGGTGCAGGTGTCCTTCTAATGGAAATGGAGAGGTAGAGCTGTACCAGGTTTTTCCTGAGGATATTTGTTGCAATCTCCATGATCAGTGGTTTCTTTGGCTCTGGTTTTGGCAGAGTCAGAGCAGGGTTTGAATATGCATCACATATGAAAAAGCAGAAAGCAGGTATGGAAACAAAGTGGAGAGTGAAAGGATGAGCAAATGTRTAGGAAAACACCTGGGTCTTGGCATTACTGCAAAAATGGCAGTCTGAAGCAGACAGGAAGAAAGCACACATGATGAGTAAACCAACTAGTTTTCCTCTATAAAAATATCTTAGTAGAGGCAAACTCTGCTCAAATTACAGAAGACTGAAATAGTTTTAGCAGTTGTAACAGGTTTAGCAGTTTAATTTACAATTATCTTAAACAGTCATGCAGGTATAAATTATGTTAAAACTCAACCATTTGAATCAAGGAACTCTAACTACTGGTGATTTTTCCAGTACTCAATTTATGGTAGATGGGAATGAACAATGACTTTTATTATTTTCAGGTATACTCAACATTGCCTAGAATACAGTACAATTAATTTCAGGCAATATTTTTTTTAAAGTTGGCAGTTAGCTTTTCTGTTCTACATAGCTTGCAGGATATTTTAACAAATTAGTTGACATGGTAAAATATACTACAAAGCTGTACTCATTTCTGATGCAAAGAAATAGAAGTTTTGAGTTATTTTGCTTTGTTAGGGCCACTTTGGCCCTGTGCTTGAAGATAACAGCCATTTATTTTGTCATTGTAGAAATAGTCATTGTAGAAATAGTATTCTTGATTAATAAAACTTTTTAATTTGCTGACTTAACAAGTAACAGTTGTTGCTGAAGAAACATATTATAACAATAAAAATATWTTACCTTTACATTATGTTATTAATTTCAGGCTAATCATCTACATTTCAGCTCAGACAAGTGCACAGAAAGTAATTTCTTTCTAAATATAAATTGCGGATCACACAGTTTATATGATTTTAAAATAAATGCCTGAGTTTGAGAAAGGATTTAAACAACTGCATGAGTATGAGAGCAGTTCTTCAATAATAGAAGTCTGGCAGAGTATAAAATAAGATTTAATGTTCAAATTAATTTTGCTTATAATCATGCTATATCAAATGTATTTGAATTTCTATTCATTTGCATTTTTCAGGCTTTTTCAGTTTAGTGGTGCTACTGAAAATACATCTGCCAAAGGTTGCCCATTGTACTTAATCTCAGTTAGCCAAAATTTAGCACTAGAGTCCAAGTACTGTCATAATTTAGATATTCACAAATACTCAGGACACTCATTTGRGATAGAAAGATTTCTGCTTTKATTATGTTGTGAAATAGTCAATGGCTTAAAAAGTCAGTAAATGTTGGCTTTAAAACTTCTGGATAAACTACACTGAGGGAGGTAAAACCACCATGTTTCCATTCCTGAAGCATTGTATTCTTTTTGTTTAATGGGGAAAAGATCCTTTCCCTTTCTTGCTTTGCAGCAAAATAGACATCCAATTCTTAGCCCTTGAATCCCAAGGTTTTAAAAATGTAAGAAATATTGAGATGAACTTTTTTGACACATGAATTTTTAAATTTTTTTGATAGAAACTATTAAACATAGAACTCATTTGTGTGTGGCTCAGACCCAGRAAAAGAATAAATTCCTTTTCCCAAAATATAAACAAATCACCATGTTCTAGTTGTGCCTCACAGGTCAGGAATTGCCAATGACTTCTCTAAATGAGATAAACTGGCTAATAATAGAATTCAGTTAAATACAGTTAATTCTTCCTGTGCCTTTCTTTCTTGAAATAGAGTCAGACTGCTCCCTGTGTCCTGACTGCTGAAGATGGGCTGTTGTTGYTACAAGCCTTGAATTCTTCAAGGTAAGATTACTGCAGTGCTGAATAAAAGTGGTGTAAAAGAAAATATAGCATGATAAAGATTCAATCTCAAAACATTCAACACATTAGACATTTTTCCAACCRACCCAAGTTTTATGAGGATTTTTTGTTGTTACTTTTTGGCATTTGAAGATAGGGAAGATTATTTGTCCCATCTATTACATTAAATACCTGGGTTCTGTATTTCTGTCTGAAAGAAATAGATCGTAAAAAGAAAAAGTATCTGTGGACCTTAATCATCCATATATCACTCATTTGCGTCTCATTTTGCAACTGYAACTGTACCATAATTAACAAACAATATACTCTGATTATGCAAGGAACTTTATAGGGTATTAAATGTAGAGAAAAACAGGTTCTTTAAATTTCTAGACAGTTTATAAAAACTTGGGAATTCCTTTAAAATGTCAGTGGTGTCCAGCTTAATGCCCCATGAACAACCAAAGTTGCATAAGTGATAAACTCAATGAATATTAATCCGAGTCAAGCACTATGCATGAAGGACTCTTCTTTTCCACCTGAGATTTTTTCAGTGAAACAGTGCTCCATAATGAAAAATTCATATTTTTGAAGATGAATCTGAGGGAACATAAAAATGAAGCTATATTTTTATTGCTAAGTAGCCTGTTTGTAAAGCATGTTGTTAAAACGGCATTAGCTTCAGTGTATGTAATATTTAGTCACCAACATCCAACTACTTAATTATTAGGCACATTTCAAATTACCTTTCAGGTTATTTTTTCCCTTTCTTTTGGGTCACAAAATTTGCTGAGCACCTTGTTTATTCACATTTTAGCAACAGATGTAGATTTCAGAATGCAACGTCTCGTATGATTTTRTCTTTCACAAGGTGTTGGTTCCTCCCTGGGGGGATAAGAACCAAAGTTTCCTCTGATGGGAATATTTACTGGATGGTTGTACACCTATTCTTCTGTGCTTTGTCTTTGCTAGCCTTAGGAAAAAAAGTAGCTATTAACTTTGTGGTAATTGCCTTTTTTATTTTTCCCAGGCCCATTCCACCTATCACCTTTGGTGGAATTTTAAATTCTGGTCACATTTTGGCAAGATTATGTGGTGGTACTTGGTTGCAGTCTATTTAAAAAGCTACTGAGACAACTTTACTCCCTCAACTTTCATTATTGCATGAATTATTTCATAGAAGATATATCCTCTGATGTCTTACGATAAAAATTCTACTATATTGACATTTKCTGGTTCTCAAATGCTCTTCCTTATTGCTCAATGTTCTTTGAAGGTACCATATTTGTATGGAACATACCATGTAAACCTGTGTGAAGGTACAGRTGATTGTTACCTTCAGATCTTTTCAGTCTCAGATTGAGGTTATGACAGAACCATTTCTATGTTCAGGGAACTTTGATCATTCCTTCACCTAGCTCAAAGAATTTTTTTTTTTCATGCTTTTATCTGTGCTTGAAAGTTTTGAAGCTCTTGTGTTGGTGAAGTATGTGATCTTTTCACACTTTGAGGGGGAATTGCTGTGTGTTTTACTGCCACCGGAATGGTATAAGTGGTCTTTTGCAAGCATAAGGTGTATTTCCAGGTTGTGAGGTTTTCTAGCAAAAGCTAGGCAGGCAGACAGGTCCAAATACACAGTCAGCTGCAGAAGGGTGTTAAGGCCATTTTCAAAATGCTAATTTGGGCTGCTGTATCAAGTCTTTGCAATGCTGAGAGGCCACGAAAGGCAGGGCATGATGATACTTTGGATATAACTACTGGGATTTTTTATAAGATATGGTCCACAATCTCCTAAGTAGAAAACTATGAGGAAAACATGGGGCAAAATAGGAGTAGTGGGCAAAGGATGATTCAAGGAATGAGGAGAAAACAAACAGCAGAAGGTAAAGCTGCAAGTGGAAGTCAGAAGTGTTTAGCTGAGAGATGGAACATCGATTGAATGGGGCTGTACTAGGGAGGCTGTTGAGTGACTGCGCAGTCTGTGCCTGTTTTAAGCATGCCATTTATCAATGAGAGAGCCATAGCCAGCAAGGGGTTTGGAGAAAGGGGAAAAAAAATGGCCAAAGAACTTCAGGGAATGCCTTGAGACAGTCCACCAGTGGGTAGGAGCTCTTAGTTTTCTACTTTGTTTYAATAACCTACAGCACTTAAGGTGTGACTGCACAGCATGACTAAGTTACAGCAGGAAATGCGAGTGAAAATTTAACCTCTTCGTGTATAAAGGAGAAAGGACGAATAATTTGATTGCTGAAGGAAAATTTTTAAAAGTTGAATTGCGTGAGGCAGTAGCTTTAAAACCTGGCAGAACTATTTGGGGAAGCCAGTGGTGTATTTTAATTGTCTAAGGTAGCTATATAGGGGAAGTTTTATTGTTTCTTTGAAGACATTTTCTTTGTAGTCTATATTTCTATTTCATACTCTTTGCTGGACAGGGCTTGAAAAGAATTTTGAGTAGTTCTTGATAAAAAAAAAAAAAAAAAAAAAAAAAAAAAAAAGCAGAAGCTTATAGGTTTAAAGCTTGGGACTGGGGAAAAATGATTTTCAGAAGAGGTGTTCCTGATTCTAGTATGAATTGCACTACAGATATATGGCAAATTTATTTATGTCACTTTAAGACCTTTAAAACAGAAGAAATTTCYTCCATAATGCAGAAAACTAAATAATTTTGTTCCCAGAAAAGAAGCAATATAATGGTGGAAGAAATGCGATTGCTCATGGAAGGCTTATTACTTAGAATAACACAATGATGGGTGGTAGGAAGAATTAATGACAGAAAGAATAAAAGGATAGCTGAGGGATTTAACAYCAAATTTTACTTTATTGTTGTAAATAAAGAATGGACAGAAGAACATTTAATTTTTTACAAACATCTGTAATTTCCTCAACATCCAAGTCACATAAATCTCACATTTTGCAGTATTTTCACCTGTCCAAATTAAGTACCAGAATTTAAAACAAGCAAAATTATTTCCATAATCAATATTAAGGAAAAATCTGGGTTTTATGGATGTGGCTGCTATCTTGTTATTTTTTTACAGTTGTTAACTCTAACATGCTTCAGAGTATACTGAACTAACTCACCACAAAATGGAGTAGTGCTACCCTCTGTATATTATTTTTTAAGTCTGTCTTTATCCTGTATGAGCTGAAGCTCTGTCAGCACAGTTGTTCATGCCCTTAAAATGCCACCTTTCTTGACCTCTTGAACCACTCATGGTTCTCCTACCTCTCTAAGATCTGCCTCCCACAGAAAAGTGAAAAGYGATTCTTATTCATCCCTTGATTGGTTCTTCCCTCTCAGTTACAGAAAACGAAGCTGATTCCTTTGTCTGTCCTCTTTTCATGTTCCTGCACCGATGCTGCCTTAAATTCAGGTAGTCAGCCTTTTGGGACAGAGCCCATTTTTTCACCAATTCATATGCAGGGTTTCACCAGTCGGAAGACTGGTCCTTCACTGGATTTCCTAGGCACACTGRTAACACAGTATATTAACATCACAATCCTAAGGTSTTTTYTAGTCCACAGGGAAGGGAAATGARTACAAACAAGTAAATGGTCAGCCTAAAATAAGAGAACTCTCCCCAGCAACAAGGAAGTGGCAAAAAATGTATTGACTGTGTAATTATGAGTTCAACCAGGCGTAAACACTGCTTTTGGAATATATTGTAGAGCATAACTCTTATTGAYTTAATCTTTATATGTGTCTTACCAGCTCTAATTGCTTTCTGCTTGCCACTAAATTTYTATGATTAAGATTGTGTGATTTATAGAAATCCTTCCAAGAATCCTGTTAATTTTTAATTGAAATAATTTCATCTCTACTGACAAGTAGAATACAGACATATTCAAGTTTTACCAACTCAGTACCTTGCCCACTTATTTTTTAAAATTTTTGRTTCTTTCCCTACCCCAAGACTTAAAGCTGCATTTAAGGAGATATGTTTACAGGGTGAGGAATTCTGCTTTGCAGATTTTGCTCTACAGGACATTTTCTGGATCAATGACTCGCTCAAGGGAGTTTCTGTGCGTATTTACAAAGCCTWGACCTGTCTGCTGCAGCAACCCAGATGCTGAACGCACCCTACAAACAAAGGAAATGCAAACCTCAAGTACAAATGAAGGTTTGCTGTGGTTGCAGCGCCCCAATGTTGGAAACAGGTTACTAAATCAGTGGYACAACTGAATGCACCACCTTTTCTGCAACGAAATATCATTGTAACAGTAGACTAGTGCAATCCTTGACTGACAGGAAAAAGCATGAGCCAAGACGATTAATTAAGTAGTCAATAGCAAACTCATCCCAAATGTTTGCAAGAAGCAATGTGATTGAGTGTGTAGAAGCAGCATTGCATTTAAACCCCACATACTTATCAATACTGGGAGAAAGCACTCCGAAAAATTGGATGTTGTTTGTAGTGGATCATTTCAGCAGTGATTCATCAAATGCTATCACGTATATCTGACAGAACTCAAAACTGGCAAATGTTCTAATGGAACATAATAACAATGATGAGTCGTACATTTGTAGCACTTACTAAAAAGAATACCAGGATTGACAAATTGGAGAGGCAATGTTGGCAGACTTAAAATGAAGCATTTGTACAGTATATACAGTACTCAGAGATGTGGAATAGATTCCAATATGAAATGTAGAGATATTTCTTAACATCTTTCTCAAACTTCATGCCAAGATGGTGCCTAATTTTTATCCTGTCACTCACAAACCCCTTTGCATCTGTTGTTTCAACATGTGAACAGTGACCCGGTTCAAGCTGCTGCTAAAATTTGAGTACTAATTAATAAGAGGGAAGCTGGCTGATGGATAATTAAGATCAGAGAAGGAAATTCTGGACAATGTATTTGCAAAACTGYGTTTGGAAGAAAGACATAGAGTCATTTAAGAAAAATAAAACCATTTTGAAAAGAGAAGTCTTTGCAGAKAGTATCACACACTTCAATCACCATAGAAAACTCCAACCTTTCACCTTCCTAGGAAACTTCACCATAATCATCCCAGCTGCTGGACTGGCCTTGTGCTTGACTCAGTTCCATCACTTGTCCCAAAAGCAGAGAACCAAAAAGCAAATTTTAAAGGGCTCTGGCTCATCAGTATTACTCGTAGTTGCAAGCCTCTAACTGGTGTAACTGCTCCACATAGACACCATTCTTTGGGAAATAACAGAGGGATTCCTTTAGACCAGAATGCCTGACACCCTCAGAGGTACATTTTTCTTTTACTGCAGGAAAGTCCTATTTCATCACCAAGAATTGCTTGGGGTACCAGTCCAGCACCATTTCTATGTGATCTTTCATCTGGAACCTGAAACGTGTCTGTGGAATTTTCATCTTGTTGCCCAATATATTTACAAATTATTTCTCCAGGATAACCTCTAAGAAGACACATTACATTGTGCTAATCCATGTTGTGCCGTGTTGTGTCTACCAAAAATTGTTTTTAAAAATTTTTATCTGTTTTTGATTTTCTCTTATTGCATTTCTCCATGGCTGAATACAATAGAGCAGTAATCCAGATTAGAGTTTTCCATTGTTTTTAAAAATTTTTATCTGTTTTTGATTTTCTCTTATTGCATTTCTCCATGGCTGAATACAATAGAGCAGTAATCCAGATTAGAGTTTTCCACAAAATTAATACAATCTCATATGTAGCTCTACAGAAAATATTTTGTAAGTTTTTTGTCTCTGGAAATTCTTTTTATCTACTCTTTATTTCACCTTAAAATACAGTTTCATCAAGAGTATTATTTGATTTTTGTTTTTAACGGTTGGACGTGACCAAGTGAAAAAATTTTAGCTCTACACACATACAAATTAGTTTACACTCATTTAAATTTTGATTAACATGATTTGAAAAATCATGTTAAGTAATGATTTTATTCAAAGATACTCACCRCAGGTAAACTACCAGCCACAAATCTCTAGGAAATAATCCCAAGCATTTTTTGAGTGATAACAACTGGTTTACACTGCTACACAGATGCTGAAGCACATGAAGGCACAATTATCAGAAGGCATGAGAAGGGTTCAGAAATTATGAGCAAATCATCCCTGTTTGCTTGGCCACGTAATACTGGGACAGGATTCTCTGTCAGACCTGTGCACTGCAGCAACTGCTTCTTAAACCATTGCTGCTGCTTCTTGTGTGGATCTCAGGYCCTAAAGAAGAAGGAAAACAAGATCTGAGCACATCCATCACGAATCCTCAGCAAATCCAATTAAACACAGCGAGTCCATTTATGGTGTAGGCCTTGATCAGTATCGCACACAAACGTCCACACATGCAGTTATGTACACGCCATAAAAATGCATTTCAGGAGTGAAAGGARCAAAGATGCTAACAGAAATAAAGATGTTGTGTACCTGAACTAAATTATTAGCTCTGTACTTTCATGTTCTTTTCTTTCTTTCTTTTAAGTCCTAGCACTCCATTTTTAAATTTCACTTTCAACAACGATGCCTTGATGGCCATTAAATATTGAGTTCCTTCTGAAGGAAGCGWGGTTTCTGCTTCTGCAAAGGATGGGATCTGGCAGCTAATTCTGCAGTCACATCAGTGTGATCTTCTAAAGCATTCCTGCAATCTTCCATCACAGAAATATATAGCTTTACAATTGAGCACCTGGTTCCCAAAAGGTGAATGAAAAAAAGGGGKTTTTCATTCTGTTTATCTGAAGAAAATACAATTATTATTTTGTATTTTTTTAGGTGCTTTTGTGTAGCCCTGTGCTTGCTGTCACKTTGAGGCAGCTGTGTGTTATCTTGGGCACATATGCCAAAGTCAGCAGAAGCAAGGAGCGAGATTTGTCTGTCTTATCTGAGAGAGAAAAGATCCCAGCTGTTATCTGAGAGGCAGAGACTGGTTTGCAGAAGCAGATGGATTTTCCCTCTCTCTGGTGCCAGGCAGAGGCTCCTGGGTCACAGATCCCTCTGTGAACTCACCGTGGTGAGCAGCAGACTGGTCCTACAGGAGCTCAGCAAGGAGCGAGGGAGCCTCAAATCAGAGAGGAGCAGAGCTGGAGGATGCTGCAGCCCTGGGTGCTGCTTCTTCACACAGCCTGCAGGAAGGCACAGGAGAAGGGCTTCCTGCTGAGCTCCTCCAGGCACCCCGAGTGAGGCAGCACCGCCAGGAGAGGCAGAATCATCGCCCTGTGGGGGTTCAGTACCCTCCTCATCACTGGGGGCTCTGGACAGCGCTACCCTGTATGTAAGAAGGCAAAGCCCTGCTTCCGAGGTTTTAATAGGCATGCAGCCCATAAACAGCACTTTCCCAGGGTCAGGMGGGTTTCTGTTTCCTTGAGCACCAAGGTGAGAGACTAAAGAACATAATTCATTTTATTTATGCTTCTGTAACTCGGAGTAACTGTTTACAGTCAATAGAAGATGAAAACAGTGAGCATCGATTCCCAAGGCATTTGGGAGGCTGGGCATAAGAGATGGACTCTGCAAATAGCAGTCCCTGAACAAGATTTTTTTCATAATAAATATAAATTTTAAATGAATTTATTTGCATAATCTTTGTAAAAATTCCATTTTAAACAAATATCACTCAATATTTATAATATTGACTGACAATTCTATGATGTAAAATGACTTAATCTGGTCCAAACATCAAAAAAAAAAAATTTTTCAATTCAGTTTAGGAACTAGAACTCTCAATATCTATTGTGGGAAAAGCAGTATTTTTTTTTCAAAACACTTCATAAGCTAAAAAGAAAGATGATATTGTTTGAGAACTCATTTAATTTTTCTCAAATATTTTGATTTGTAGATGGTCTAAATACTATAGTTTCTAGTCCCAGYTTCTTTATGCATTTGGTTGAAAGACACTGATGATATAAAGTAGAAAACCTGAAAAGGCTATGAAAAAAAAATCTTTGCAGCAGTTTTATTTTAGCAGCCCCCAACATAATGGGCTGGAGGGCATGGTTAAAAACAAAACTGAAATATTGAAAAATATACACTCACATTCATTTCAAATARCTATAATTACTTAAGTTTCTAATGACATGTAATCAAAATACGATTTGGGAGAGGTGTCTTTGCCACTGTAAAAGCCTTTTCTCACTGAAAAACATAATAATAACCACATTTAATGACAATCAAGTTGCAGCTGGATAATGATTTGATGTGCTCTTTGATAACTGTTTCAAGGTGTCAGCACATCTGAATATCATATTTTCCATGGGAATTTATTCTGCTCTAACATTGCTGATGTCAAGGTGAATGTTTCAACCTATTGTGCTGGGTTAAGAACAAAAGGAAAATATTTGTGTCCACCATCAGCTGGAAATGAAAGGCCTGTGGATTGCTGACAGGCACTGCTGACAGAGCATGGTGAGAGGAAAGAAGTTAGAAAGGAAGGACTGCAGATGTCTCTCCCCTAAATATTCAGATAAAGATGAAGATGAAGATGAAGGTGCAGTGTTCTGCCCCAGTCCATACTGCTCCTCAGCACAGATTTTGGGTTTTTTTCCCCTAGGATGTGGGGAACTGTGGAAAATTAGTCTGTTTAAAGCTGATCTGGACTTCATTCCTGAGAAACATGTGAAAGTGCTTCATTAAACCATCCATCCAGAATGCTTCATTGTCATTAAAAATTTTGTGGAAATCAGAACATCCCTCAAGACTCAGAAGTTCAATACCAGCCAAAAGAACCAGAGGGGATGTGGGTGAGAGAGGTTGTGTGATCTCTCAGTTCTCAAAGTCCTGTTAATACCTGAAATCTACTCTTTTTTTTTTTTTTTTTTAATTTTTTTTCTCCTATTATTATTTATTATGCTTCTCTGTCCTAGTGCCTAGAGTTTGAAGCATCTTTCTGAGCTCTGTCCCCCATGGCAGTTTGGAAATGGCATCTTTGAACCAACTGGGAAGCTGCCCTGTTCCCTGCATAAGAGCTAATAGTGTTGTGTCCTCTTCATTGACTAAGGGGTAGAAGTGCTCAATTTTCCAGATTTGTCCTGCTGGAAGGGACAGTTTCTACTCGTAAATTTGTGTATCACCAAGAGCTTGGGGTGAGAATCCGTTCATTAATTTGTTTTCAGATATGATTCTCTTAGAAAAACAGAACTCAGCTTCACATCATATGGCACAACCATGGCATTACCCAGACAAGGCACATAAATCTGAAGCCACTCAGTGCTTCCCAAAGCCTGGGCATTGGAGGTGGATTCTTTTCTCTATAACAAATGCAACCTGCCACAGACAAACACTRTAGGTACTGTTTGTTGTATAACAAGGGATTCTTTGTTTACTGCCAGGAAAGGATTAGCCATTACAAATAAATGAAAAGTCTGAAAATACCCTAAAGGCATGACCATTCAGAGGCACAAAAAAAAGAGAGAAATGGATTTCTGGGAGTTATGCAAATTTCTCGAGAACTAGCAGGCAATTCCCCCCTTCTGCCCCTCTGCAGGGGCTGTGCTCCTGCAGTTCAGTGTTTAAAGKTGCCTGTACAAATATTAAGCATAATGTCATCCTCCTGCCCAGTCAGGGTCCTTTGTACACGGGAGGGACTGCACCCACAGCTAAGGTCTAATGCATAAAGGTGTTAAGGAGGCAATCAGCAAAAGCAACTCTTCCCTGAGTGGATGCACACTTCTCATTATAAAGTGGCAGAGCCATGCATTTTTCCACTTTCTCTGTTCTGCAGTGGGCTATTCCCTGGAGACCTCGACCTGCCAGAGTACCTGCTGGCAGTACCTGGCCTTTCAAGCCTTACATGCCCTCRAAAGTGTGTGTGCATGTTGTTGCTAAACTTTAAGCTTTAAGTCTGTATTTTTTTTACAGTTGTTTAGCCTTTCATGCAGCAATACAGCTCCATAAATATAACCACCAGAGAATAAAAGCAAAGTACTTACTCAGCAGTAATAAAATATAGTAACTTCTGAATATTTTATGACAATGCTTTAGGTGTAAAACTGTATCAGAGTCTGTTACAAAATAATTGTGTTAAGGAAATGAAAAGAACAAGTGGAATATAGCAGGAGAATGGTACAAATTGAATCATCCCTTACTATCCTCTCCTTTTAAATTTTCTTTGTGCCCCAGAACTCTGTAACCAGTGTTCCATTAAAAGTTAATTTTTACAACCCATAAATAAGTAAGCTTTCTCTATATAGCATACATGAAATAAATTGTCACAGCAGGCTGTGCGAAGYAGAAGAGGTAGAACATGACACACTATGCATTTGAGTAGAGGAATAAGATTGGCTTTTCCCCTGAAGCTTAAAATGAGTCTGTTCCCAGGCTTTGGTGGCACATCCTCCATAACTGTAATGTGATGACRTGGCATTATTACCATTTAGCACTAATTATTCCATGCTTATGACAAATTTTTGTGTGTTTCTRTATGTATTTGTCTTGATCTTCTGTGTGTTGATCACTTCAACCATTAGAAATTTTACAGGATGTTGTTGCTTARCTGAATTTTCCCACATGTTCCTCAAACTTATTTAGAAAATATGCAGTCAAAATATGTACAATGTTTAAGYAAATTAATGCAAACCAAACCAGAAAAATGCACAGTGATCTATAAATATGTATTTATACACTGTGAAATTCTTCCTCTCTTTTTAACAAAAAATTGTTTTACCAAAATGCTTCCTTTACCTTCCTTTTCTTCCAAAATTCTTTTTTGCTGTCTTCTCTTTTTGTGATTCAGCTCTTCCGCTCTTCTCCTCAGAGATCTGTTCAGTTCTTGGATCTTCTCTGCTTCTCTGATTTAATGAAGATAAGGAAAAATAAAACCTCAAACCTTAATTAGTTTGGCAAGATATTCACACTGAATGCTCTTTATCAGCATGATTGGATTAATAATAAAGTTCATTAGCAAAGTATTTGTGCTACAATTATTTTATTTGTTTTTACAGAGGGTGTCATCATTAAGATTCAGAGCTAACACTCAGAGGAAAGCCACAGGAAGGTTTGCCTGTAGTTTTGTGTGCAGAAACAAACTTCACATTGGTATGATCCCCTGTGTGCAGGCAGACATGGTCTGCTGTAGAGGTGAAAACATTCAAACTGTGTGGGAGATCTGAAGGTTCTGCCAAAGTGCTCTGACTTTCCTTATTCCTCTCTTGTGGAGGTAAAATGTTTGCTTACCCCAGTCACACTCACTTCTCTAAGTGCAGAAATAGCTTGGTTTAAGCTATYTTATGGAATTGTGCTTTATACAGTACATCCCCAAACATTTTCACACCCAAATCATTCAGCAATCTCAGGAACAGTTCTTCRCCTGTAAGAGCAGTTTATGTCTGGTCCACTGTCTTACCATCTAGACAATAATCCTGTGTTCAATTTTATACAAAGTGAGATCTGAAACAGCTGCTGAGATCTGGATAAAGTGGTGCAGGTCTTTTACCYTGGTGTATATCCTATAAGTTGCCTGAATTGTACTTAACTGACCACTGAAGACATTTTCAAATTTAGATAAAATGTTTATCACATTAATGTGAGGTAACATTAATGTAACATCAGGTAATTTCTATATCAATATAGAAAAATGGCTTTGGTCAGAACATACTTCATTGCCTAAATGATGCATGAATGTTAAAACCTATGACTACATCTGCCTTGTCAACATGGTCATATTACACTAATTTGCAACTACACAGTCAAAAAAACCCACAATTAAATATCTTCTTCCTTCTGCCAATGGCACCACGTGTAGGAATTGTGTTTGACTTGCAGTTATTGCTGTTTGCTGCCCCTCACCTGCACTGCCAGCCCTATAGCATACCCTTGTTAGGGGTTAGATACACCAACACAGTTCCTTGCTTTCCCACTGCTGCTGCCCCACTGCCTGTCACCCATCCGTGCCATCAGGGCCTCACCTGTGCACCACTGGGAAGGGCTTTTGTGGAGGATAATGTCGTCACTTTGAAGGAGTCTTTGATGGCAGCTTTGATTTCCTTACCCACCCTTGGGTGTCCTCAAGGACAGGGCTCTCTAAGGGTACGGCTGGGGCTCTTGGGTGACTCCCCAATTAGTTTGGCATGTGATAAAAGTCAGTTTAATTCCTGCTACTGCAGGCTTCACAGCCTGCTGGCTAATCTGCTAATTGGGTTGGAGAAAAGGGGGGAGGAAGGGGAAAAAAGGGAAGTGGTGATGAGAGAGGGTGAAAACCCATTGCTGTGAGGATTAGTAACAGGTCCATAGAGGAACAGGTCTTTCAAAAGGCTTCTGAAGGATCAAGGTTTTCTCTGACCTGTTTCAACCACATAAGAATTTGCAGCCTTTCTGAATAATTTCTGGTCATTCTCTGTATTTTAAGGGAGYCAAAGTGAAGCTCCCCAAGTCCTAACGAAATGTTGACCCTCTGCCACAAGTTATGCAGTCACCTATATCCGTTCTGTGGTTGCTCCTATTTCCAAATCAACATTTTATTATAATTAATGTGTTATTGTACTTTTAAATACCATTTATAAATATGCATAAACTGAAATAATCTGTAGCAGAAAGAAATTTGGAGCAAAAACATTATGAAACCTATGCTTCCCTAATATAAACATATTGAACATAATTACATATAATGACAAATGTGTCTCTGTGTGGTTTGATTAGTACTGCTGTAACAAAAGAGGAAAGAGGTAGAAGATATCACTCTAGCTGTCAGCTCCGTCAGAAAATAAATACAGATGAAGCGCCCCTCACCTTTATTCTATTTACTCATTAAATAGTCACTAGAAGTTAACTAACAACTTGTATTCAGCAATTAGACTTGCATAAATCCAAGGAGATTATATAAAAAATTATCACCCTTACCCCTTTGTTGGGGACAATGAGCAGGATTCAGATTAATACATCTAATCTACACAAAGAACATGTGCAAAACGACTCATCAGCTTTATACAGAGCAGAGGAGTTTTGCTGGAGTTTCTTAGAAATCAGGTGACAAAATATACTCTGAGCATGCCTTTGAAGATTTTTCTTAAGGGAAGATCTAGAAAATTGTTGAAGAAGAATCAAATCTAAATTCCATTAAGCAAAAACAAGATCTTGAGTAGCTCAATAAAGCTTTCATCAGAAGTGTCATATGTAACATTTTCTGTGAACATACACATATGAAATCCCTTTGTGAGAACATCTGTGGAAGACTCCTGCAAAATCAGAACGATTAACGTGGAGCTAATGATATAAAGGTGGCCTGGATATTTTAACAAATATTTCAGAAACCTCTGCAAAATTTCTCAAGCCCTGCTTGGGAGGAAGACATCTACTAATCTGACAGCAAACAACAAGCTCCCATGCTTTAGTGGGGTGGGAGAGGGCAGAGTGAGGTCAAATATGCTACTCCAAGTAAAGTAGGTGAGTGGGCTAGCCAGGGGATGYTGGCAAATGAATGGTGGCCCAGTCTTGTCACCCCATTTTTGTAAGAAATTTCAGAAGATCTCATTTTTAACATTAGCATTTAACAACATTAGCATTTTAGCATTAGCATTTAACAACACTAAATTCTAAAGCTTTGCTTTTTCACAGAATAGAAGTTTTGCTTTCTGGACAGCCTGGACATAGAGCAGCTCACATCAAGYGCTGAGATGAATCTAAATGCCCTGGAAATTGGATGATTTAAAGTAATATCTTGGAGTAGGCATGAAGGAGCAGAAGTGAGGTACATTTCAGGAAATATAAGCAATCATATGTGTGTCCAGTCCTAGTGCTGCATTACACTCTGAGCCTTGCAGTCTGTTCAGGAGCACTTATGAAATACATGCATTAAACCTGTAGCCAACCACTCACCCAGAGTGGAACAGGAAAAAATACTCCATGTTCCCTTCCACATAAAACAACTTCTGTGACAGTATAAGCCAGTAAATGGTAAACAGAAATATAAAGGTAGGCCAAATTTGTCTTGGCACACATAAAAGTGATTCAAGTAAATGCAGGACCTGCTTATAAGTCTAAGTTTATTGCTGGCTAAATGTCCACAATAATTTTCTTCAGACATGAAAAATGTACACTGTCTTTTTGAAACTGTAGACTGAAGTAAAGTGCTTCTGTAATTACTAACACAGTAATAGACATTTTCTTGCTCTCAACACCACTGAATTGTAGAAAAAAACACCCATCTATGAAATATTTTGTGGRAATTATACATCTCCTCTCTCTCTCTATCTTCCTTTATTTTTTTCAAAGAAAATTAAGTAACTTGTGAAAGACCAAATGAATATCAATTAAGAACACACACACTTCTTTTTTTTTTCTGCACACAAAAGATAAATGACCAGAAAGCAATATTTACCACAKCAGTTTCTTTCCCAAAAGAGCCCTTGATTTTTCCAGAATTGAAAAATGTTTATCATCTGCCTAAAAAAAAAAAATTACATTTTTTTATGTGAAATAATAATATCATGTGAGTGATAGCTCCCAAAAAGAGAGAGCTTAGCCTCGTGACTGTGAGGTCAAAGGGGAGTGAGGAGATTTTCGGGTGTTTGGAAGGATCGTCCCAATGAGAGTGTCTCTTTAGCCTCAGATAGCAGGAGTTCTCCCCTGCCCCCTGTTAGATTTTTACCTGCTCCCCATTTCCCAAAATGACCCTTTCTTTTGCTTGGCTTGAGGAAAGAGGAGTAAGAATGCCTGGGATGAGTGAGGTTGAGCCTTGTGTGCTTTGGTGACATAATTCATTGCTCTGGAGTGACAGACCACTGGGCACAGGACGGGATGGTGGCTCAATCTGACTTTCAGCTTTGAACCCTTACATGAGGTCTGTGGTACCAGATACAGTTTAAAAGAAGCCAAGATTGGATTGATTTGTCTTCTTTGTGGAGCCCTTCCTCAGCTGAGTGTTCATCCTCTCCAAGTGGTACCCAAACCTACAGTAAAYTGGTTTACTGAACTATGACAAGAGCTAATGGGGAAACCACTGGCCAGATATCCTCAACTTTGACAGAGGAAGTCACCGTCTCCCTGGTAATTAAATTGCTTTTGTTGGTGAAAGAGTGGAGGGTATTGGAACACTAAGGCCTCTTCTGCATCATTATTTCTTTTTTACAGTAAGGAAGAGTGAGCAGGAAGTCATGAGTCTTCTTTCAAACAGAACAACCTGAAAGTAGCTTCAGCATATTCTAGCCAAAAGAACAAGGTATCTGAAGYGGCTAAGTCAACCCAATTGATTTTTGGCCATTCTAGCACTGCTCTAAAAGCAGGGCTGGCTGGAACTCCACCGTCACTTAGAGCCTGGGCTTCAGAATTACTCTGCAAGCAGTAAAAGAAGAATGCTTTCATCATCAGAGTCAGAAACCTTTACCGTCCAGGGAGCACCATGGGTGCATCCTCCAAATGGAAAGGCAGAAAAACCCTTGCAGTGACAGCCAGWTTTTCCTTTGCTTTGTGATAAACTGCTGGCTTCTGATAACAGCTGCAGCATCTCATCACACAATCATCTTGCCATTACAAATACTCGGAGGAAAAGCAGGKCTGTATTCTACAAAGATCTTGTTTCTTGTAAGTCAGACTCAGCTCTGAAGCCTGCAGCAATCTCAGACCTCTGGGATCCTTTGTTTATTCTTAATTGGCTTTTAAGTTCTGAGAGAACAATTTCAGAATGTCACTTTTAGTCAATACAAGGCTCATATTTCTCAGTCCCTTTTGTTTGTGTCATGATCTTCTAAATTTTTTAGTAATTCCATTTTGGATTATAGGCTTAAAGTGGTCATTTTGKAAAATTCTATTTCAACAATTTACTTAAAACGTACTGTGAAAAAAAAAAAAAAGGCAGAGTTTCAAATGGAATTTTTGTAGATAGCTCTTCCTGAAGCAAAGTTTTTGGGAGGAGATTTCAAGCATCTAGTGTTACCTCTGACTTAAAATGTTATTTTATGTTAGATCTGTTTTAAACTCTTCTGAAAATCAAATTTGAGCCCTAATAAAGCCAGATATGAGGAGTCCTGGAGCAGGAAAATTATGCAATTCTGCAGCACACAAATATCCTTTCAGCCTTGTTTTCCATCATAGTGGCAATTGAGATTCACTGAGTGCAAGAGTCTGGAAACACTGCACTAGGCAGGTGCACAAGGTAAGCTTCTCCTCTTAGCCTGCTCACTAGAGGTTGCCAAATCCTGCCAGCCACAGGAATTTTATCACATTCCAAACTATTAGCTTCAACTCCTTTACTGGGTATTTTCGTCACTTGTTAATGTCATTTGTTTGTGGCTTGTTATGTTTGGTGTTTGCAGAGCTTTCATAATTTATTGCCTGATTATGCCACTGAATAGCGTACACAACTCTTGCTGACTTCAAGGGGAGTTTCACACAGAGAACATGGCAATGTAACACAACACTTCTAAAGTGCTTCCTATAACTATTCATGACTTTGTCTACATTGGTGTTAAGATGTAAACTGAAGAATGGAAAATTATTCCCAGTAATACCTTTTGTCACACTCTCATTTGTGTGTTATGAAGACAATAAGAATTTGCAACATTATGGCTCCTACCAGAACAGGAGAAAGTAAATGTTCTGCCAGTAAAGCAAGCCAGATAGAAATCTATATGAAGAGGTCTTGGCACACATAAAGTTCAGCAATAAATGACCAAAACTGATCTATAAATGGGAAATGACAAGTGCTGAGAAATCTCCAGGAAGTGTAAGTGATTGTAAAGCAATTTTCYAACAGTATGTTGCAAGCATTCAGGTAAATTTGTGGTCAAACACCCTCAGTTCCCTGCTGAACATAGGATGATGGCTACAATCAGAGCATCAGACACAGTTTTAATGGTTGAGGCACTTTGTTCACAAATGTTGCTCATTTGCTGCATTTGAGAACAGACATCTTAGAACACTGAATGGCTCCAAGGAAGGCTGTCCACCAGCATATAACATATAAATCTTGAGGAGAATCAGCTTCAGGGCTCAGAAAATGTCCCATCAGACTGGCAAGCTGGACTCCTTTACTGACAAAGAGGGGACCAGAAAGAAGATCAAAAATTTCCAAAGTGATCATGACATGTCCAGACCAGAGGTTTCTGAATTATCTTCCAATATTAGTTGATAGCCTATTTCCCTGAAGGACAAAAGGTGATTTACAGAGATATCTGTTGAAGGTTGAGGAAGTACTGGYTTGCCCCACAAAACAGGTCATGAGGATCCTGTGGAAATGATGCTTTACCAAGAGAGGGAAAGAGATACAGCTCAATATATATGAACTGTAAGTAGCAAAGACTTGTGCTTTCTTATCATTCATGAGAAACTAACTGCATTACGCTGGGAAAATAAGCTGGCATCTAAATTATTCCAAAWTTATTATTTTTCTTTGCTGTTAGCTTTGGTTTCAAGGGTCTCAGACACTCAATCTGAATTGAGTAGGATCAARTGAGGAAAAAAATATCTGAAGGGCAAAAACTCTTCCTTACCACAGGCAATGATCATTGAGGACWATAAAGCAAAAAATACCTCAATGAAAAACAAAGCAATTATAACTTGGAAGTGTCATCAAATGTAAGCCTTCGCAAATCCTCCCTTTGAAGAGAAGTGTATTCACCATAGGCAATACACTCATCTTTGCAGGGATGACAGTAAATACTTGGGAACACAAAAAGTAGATTCTTGGCTCAGGAGATCTTTGCAGACAAAGTGAATTTCAGCAGAGATTAGGAAACCAGCTTTAGAGACAATTCAGGTTGCATGAGATGTCAAATTAGGAAAATTGTGTTCTTAGTTTAGCATTCTCATAGAATCATAGAATGCCCTGGGTTGGAAGGGGCTTTAAAGATAATCTAGTTCCAACTCMCTGCCACAGACAGGGACACCTTCCCCTAGACCAGGTTGCTCAAAGCCCCATCCAACCTGTCYTAGGCCACTCCTAGAGATRGGGCATCCAAGAGCTTATCTGGGCAACCWGTTCYATTRTYTGATAACCTGATGAAGAAGCATTTCTTCCTAATATCTAATCTAAACCTACCCTCTTTCAGTTTGAGGCCATTATGCCTTGCCCTATCATATCTTTTTTTCCCATAGGTTATCCCAGCAGGGCTTTTCAGGACAAATACCACTGGATCAACACTTCSCACTGTGCCATAACTTCCCTGTCAAAGAGGACAAGCAAGGCTGAGTTATGATCGTGTGTGACCCTTTCTCTCCTAGCTTCCTTTATTGACACTTCATGCTGTTTCCCCTTCCACCATCACCCTACCACATCCCTCTCTTTCTCRTCAGGGGATGAAATAAGGTATCAACTACCTGGCATCAATGCAGCAAAAGAAAAAGGGGAACTGCTCCAACTGTAGAAAAAATGGATATTTTGTTTTCAAGTACACGAAGCAAGAATACTGCCTTAAGACAGGAGATGGTAAAAAATGTTATACACCTGTTATTAGCTGCCTTTGAGTGGTTGTAAAGCACCTCACTGCAATGTTCGTCAAGTCAGTTGAGTAAAACTCTCTTCTGAAATGCAGAMAGCCTTCAGTGCTGCTGTGGGCTCCTGGGGATAAAAAGTGATCCAAAGTGAAAAGGGGTATTCTGGAAGAATGGTTTAAATACATTACCTTCTAAATTTAATTTTTTAATTTTAACTCAGAKGTACAGACATGTATTTTGCCTTTGTTTTACTAAACAATACATTGGAATTTGATCAATTGAAAGATAAGATAGAAGGAATAATTACAATTAAAACTCTAAATAGCAGCTTTTGGGGGCTGAAAGAATGGATTATGCTAATGTTCAGCAAGTACTATAAAAGCAAAAATTTTTGTAAAGGAAGGACAACAGTTACGGTGTTTCAGATTGTCAATATCAAAAGGATAACCTCCAGCACAGAAACTCTTTTCATTCACAGAAAGTCAAAAATTCACAGATATATGAATATATATATATATATATATATATATATATATATATATATATATATATACCTGCTCGACCTTCTCAAACATGTAAAACAATCAGGAAACTATTATCTCCTTTTACATGGCAAATTATTTTAATTATACTATCTGTAATGTACAAAATGATAGAATCATGGAAAGGTTTGGGTTGGAAGAGACCTTAAAGATCATCTGTTTCCAAACTCCCTGCCACTGGTAGTGACACCTTTCAGTAGACAAGGAGGTTGAAAACATCATCCAGGCTGGCCTTGAACAATACCGGGGTTGGGACACTCACAACTTCTCTGRGCAGMCTGTTCCTRTGTCTCACCACCCCCATGGTGAAGTTTTCCARTTCTCTATTCTAAACCTACTCTCTCTCAGCTTAAAGCCATTCTCCATTGTCCTATCCGTGCATGCCCTTGTAAAAAGTCCTGTTCTAGCTTTCTTGCAGGATCCTTTCAGGTACTGGAAGGCTGCTAAAAGGTCTCCCTGGCACCTTGTCCTCTCCAGATTGAACAGCTTCAATTTTCTCAGCCTGAGTTCAGAGGAGAGGTGCTCCAGGCCCCTGATCCCCTTGGCAGCCTCCTCTGACCTCTCTCCAGCAGATCCTCATCCTTCCTATGCTGGGGCCCCAGAGCCGGACATACTTATCCATATACTGCAAAAACAAAATAAAATCACTGATTTTTTCTGTAACCTCCAGAGCCTTGTTGCCACATTGTMATTTTTTATAACAAATTGGAAAGCAAAACTAAATGACTGAAAATGGCAGCAATCTCTTTACTAAACAAGTGCATTTTAAAAAATAATTTTGAAGTTATCTGCTCTCTCGGTTGTACTGCCTGGCTTCTTTATTTGCATCCTGGAAAGGCTGTGCCAAAGAGGTCCCCAAAATTTGTCAGAGTTAACTATTTCACTAAACTTCACTAAGCTACCACTGCTGGTGATTAATCAAATTTTGCTCTAAATAGGATTAATTCGGGTGTATCTGTGAAGAAGCTTGTCAGAGTGCACGTCCCTCTTCTCATCTGTCCTCSGGTCTTTTTTTCTTGCTGAATTTAAAATGAAGCTTGAGCTATAATCTTGCATGGCAGATACTGGATCGTTCCTTTGATAAACATCTAAAATGCTAATGAATGTGGGCTGCAGCTCTGAAACAGCAAAGCAAATGATTTGACAAGAATCTGGAGGGTAGGAAAAAAAAAAAGAACTTTCTGACTTAAAAGAGAAACTCTTTTTGTTCACATAGAGTATTGTTTCCCCAAGAAAAATTTTTCTGCTCTGCAGAAAACAGAAAAAATCCTACTACATCAAAATGCGGAAGCATGAAAAACTGATGAGCTTTCAGATTGTCCTCTTTTGCATGCAAATCATATCAGAAGTTCTCATTAGCATAAATGCATGAGCAGCTCTAAATGCTTTTAATTTCCAATCTCAGCCAGCAGAGGAGTAATTTGTCACTGTCAGGGTGAAAATCTAAAAAGAAAAAAAAAAGAGAGAAGGACTCCATGCTAAATTGGAATCATATAAATTTTTGATTTGCTAATTGACTGATGCTGCAGTTCAATCAGCTGCCTTGAAGGTGTAAATAATTCAGTATACAGTCAGAAATAAAAGCATAATGTGCTTCTACTGAAGTCATATTAACATTCACTGCACCAGGACACACCTGACCATGTCTTTCTCACWGAAAGTCACGTTCTATATGCTGGCAAGTGCACTACACCAACAAATAAAACTACCTCTAAAAATATACGGGCTTTCATATTAAGAAGCATGATTTCAGAGATAATTTAAAATGTTTTCACTCCAAATAACCTAGTAAGCCAGTCCTAATGCTTTCAGAAATGGTGGAATACATTTGTATAACAGTAAAGCAATTATAAAATATAGAGAGTGCATAAATGGTAATCCAACATTTCTATCAACTTTTAATTATCCTTTTTCCTTAATCAACTGCTTTAAATGTCATATGCAAAGTGTATTTTTGCAAAAATGCTTCTCATCAGCGTGCATACACTAAGGATGTTGTAGAATCTGTATAGGTAGTTGCAAGAGTTTGTGATTTACAATAGAGGAATGATATTCAGATCCTTTATATGGTTTGTGTTAATTAAAAAAATATTTATTTCAAAGCAGTTGCTTAAGTAAAACCTATTTTTAACTGACTAGCTTCATCCTCCTCACGTAAATCAAATAAGATATGTATCCATCACAGATTTTTGTGATGTCATCATATTTCCATGAACATAAATGAATAATTAAAAAAAAATACCTTGAATAGGAAAAAAGCCCCTCCTCTGGAGCATGTACAAGTAAAAGATCCAGTTTATAATTTGCCAGATGCCTTAAGTTAATTATTAATGCCTCATGCATTGGTAGATGTGAAAATCAAATATGTCTACACTGAACCCTGAAGTGATTGTTGCCTTTGTAGTGAATTATATTTTGCACAAATTCTAGCTGTACTATTTTGTTGTCATAGCACAGAAATTTATTAGACACACCCTATGCATCAGCAAACCTGTTTTCCATGTCCTCATCCCTCCAAACATATATCKAAACCAAGTCCAGTTTAAACAATTTATATGAAGACTTCTTCCCAGGCAAAGAGCAGATTTTAATTGCCAGTAGCAGTCTTGCAATGGTTTTTGCAATGGAAATCTTGATTTCTCRTAATGAAAGGCTTACACCAAATTCCCCAGTGTTTTCAATAAGGATTTGATCTGAATAAAGTCTATAGGATTATGTTCCATGGTGTTCATTTTGACTGAGCATTTGATTCTGCTTTCAGTGAGATCAATGATGGCATTGATTCAGTCATTCACGTTTTTTCCTTGTCACAAATTGTACATTTCCTTTCAAAATAGTCAAAAAGTGGGAAAACATGAAATATAATGGGCCGAATGCAAACAGTGAGGATTCAGTTTCCAAACAACCAGGTCTTGCTTGCTCTGATAGCTGACTAGGAAGAAGGATAAGTCCTTTCAATCTACATTGATCTAGAAAAAAAGGAATCTGAAGCCTGGTTGAATATATTTGTTTATAGTCAGAGTTCTGGAAAACCTAACTCAAAGGCAAATCTCTATTAGAGCAAGTGGAAAGCTTGGGTAAAAAAAAACCCTTGTGATAGAAGCCTGAGTATCCTCCCCTGGYCTAAAGACCTTGCAGTGCAAGCAGAAGCTGCAGATAAGCGCAGGCAGGGCAGAGATCCACAGAGGTCATTTCACACAACAAAGGGTGCATAACAGAAATTATTGCTGCAGGCCCTACTCCTCTTTTTGCAGGCTCTTTCAGGTTCTGGGATACCAACAAAAAGGGAGTGTTGTGGGGAAAGCCTTTCTAAAATACGGGTGTCTCACCAGTGCTTGGGTCACCATTTGAAAGAAAAGCTGTTTTGTTCTGCTGGTCTAGTCCCCAGTGGGAAGAGAAAGGAATCAGCAAGGGAAAAATGAGCTGGATCACAAGATTAAACAGTGAGGAAATGTCTTGGAGTCTCATTCAGACTGTAAGTAGGCAATTAAAATTTAGCATATAAATTTCAAGGATTTTTAAAACAATTTTTCAAATTACTCATATACCTTGTATACTTGCATTTTGGTCTTTTGTATTTTGGTCGTTTTAATCTCTTTTTATGTAGCTGCCTCTTGTTCTCTTGTGACTTGTACATCATTTTGGCAACAATTGTGGCAGCCTTTTAGATGCAGCTGAAGGAGATTAGTTGAGTTAAATTCAGTCTTGCTCTACCCAACTGTTTGCATCTATACCTTAGACATTTATATGGAGTACAGCTACCATCTCTGATGAAAGAGCTGCAAATAGTCACGATTATGGTTTCACAATGGTTAAAGACACACATTAATACATTCACTTGTTCTTTTTACCTAATTATTGTGAGGAACATAGGAAAGAAGGGCCAATGTGCAAACAGATTTYGTGAGTAGGATCTCTTCGCTGTTTGGAGAGCAGAGTGGCTCAGACTCCAGCTGTAAAACTCCAATCGAGTTCCTGCCTGGACACAGGTACAGGTCCAAGAGTTAAGCAGATTTTGCAGCCCTGAAGCTCCTGGGCAGGCTGTCCTGGGTGGAGGTAGATGTATTTCTTATATCAGCATCACAGCACACCTGGGCACGGCTCCTGAGTGGGTGTGCTGTAGCCCCAGAACCTTTCCCAAACCACAGCAGTGGGAGAATGTGTTTTGGACCAGGCAGTGCTGGTTGGTGGGGTCAGCAATGTGCTTCACAAATCTCGGTCTGGGCACTGACCAATACCAACAGAAAGACCTCATGTATAGATTTCTGTTTCAAACAAACAGAAAACAAACGAAACAAGCAAACAAGCCAGTGAAACAAAACATGATTTGCCTCCCTTCACCCCATATCTCAAATGAACAGAAGTGACTATCTTCATTTATGCCAAGCCCATTGCTCTCCCTCCCTGCCTCTCTCTCTCTTCAGTGTTTTTTTTTTGCTCCCACTCATTTCATTCATCTGTAGATTTCAGATAAATAAATMAACAACTAAATGAACAAATAAAAGTAGTTGTTGCACTCGCTTTGAGCTCACGTTGCATCCTTCTGCATGTTTGGAAATACAGATCAGGCTCTGACCCTGGTAGAARTGCAAAGAATGGTCAGCAGGCACTCTGCTGTAATCCCATCAGTTCAGCACCACGAGGATTCCTGCTGCTGTTGCTGCTGCTGCCCCCCAAGGTTTGTGTGTCCACAACAGAATCTCAATAARGTGCTGAACTTCAGAGCCAGGAAGRTGGCTGCTCCCAGCCCAGAGCTTCAAGTGACTATTTTTGGGAGAGGAATCTAAGCACTCYTTTTAATGCATTGCTTATGTGGCCTCAGTAAATTCCAGGGTCAAGCTGTGCTRGACGTGGAGCTTGGGGAGCACTCAGGGGACACTGCCAGGTGTGGGAGCATATGCTCAGAGCTCAGTACTGATCCTAGCTCATTGGTGTGGATTTAGCCCCGATTGAGATGACCAGGCACACAAAACAGGATCCTGATTTACCATCATATGGAAAAATAACCTTTTTATAGCATGAATACTTGGGCTTGAAACATGTTATATGATTTTATTTCACCTTTTCTTTCTTAATTTTTACTTATGATAAATCTTTTCTGTTTCAGACTGTGGTAAATCCTCTCTGTTTCAGACTATTCTTAGAGCCTTTTTTCCCATAGTAGCATGGTTCACTCTTGCAGAAATGTATGCAAATTAACTTTTTATGAAAAATGGGGGCAGAAATAAAACATTATGCTGCTCTTGCAAAATAAAAAAATCATTAGTGATTGCCAAAAGCAACAAAGTTGATCTTCTGGCAGCACATTGTACATAATTACAAATTTTCTATTCTGTGAAACAGTAGAATAGCCCTATCACAGGACACAAAATAATTCTGACCTCATGATAGCTCACTCATGTACCTCACTCTGACCAGCTTCACAGAAGCATTGTTTMAGACAAGGCACATTTTCAGTGGAGCTTTGAGAAGGAGGGAGACAGCAAACACTTTTTCTTTACTTGAAAAGTGCCAAGGATGCTATAAGCATACCTCAGGCAGATTAAATTGTAATATTAATTAACTGGTTCACTTACTCACTAATTAATCTGCTGCCCCATCTTTTTCACACTAATGTATTTCAAAAGCAGATTCAGAGGAAATATTAGAAAAGCTTCTTATGACAATCTCTGAACGAAAATTTGCAGAAGTATATGTACAAAAWATTGAATTATCATTAGAATGTCAATGCTTAATCTACTCACTTGATSTAGTCATGTAAAAGTAGGAAGAGGCAGCTACTTACTGACTGGATAKCAGGACTAAAAGACAATCAAAACAATCTTAAGAAACAATTCTTAGAGTGGCTGTGCACTATTAAATATATGTTCTGGAGATATCCATAGAACAGGTAATGCTGCCGTGTCTTCAACTATAAGCATTTCTCAAGATATTAATATTAGGTAATACTAAATAGTTAATAATAAAAAATATGCAGAAAACTCAAAAATTGTGGTATTCTTCACACTCTGCCTTGCTATTTATTCTTCTTCAGGTATTTTTTTCAGTTGCTCCATGCAAATAACTACTTCTCTGTCCATGAAACCAACCTGCAAGAAGTGCATTCCCCTAGTAGTAACATTCCTTTTCTGTGGATTAGGAAACAGACATTTCTGTTATCAGAAAGAGGAGACAGCCTAACATTGCTACCAGTTTAGTAAGGGCAGACAACCCTGGAGTTTATTCTAAGGTACCCTTGTGCATAGAYCAGGTTTAGAAGCATTTTCAATATATTGGTTACAATTTCTCTTCCCTTCTGACAGAAAAGCTTGCCCAAGACAGCTTTAGTTTATAAGGAAATAGACAAAAACCAAACAAATAAATTAATCCACATATTTTTCTTGCTGTTTTGCTGGTTCAAAGATAATGATCTTGTAAAATAGGAGTAAGGTAGAGAAGGGCATATTCAGCTTTCCTGCTCTAGGCTTTGTTAAGTATATAAGTCCAGCGATAACTAAAGGCTTACACCTTGTGTAGCAGGGTAAAGGTGCCACTGGCTGGGATTCTAAGCACTAAGGGCAAACATCTTTTATCACCTCAGGGGACTTACGACCTGTTAAAAAGAAAGACCAAAGAGCCTACAGGACTTTTCTAAGATCACACAGCAGACCCGAGGCACAAAAGGAAGGAAGTCAATGTCTTCAAACAGTGGGAGACACTTAGCAATGAGACACATCTTTTGTCTTTAAATTGTTTTTAGAGGTCGGTAGAATAAATGCCATACACAGAGGAAATGATGTTATAACATAAAGTAATGGATTCTTGACAAAGTCTTGGGAGTGCAGACTTTTATCATGGTTTCAGGACACTAAGGATAAACTATTTCCCAAGCCATGATGTATTTCTTCCTCACTGCATTACTTAGATTAAGAGACAAAATGCATCCTGTTAATATGCATTGTTAAATTGTTTCACATGGATAGTCCAGTGTTTTGGCTCAGCTCTTACTCTAAGGGATCATTCAAGCTTAWAGCTCCAACACGATGAGGAAATCAGTGTTCATTCTTCAAGTGAACTGCCTCTGAGACTGCAATAAAGTTAAAGCACTTAACATTATCTTATTGCTGGAAAAGTTGAGGAAAAAATGTTTGTTTTACAGATAAAATTGTTGGCTTTACTAAATTGAGGTACTAACCATCTTTTGATGGACCGTATGAAACACCCAATGGTTCAGCAGGTAATGCAAAGCAGCTCTTGATTCAATTTATACTTGTAAACAGGATAAATTACCACAACCTATTACACATTGAATGGAACAGGCTCAAAATGATATAAAATACRTCAACGAATACATGGAAGAATTTTTTTTTTGTTGAATAGCAAGCTCATCCCACTGTATTCATACATTTTCACCAAAGTTGTGGCTGAGTGWGACATGCAGTCACTATCACACATACCTTTACAATCAATGTTGATAAAAAGGAWAATAATTCTTAAATTTGACAAATCATTGAACCAGAGAGACAAAGGGAAAGCATTGCAACAGTAATCACAAGTTATAAATGCCCCAATCCTTTCTTTGTGTACTGGCTCAGACTCCTTTGGTGTTMTGAGCCTGCCAAAACTGATACACTTCCTCCAAAGCTTGGCCAAGAAGAACATTTCATTTTCCATTTAAAGTCTGCATGGGAACATTACATTTTTGCTGTCTAAATTCTTAATGTATATTGCAAGTAACTGATCCAGTTGTCCAGTAAAATACTGTCCATTTTAAAATAAGAAAATGCTTTTGAAAAAGCTGCAAGTTGCTTTTTGAAATTGARCTTCAAATTAAATGCATTTGCACCAACTGTTTTTGAGAGTCTTTTCTCCAAATGATGACTTGGTTTCTTGAAGACATTCGTAAAAAAGCAGGAGGAAACTTCTGTTTTGTTTGTAGCAGTCTTTCAGGAAGATTTRCAATGGTAAATGCTCGAGGTAATTTGGTGTTCTGCTCTGTCTCACCAGTTAAAACCTTTCAATAAAGTAAACATTTCATTGACTATAAATTGACTTATTTTTCTAAACAAAGTGGGAGGTTTCTATTTGTATCCCTTTTGCTCCCAGACCCTATTTATAGAAGAACAATTTTGTGTCAATTTCTAGGTCCACCAGACTGAGATTTTCGGTAATTTATGTAGACTTGGGCAATGCTGAGCATCCTGCAATGTCCTGTGTTTACCAGGGAAAGCCAGCAAGAAGGACCCAGAGCACTGAGCAGTAGTTCAGCACACACCAGTATCGCTCTCTCTTTAGCATGTGGCACTCAGTATATGAGGAAATTGTTCAGAGAACACAAGCCTGAGAAAATACAATTACCTTCAAATTGATGGAAATTTCTTTGCTTTCTGGATTAAGAATTCACCCTGCATCTCTCCACTTAATAACTGCCTCATTTTAGACACAGTCTACTTTAATTTTCTGCAGCTTTTTAGGAAAGATAGTGGCARGTTTTCTTGTGAAGAAGTTGCCAGTGAAAGTCTGCTTTACCTCTGCAAAATAAAGGATAGCGTGCAGAGGGATAACGTGAGAGGCAGCTCTCACAAGAATTCTATCTTGCCTGGTACGTGCTGGTATTACTGTCTGGGTAGGAGAGTCTTGAAATGTTAAAAAAGAGCCCTTTGATTCAGCCAGGGCATTTTCATCTCTTTTCAATCACACTATGAACATCTTTTGCTCRCTGAAAAATGCATCCCAAGGCATTRGAAACAGATTAGCTATTGAAGTCTGAGTGAAGTGGTATTTGCCACCATCTGGTTGTGAACCCTACAGAGAAGCAATCGATTGGTCTACTTGCTGTTTAAGTGGTAGCCATATCCACACTGATGTCCCAATTAAGGAAAAAAAAAAGGCATTTAATTGGAAAGACAAGTTCACACATTTCCAAATTTTATGGCAGGCCCATATGAAACAAAAAATAGCAATAATAAGAAAAAAACCGCCACAGCAACAACAGTCAACAAAACTGAAATTAAAAAAAGCAAATTAAAAAACCTCATAGAAACAAACAAACAAAAAAAAAAACCTGGAAAAAATGGTTATGTCAAAATTAGGTTTTTCAAATTGGCACAGATGTTACCATATTTTACTCAATGAAATTATGAACTATCCTGGATGGGAAGGAGGAGGGAATAAAAGTATTTAATTATTTTTCTTATATTAAGAAGCAAAAAAAAAAAGCACGTGGACTCCAAAATGGCACCTYTCCAGGAACCTGATGGAAAATCTGTTATCTTTTCAGAGAGAAATTAAGTTTTGTAGRTTTCTAAAATACCCAGTTATAAGCTTATATATTTCTAGCACTTTTATTTTTTTTCTCTGTATTTTGGAATGCTCTTGTTGTCCTAGTTTCAAAAGCAGCCTATATTTGCTAGACCTGAATATATCAACTGCAGTGAAGGCATAACTCCTTTCTGATCTTATTCAGAGATCATTGATTCCTTTCACTTCCACAAATAACTGTACARATAACTACCTTTCTCTAAAGTGACKAATGCCCAGCTACTCACAACCCTTTATCCTTGTACAGACCAGATTCAATTGCAGTTTTATTAACATTATTTTTAGCAACTTTATTTTTAGCAGCTTTATTTTTAGCCATTTTCCTACAAAAGAGTGTGATGCTGTAATTCTCATGAGCATTAGGTGCACGGTTACTTGAATTCTTAAGGCTGTAGCACAATATTAGTCTTGTATTATGGCTATAGGGATCAATACTTAAYATATTCAAATAATTTTATTTTTAATATATTCCATTTACTATAAGCTTAAACAATAAAAATTCTTTATTTCCCACTAATATAACCAGCAAAGGGATTAAAATATCATCAGGGCTTTAGTTTGAGTTTCATTCCACCAGTGCTAGATAATGTCCTTTGAGCTCCAAATATAATCATGAAATTTCAATTAATATCTTTCATGTATTTTGGATTGCCAGTAGCTAGAATGGCCTGTTCTGTTTGCCCTCCAAAATTGCCCTCCAAATTGAAGACACTTTTTTTCCACATGCATCAGTGGTTAATCAGTAATATCTAAGTGTCAAAAGGTGAACTGGCATTGCCATATTTTTAGTGTAGATAGATAAGATTATMCTGAGAACAACCAACCATGTTTCTGCTCTTCTCAACTGCATATTAATAGGGGAAAAATTGGACAATACTTTATGTTCCACTGCAATGAACTATCAGAATACCAAAAAAAAAAAGAAAAATAAAATAAAAATCCTTATTGCCTTATACACTGAGTTAAATAGCTGTTTTTCCCAAGGCAACCATCAGAAATTTCTGGCACTGAATTACCAACAGAATAATATCTAAACAAAGAAATGAGGCTTGTTCAGCTGAAAAAAGGAAAGCATGAAAGGAAAGTGTAAAAAAATATGTGCTGTATTCTGAAATACTGTTATTGCATAGCTGTGTACATACTATCAAGGAATTATATGCTTTTCAAGGACCCTTTCTTAACAAAATGGGCATCACTTCAGGGAAAAAAAGAGCCCAATTCCTGAAGAGGCTTTTTTTGCCCAATGGCTTTGTTGAAAGACATGCAGCAAATGTGTGTTATTAAATAAGCATGCGTTGCAAGTCCCCACCACAGTCCCAGGGTTGGATGTACTGCAGTATGGGCCAGAGTCAACAAATCTCTCAATGGATGTAGGATAGCAATGGGTGGCATTTGAAAATCCACCAATACTGACATCGTGCCCTAGAAATAGATTGTTATCTGTCTTAGCACTCAGGCARCTCCTCACGCTGCCCTGCTACAGACTGCACCTGCMCYKKCYSWGYMWRAGSRWRGGGRKGSRGAGGSMSAGGGAAGGGCTGAGGGRTGCTGGAAATGCCCTCTCACGTTAGAGCACATGGGGGATCCCTTGTGATGGGCAAAAGATGTGGAATAGCTCCACTTTCCTTTCTGTAACCAGCCAACAGAGCAGGGACTGAAAGGAGAGTAAAGAAACCAGAGTGTGAGTGTGGCTCTGAATTACGGTCTCTTCTCTGAACTGCTCATGAGATATCACAGCTACAGCTATGCGCTCCTTTCAAAATGGGAGCAAAAATCATAGGCCACAGTCTAGATCACCCGTTTGCAATTAACAGCTTCCTTCACAGCCTGTAATTTGTTACCTGTTTTTGAATTTGGATATGTAGTATCTGTTACCTGTTTTTGGACTTGTACATGTAGTATCTATTTGTCACCTGGCTTTGGATTTGTACATGTAGTATCTATTAGCAACATGTAGTTTCATGTTGAAACATGTAGTTTCTATTAGCAATGTGTGATGGAATGCTGGGTAAAATCTTTTAAAGTTTCACATCCACAGCTTCAGAGTGAATTTTGGTAAACTGTCTCCCGTGTACATGAGCAAGCTGCATGTGCAGTATTTGTATTCTTAGTGAGGCTGATGGAAATCTCTGAACTAGTAAAATTCAACAAGATAGATTTTCTTTTTAAAATTATGTATTTGTTTACATAGAGGTAGTCTGTGAAGGCAGTAACTGATAAAGKAATGAAAAAAAAATCAATGATTCTCCAAACCTGTAATTGGTGTCTGCTCAGCACSAGAAGGACTTAATCCCAAGGAAGTAAATTCCTGATGCTGGACCTTCTCAATACCCTCAGAGATTTTACCTTAGGACAATTCATCTACAAGGGCAGACCATTTTACCTACTAGAACATATCTGACAGACTAACTCTTAAATGCAGCAAAGCAGAAGAGAATAATCCTGGGATGAGAGTGACATGGAATTATTTATATCCTCCCCAATGGTGAYTTACAACATCTAACTTTTAGGAGCATATTTAGGTCACAGCTTTTGATGAACAGTGAAGTAACCAGTCCTCCATTTTCCCATAAAAGCTGGTTTTCTCTATACAGAGGACACATATATTTCCTGCAGCAGGTCCTGAGCTTGGGTCTCCCAAAAACACGCGCTATCTGTCAACCAAGGCATTTTTCCTCCTCCCTAGCCAAAGGAAAATGACTTACTGCAACTAGCCTGACACGGATGGATAAGATCCTATCTAGCCAGAAGGCAGCATCCTCCTTCTTGAGATTCCTGCCAGGTGGCTTAGGTGGCCTCCTAGCAAACATGGGGCACCCTTGAACCTTGTGTTTAGGTGTCCTTTAGGTGTCAGGAGCAGCAGGTGCTGTAACACCGGGTACAGTTTCATGTTTGGAGCTAGGTGGTGATAAGGACTTGTTCCAACCCAGGCWGCATGTTGTTTTCCTGATGTGATGGCTGCAATCTCAATAGGCTACTGAGAACAAAAATGTAACCTATATCTTACGAGTAACCTAAACCTCACCTTTTCACAGAAACACACAACTCATGCAAGAATCACTGTAGCATTCTCAYATAAATTGATCTTACCAAGGCAAATATTTTGTGGAAGAGAACTGTCAAGGAGTATTATCCATTTTAGATGTTGTAATCTTTTCTTCATTAGTCTCAAATTCACAGAGCTATACTGCATTATACAATTGCAGTGTGTGTTTCAAAGAATAAAGTAAATCATGACTACAGTAACCAAAAGGGTGTGTTCTATAGGATTTGGGCTTCAATAGGTTCTAAGAACTCATACACACAAACAAATGAGGCATAGATATATAAAGAAAGAGTTCAGAATGTACATAATTATAATTTACTCTGAATAGAGTTTCACTGTGTTCCCAAATGGAAAAACTGAAGAAATGGAATTACTAAAAAGATCAAAATGTCTTATAATTGAACTTCATAGGTTTGGGTCATTGGCTATTTCACATGTTTTATGTTACAATTTTTTTTTACATCTGAAATGTCTTCCTAAATAAAAAACAAGTTAAGGAAACCAAGACAATGTTTGCATGGGAAAAAAATGAAAATGTATTACTGCCAATATTTTTCTGTCTAGGATCAGCTTTCAGATMAAGAGCAGAGATAAAAATCCCACAAGAGTGAAAAATGTTGCAATGAATAAAGTTATACTGAATAAGGGGGCTTGAGAACAGCAACTGAGGACCCTTGTCTTGGCTGTTAACATCTCAAATGCTTTAAACACATGGCTACCAGCCACCCTATAGCCAAGGTCTTCTAAGTCTGAAAAAAACTTCTTTGGATCTAAGGTTGGACAAGTACAGAGCAGGAGAAGTCTTGAAAAATCAAAATTCTATGGRACAATGCCATTGTTTCTTGCCCAATTCTATTCCTTAGCTGATGGTCAGTGAATATAGAAAAAAGCAAATGAAATCTGATGTGSTGACATAGCTTCCTAAAATTTATTCAGGTAACAATTTGCAAAAATTAAATTATTTGTGACACAATCATTCAACATGAAGTTTCCAATAAACTTCATGTCAAAAATACACAGACCACTGATCTGATCTAAGACAGCATTCCCTGTTTAATATTGTATCCTATTTCTAACAGTGCTCCGAGCATGAGTTGCATAGGCAGGGTTTGAACCTGGAAAACAAAGAATTAATCCTTAATTCCTTAAGACGTGCATATACCTGTAGCCTTCTCTATCTAATATTATACAATACAGAATTATTTCTAAAAGCAGCATAATTTTTCCATTGCAATCGTAGCAGTATATGCTTTAAACATCACAGGCTCATACTTTATACATGAGTGATTTTTCCTAAAAAAAAAAAAAAAATAAAAAAAAAAGTAATCCAAAAGTTTTATTTTTGCAGAATGTCCTTTTGTTTCAATGGAACAAAATGTTCCAAGTGCTATTTCATTCAATAATGACCTGTGTGCCCTGTGTTCCCGATAGCTTGCCATGTGATTAGTCCTTCTAGACAAACAGGATTGTTTCTCCACTTCTGTAATTGATTCTGATGTGCAGGTCTGGACATTGCTTCTGTGTTGTGCCACTTTGATTCGCCTATTTAATTGAAAATGTGTTATGTTTACAGAACATCAGAGGGAGTGTATAATCCGTGACTRAAGTCTGCCGAAGCAACTTTAAGCCACAAGATGGCAATAGTGTTTACATTTTTTATTAGCACTTAGCTCATGCTCTGTTCGATAACCTACACTTAGGTTAATGCTAAAATAAAGTAATTAAGATTCTAGTCCAGAGTGGCATCTTTAAATCTCAGCTCATATGTGCAAAGTTTTAGCCATGACTTTCATAGCAGCGAGGAGCTGGACTGTCACACCATGGAAGCCATCCCTCCACCTCCATCCGCCACCTTTCCCAAGCCAAAGGAGGGCACAATGACACTCTGGCTCAGGGCAGCATCAGCTGGCTCATGACAAGACAGCCTGGGTCCAAGCAGCACAATTCATGCCATTTGGACTAGACCTGAGCTAGCACAAATCTCCAGGTGTGCTGGCCATGCTTTCCCGTGCAGAAGGACATGAGTGCTGGTCAAGGACCCTTTGTGCCAAGCAGAGCTGCACCTCACTGCTTTGTGCTGGGTACACAAACACTGCGTGCCTCACGGAAAACAAAGGCAAAAAAAACCTTGCAAAAATTCCACGGTGGGGTATAACGAGCCCCAATGTGGTCCCTGGTCACATCACTGGGTCGAAAACCTCTTCTACTCCTCCCAAGTCTGGGCAGCACAACACCAACAATCTCCCACAGACAGGCTCYCAGTGTGGGCTGCTTCAGATTTAAKTTTTTCAGTGGCATCCTAATATACATACTTAACCACTTTTGAAAATTTAATCCTCTATGTCCTTTACATTTTCTGTGGAAGTGGCTTAGTGTCTAGCTTAGTTGGTCGGTAGAACTAAGGCACTTGCCTCACTCCCTTGAGATACAATCCAAAGCCTACTGAAGGGAATGGAATCACTACCTGATGTTGGCAGGATTTGAAACTCCTGACATTTCGTTTCTTCCCTGTGTCATTACTATCATTACTGCCAGGCCATCCTCATTCAATAAAAAATTTGTACATATATATATATATATATAAACAAACCCCACACAACAGAATTTTTTTTTTTTTTAAAAAGCAGTATCAGAGTAAATACAGGATCATCAAAGCAAACTCCTAACCTTGCAGTGGTAACTGCATTACATCCCTCAACAAGGAGCTTGAGAGTTAGTTTATTTAATGACATGCTTCAATTTGGAGTATAATATTTTAGGCCAGGGAACATTTGTTCTTACTTTTTGCGTGAAACATGCCTACAGTACAGCACTAGACAGAATTAGTAATACAATACATAAACACTAGAACATGACAAACAGCCTCACAATAATTAACAGTGAAGAGCATCATCATGTCTGTTTTATTATAATCTCAAATAGAACAAGTAATGACTTCAGACTGAGGATGTACCCACAGGTGACTTTGGACCATGGAAGCACTTCACAAAGGAGAGTGAAAGCAAAAAATGAGATCTTAAGGAAGAAAGTCTAGTTCAATTTTGGCTATTAGAAGATTAAATCAACAATGTAAACTCACAGAGATGTATGAGTGAATCTCTCTCCAAGACTGGCATTGGGTAGAGGGAAGCAGCATGGGAACGGAGAGGGAAGGTGAAATACTGAGAGCTATTGTTCAGGACAATGGTTTATTGATCCCAAGGGCAAAAATGTCAAAGAGGAACATCTCAACAGCTGCTTGGGTTCTGGGTCMGAAAGACATCTTTATTCAATTATTTAAGCATGTAATCACATGATTCATTTTTTGCCCTGAACAAAAATTTATCCAATCAGTTTTTTGAATAGATACCTAAATAGATATTTGGAGGTAAGAGATGAGGCAATAGAAGACTGAGCTGTGAAAACATAGGGAAGGTAATATTTCAATTATAAATATATAATAATATAATATAATTAYAAATATATAATATTCATATTTACCATAATGTTGAAATCCAAGGAGAAATGAAGGAGGATGGACATGGCATTTGACTACAGGGATGGTGTTACTTAAATACAACCTGTTTTAACGTAATAGAAAAGGCCTCAAGGACTTTGAAGGAGCAAGATGAGAACAAAGGAGAGCAAGAGCTGAAGGAGAGGCAGATGCTCCATATGGAGTTGGGAAAAACAGTGYCAGGGAGCATGGCATGTGCATTGTGAACTGATGGGTTGTGACTGAAAAAAGTAGACAAAAAAGAGGGTGAGAGGAAACACAGGGCACTGGAAATGGAGCTGTTGGTGCCTGGGAAAGGGAGTTTAGCTGKCAGCCAGTGGTTTCAGTGTGGTCCATTAAATGTTCCGCTTGCTTCTTCAGTTTTCAGAGAAAGAGGAGAATGATGCTGCTCTGTGCTGGTGCTCCCACAGCTGGTCCTGTGCCTGCTGCTGTCAAAACTGGTCATGCTGAGAGACAATGATCACAGGTGGAGACTGAGCTTCCAAACACCTATTGCCTCCTCTGCTTTCCTGTGGAGCAGCCTTGCTCCATATGTGGGACACCAGCTTACTCTCCTGCTGCCCTCCCTCCTGCTCTCTGGAATGCTCCTGTGAGGCAAAGACTCAGTGAAGTTCAGAATAAATTGACTTMTAGCTTAAGCATGATTGTGCATTAAGACTATTCATCAGAAACCTTCTGGTTTCCWGATGGAAGCGATGGATGAGCTCTACAGGGCCCGCCTGTGTGTACTCAGTCAAAGGCAGCTGGCATTTTGCCTCAGTACAGATTGTAGAATCCATCTACATGAAAGAAAGATTTCAGTATCTCACTCTAAGCCTGAAGAATCAAGACTGGAYTTTCAATCCTATTTCTCACTCCAGCTACTTCAGTGACCTGTGGTAGCACATTTTATACCACAGCTTTCAAAATGACTGGTAATCTTGCTGCCACACAGCCTGATCTTCAGATGTGCTCAGCTCCAATTTTCAACTTAAAAACTAAAGACTATATTTGAAAATGCTGCTATTGCCTCTGGCCCAATATTCCTGTTTGTAATAAGGAGTTAGCTTATTTCCCAAGAATGCCGAGAATTTAATTACATAATGTCTGCAAAGCAATTGGAAGAAAAGCACTATATAAGTGTTAAGCATTATAATTGTATTAAATGTGTATGACCAGTATTGCAGGGAAGGGATGTGATTATCTAATAAGCAATGACCTCTCATCACCAGCAATAAAAGACTTTGCAAAGACCACAATGTTCTGCTAGCAGAGACTGTATTAAATGTCTAGGCTATCAAGAAGTGCTTTTTAAGTTTTCATTGCACAGAAGGTTAAAAGAATTTCAGTTAAAAACATGCTCTGCCCAATCAGAATATTCTCTGTACAAATGGTTTTCCAAATGCTGGTACAGATATTAACTGGAAGAGCTAATTTGAGACTATCTCCTGTCACCAGTGCAGCTTCAGATGAATGARTTTTAATCTGACCCTCAAGAGTCAGTCTAGCTGAATAATAACAATGAAAAATGCATGAGAATAGCAATTTCAACATGGCTATTTCACAGACAAGCTTATTTTATGCATCACTAGCAAATAAATCAAGAAATTGGATGGACTTTCTGAATGTCTTTCACTGTTTTAAGTAAATCTATCTGACCAGGGTAACCATCAGTTCCAAAGATTGGAGAGTAAACAGAGGAGGAATATTGATTGATTGCTTTATTTGGAATGGAATTCCTAACACCACTTTTGCCAGGAATTTAGCTGATAGGGGTTGAACTTGCTATCTTGTTGCTATAAACTGAACTATAAGATATCCTAATTGCTAGCATTTGGATTTCACTGGTTTTCTAAACAGAAACTGCATCTGGAAAAACCCTTSTGCAAACTTTTCATAAATACCATAGAATAACAATCGACTGTTACAACAAGTTGTTATATAGCTCTGTGGAAGGGACTAATGAAGTGATTTTAAAAGGCTTCCACRAAATATRCTATAATGTGTGCTAATTCRTGACAATGGGAATTACATATTACCACCAAAAAATAAACTAGTTAGTTCAAGTTCAGGTGTCCAAAAAAAAAAAAAATCAGCACATTCTGGCACAATGCTGTGGTCTGTCATTTTTRCTCTAAAATTTTCCCACTGRGAACTCACAGTGTACCACTATTAGGCAAACAAACAAAAATATTGGGTTTGGTGTGTTATTTTAATATTAGATGTTCAGATTTAATTTTCAGTGCCTGGACATATTTCATATGATTTGGAAGATGGACCAGACCTTTGTGTTAACACGAAACAGAAAAGTTTTTAGATTAGTTCTTACTAGTGGATTCAAGTGGAGTTCAGAAGTTTCTTTAAAACCATCAAGCCCTGAACAGTATCTGACAAAAACAACAGATCATACTTTGTTTTTAAAGGGAAATTTGACRTATTTTACTTGAGGAGTGTTCGCTTTTGCTATATAAGAAATGATGAAGCTTCAGGATAATATTCTTTAACATAAATTGCTGTATATATGTCCATATTTGATAATCTGTATAATCAGATGTTCTTTTTAAATTATTTTCCCTGAAATCCTCAAGCATGCACATATGCRTTCAGCTTGTTCTATTAAACACAACAAGTTAGATACTTGACATGTTGTTATACCTTTACAGACACACAGGAAATAAATTTGGGCTGTTACATGTAGCATTGAATGGTGGGGACTGAAGATTATGTTGGAGAAATCTTAAACAAAAAGCTTGTTTCATTCAGTCTATTCTATCTGGATCTCCATTCCTATGGGCACTTTAAACATGATATCAGGATTATAAAGAAAATTACATACTGCCAGTGTACTTCAAATTGCATTGCTAAGAACAAARCTAAGCAAATGTTAATGAAACTGTTCTTTTCCAAATCTTCAGCAGAAAGGTGATATGAAGCCCTTCTGGGTTTCATTTCCAATATCTTTCTCTCTCGGCCTGATATTTGCAGACTGATACAGATGAGAGAGAAATCCTCCTGGGCTATTTGAGATAACTGAGCCCATTGCTTTCTATGGAACTTCCTCTGTAAAAAATGAAATGGCTGTGTGATAACCAAAAACCCACCTGGAGAATGGATCYAGCAAAAGAATGGTTGAAGGAAGTATCCAATGAAAGTCCCAAAAGRTGTGAGTTCAAAGGAAACAACAACACATATACAGATAAATCTGTCTTTAAAGGCATATAACTAAAACTAAATGTACAGTGTTTCTATTGCAATTCAGGAAAGCCTGGCTTCATAGGTTCAGAAGAAAACCAGAATAAAATTCCATGAAACTCATAACCATGTTTGTACTAACAGGATGCATCTCAGTGAAAAGATAAATTTCTATGACCTAGGTTCATACCGTATCATTAACACCACTYTCATATGAAAGATTAGGTCAATATAAGGTTTGCACTCCACAGAGTGGAGAAATAGAAATACTAAGTCTGAGTAGAAAAATCCTCTATGGAAATCCCTGTCCCAGTGAAATTTGTTGATAGTTTACTTCCAGCACTGTGTGGCTGATGCAATTCAGAAGCACACTTGGATTTTGTCTGAGTTAACATCTATTTTCAAACAGTACTACAGCATGYGAGCCAGGGTGACTGCCATCAACAGGAAGATCCACAGAATTCTAAAGGATATCTTGGAAAGCCACAGGGAAGATAAATTCAGAAATGAAACAAGAGACTCTGGTCAAATGTAGCCAGAGATTGAGCCTCCCCGCTTTCAGTGGTATCATTTACAASATTTTCAGAGCAAGTATATTTAACACAGTAAATCTTCAGTCCTGCATCAACTGAATGATTGCAATGGATTATCCTTTCATTACCTTTCATGTTTGGAGAAGGTGTGCTGAAAGTATGATAWCTATGTAAAAATGTCTCAATAAAAAACAAAATATCAAAGCTGAAAGAAAGCAGTGTTTAACAGGTATTTTCCAGCAAGTTCAGTGGGAGGACAAGACTTTTGAAAATTGGAGGAAGACTCTGGAAGGAAAAAGGTCAATTGATACTACAAAATATTTGTGTATATGTGCATAAAGCAAAGCATTAATGATGGAGTTGGTAAGAAATAAAAAATCAGGCAGAAATAATATCCTGAAGCTCTTTGAAGAAAATAAAAAGACTTGTACTCAAACAGGTTCTTTCAGCATTTAAAACATGTTCAAATGAAAAACAGGCTTGCTGTGTAAAAGAGACTTATTCATTCAGGGTTAAACAGTGATCCCAAAGAAAATGCCTTTAAATACCTTTGCACACTGCTTGGTAATAGATGGACAAGACAAACATCTTTCTGTTAGCATGAATGCTTAGTCAGAAGAACTACTCATAGACTATTTTCTGTGTGAAAAATATCAAGAGATAGCTGCAAGGGACTTTAGATAGTTTGTAATTAATCCAGCAGAGCCYGGTAATAACTGACCATAGACTGACCTGTCTGAACTATTATTACTGCTAGTTACTYATTGAAAATTCATTTTTGAAGTAATTCAACCATGTTATTCAGCACTGGAATTGATCACACCATGGCAGTGTGCATCAGACTTGCTCTTTATGACGAGCTTGTTTCAGCTAATGGCTCTCCATATGTAATCAAGGAACTCCATTGGGTTGCAAAGAATTGGGATTTCATGCCTCTGACTAACAGCCTGAACTAGTACGAGCCAAAGCAAATGAGAATAGTTAGGAGTCTTAGCTGAGCTTGTCAGCCTACCAAAAGACATTTACAGAACCACAGGCTGCACTTACACACATATACAAGCAGAAGACAAAAATCAACAGATTTCATTGGACAGTGCAGACTAATGCTGTAAGCTTTTCAAACCATGACAAAGCAAACAAAACCCCTTGGATACATAGAAAAAGCTAGAAATGCCACCAAACCATTAATGTCTAAACAATTAAAATCTTTCTTCACAAGACACTACCAGATAAAAAAGAAATGCTGGATGATTTTTGGTGTGTTGCCATGGTACCTGAACCAGCCACAGGCTAGAAAATCACAGCCTGTTRGCCTTGTATCTTAACAAACTCTCTGACACTACCAACACTAGGCAGATGAAAAATGTCACATGGTAGCACAACCATGATCTCAAGAGCCTTTGACAGCAACTCACCAAGACTGAAGAGAAAGAGCCCTTCTAAAACCAGTATGGGCACAGCCCTTGATGACACCRGAACTATACCTAGGAAAGTATAAAAAGACAAAATTACTGCACATATGGGGAATGCTTAACCCCCACATGTGGCTGGACAAAGAGATTTTTGAACACTTGGGGAAAAAAAGCATTAGTATCAGCCCAGTTCAATCTTAATTTGGAGGGAAGAATTATGTAGATTTAAGGGATGCCTGGGAAATGACATGAGCAAGAACCTCATGTCTTCCTTACGTGTGTGTGCACACACATGTACATAAACAGACGACTGTGCTGAGGTAAGAAGAGAGAGCAAGTTTGAAAGAACTCATTAAGAGACKGTTTGTTTAATTTGTTGATCTTGAATGGATCTTCATTCCACTGAGTTCCTAAAACCAAGACATTGCAACTGCCAAGTTATGAAGTCCTTGTTTCTCCCAAACTCTGTCTTAAGTCAGTGGGATTTTGTATAACAAAGGATTCAAATATTTAAGGTAGAGTCAGTACAATTGATGCCAACATAGACAGCAAAAATATCTTGGTGTTAAAATCCCCCATCTTCCAAAGAAGGAAATTTCTCTCTTTTCTGTGCCTCTGACAAAGGTAAGCATTTGAAACATGATCAATTTTCTTTTTCATAGTCTGCATCTATTTAGTTTATGACTATCTGTTGAGAAGCTTCTTCTCTAATACATATCCACGTGGAGAGAGAACGATAAGATGTTAAAACAGGGGAGCAAGGAAGAAGGAGGATCAAAATGTAAAAATCTGGATGGACATAGCACCAACACTCCCCTAAACATTAGGCATGTGGCAACGAGATAACAAAATACTATTTCAAACTGTTCTTTGGCCTCCCTGACTGGGGAGAACATGCTTGTGCTAGCTGACGAGAGCCATAACCCAGATTTTCTCTTGGCTTTCCCTTGGTGAGGAGCCAGGCCCTCTGGCTAACTTAATTTAAAGTTGCTGTAAACACTCTGCCAGTGCATTTATSAAGGATGTGGGAATTCCTGGTGGAACAAGTGCACCGTGCAGTTCACAGAAACACGAGGGTGTTACTTTGAAGCTGTGTACATCGGTGYCTAAACCATGCACCAGCACAGTCATTTCTCTCCTTCCTTTAGGGCACACACAAAAGAAGCTGCCTAATGCAGTGCAGATGGTTTATTGTACAGCAACATCCTTGGTTAAACTGTGACAGGAAAATATACAATATAGAGCATTTATTTTTCCCTTATTACTAAATCTTTAAATTGAAGGTGAATTTATCTCACTAAGTTTACAAATCTACAACATCATGAGCTGGTCACCATTCACTGTCTTTACATCTGATGAGAGAAAGAAATGTTGTAAAGATCAATAATTTCACCTGATTTGAAATTTTGTTTTCAAAGGGTCCTTTTTTACAAATGTCCTTTTTTCTATGGGCTACAACAGTATCCAGATGATCTGCATGAAAACAAACCTACATTGTTACATGTGTAAGAATTCAYTAAAGTTTTTTACCTGACCCGAGTCTTTTTTTCTGTCAAGCCAGGACGTTGAAGAGAACCTGAGTGACCTGTTAGTATTTTGATTATAGTGATGAAGATTTTTTAACCAACAAGTTTTTTTGCTGTACAATTTCTGCTCTTAATATGCTATTTAAACACATCTAACAAATCTAGGATGAAGATCAGGTATTAGGATGTCAGCTTCGGAAATATTTCCAAAGAACTATTATTTTAATCTCCAAATCAGCTAAATTATCTATTAATTAGTTAAGTCTACACCATAAGCATGACTCCATAACAAACTGAGCTACATTACTATGCTGGTAAGGACAGCTTTATTTTGAACTTTCAGCACAGAATCATTAAAATCATAGTGTTATCTTTATTGAGCATTGTGTATATATCCCACTCAGGTTTGAAAGATTATACATTATATTTCATCCCTGTCAAAACTGTATTTCTCTTGACTTTGTCCAGTCAAGAGAAATGTGTGTTCCAGTCCTAGCAAATCAACACATCATAAGGTTTGCTGCTCCAATTAACAAGAGAAGGTGGCTTTTATGTCAAGGGTAAATAATCTGTAAAGGGTAAATAATCTTATACTATTCATCTCAAAGTCCTTAAAGATTTTAGTTTGGTAAGAAAAAAAAAAAAAAACAACTTAGTTTTTTGTCTCCCTGAAGTCCAGTCTTCTCTTAATAACTCTCATAAAACAGTGAAAACCACAGCCTTTACACTGAAAGGAATCCCACCCAAGAAGAAAGGCATCCTTCAGTAACAATAGCATGTGCTCATGCATATAAATAAGACAGTGCAGTTAAGASTCTGTGGAGCATTTGACTCACATTTTCACATTCTTGAGTGCTTTGATCTACTAGCTTTTAATGTAGGTGTTTGCTAATATAATTAGGGAAAAGTCATAAACAATTTCACCAAAGACCGAAGCTCAAAGATTTCTTTTCAGGATCCTACAGTGAGCCTATCACTGTGATAACTTCTGCAATGAAATGTGCAACAGAAATTTAACTCAGACATGGAAATTATTTGCCTGTCTGCATCTGATTTATCTTTCCTGTCCTGGGTTATTTTTATTTAACCTTCTGCCAGCTCTCCCACTGCAAATGCTGTAGTGGAAACTTAAGAAAGTTCCTCTAAATAAATTAAAGGAGGGTAAAGCTGTTCAGCTACAACCGGTTGTAGATTGACTTTTCCAATACTGTCCTGACTTGATCAATGAAAGAATGCATTTTCAGGTAATGCAAAAAACTCTTTGGAAAAGAAGCCTGGATATTTACTCACACAATGTGTGGCTATTTATATAGGGCAAAGAAGGAATAAATCAAGTCTTAACTCAATCTGTAAACGATGCTGTAAAATACATAACAGAAGACAAAACCCAGAAGAGTGCTTATACTGTTTAGAAACAGAGTAAAGGGGCCATTCAACAAAAAAAAAGACATAGAGACTGCATTTATTACAATAAACTGAGGTGTGAGACCAAAGTTTGCGCTCTCCCATGCAAATGTTCTGTGTATAATTGTTAGCAGACTGTGTCATGGCTGTGGCTGAGCCAGATGCCAGATTCCCAGAGAGAGACCTACCCTGAACTGCTGGATAGTTCTGACTAGGAAGTGATCCAGAAAGCAGTATGGATGAAAGCATCTGGTTTGGAGCAGGAGGAGGGAATTTAGCTGGACAGATGTAAGCCAGGCCATGCTCTTGCCCTGAGAGCCAAGGAACAGGATCAGGTCCCTGCTCTTTATCCATAAGTGCAGGTATGGCCACACGWGTTCACAGGGGAATAAAAGTTTTGCTTTCCTGTAGAAAAATGTGTTTTTACTCTACAAATCATAGGCACCCTATGCTAAAGATCTTGTTGAAGGTGGGAAGCATGGAAATTTTATCATCTTTAATGAAAAAATTCATACCCATTACAATTATTGTTCGAATCTCAGCAAGTAAACAAGACTTGTTAGTTCATGTCCCAGAAGAAAGGGAGGGAAGAAAGGGAGGGAAGAAAGGGGGAATCTTCCCTCTTCTTATCAGAATTATTCTGTGGTCAATAGTGAGTAATTTTGCTGTGTTTCCTGTATGAATAAAAATTCTCTGTGGTCTAAGCACTGAAGATCTGATTAGCAAACCTTRTGAAGATGTTCACAGTTTAATACAAATGACACTTGCTAACTTTTTAGTAAGTGAAATAACTTAATGAATAATTGGCACATTGTTATTTGATACCTGCTCAATTATTTAATAGTAAAAGAAAGAGTGTAAGTTTTTAGGTAAATATTGCTATCTGAACTTGTTTAGCTGTGGTGCTAAGATCATGGTGGCTGTTGGTCATCCTGTGTTCTGACTAAAAGTTTTCTTTTCAGAGGCACGGACAGTGGGGGSTCTCACAGTATTTGTGAATTTGGGGTGTGTAAAAAAACTCAGAAAGGAGGTCAGACATTTATTTTCCTTTTGGCATTGCCTGTTGTATCTTATAGAAAATTCCTGATTCATCAAAGAGCACTGCGACCAAGTATTCCACTCAGTTATTGGCAACTGGATTAAATTTCCAGGGAAAAGGAAACGTAAGAAAGGTAAAATACAAGATTTAGATTAAGGTTTTGAATCAATAATCAATTTACATTAAAAAAAAAAAAAAAACAAAAAAAAAAAAGAAGGGTTGCAGTCTCTAGGTTGCACAAGTAAAGTTATGACCTACAAGTGTTAAGTACAGATATAGTGACAGTCTCTGATTTTCACAGAGACTGTCAGACCAAAATGTTTAAAACCATGACTCAAAGAAAAGATAGAAAACAAACATACCGCTGCAGCAGTTACTCTAGCACAGGGAACGCTACAACTTACCAAGTGAATATTTTAAAAAGCAACCAAATTTTTTCCAAATAAATATATTTTAAATACTCTGTCCAGACTTCTTGGAGTGATGTTTTCTATCTCCGCCAGGATGTCARGCTTATGTCGCAGGTTCTGAAGTTAACTCTATGTATAGAAATCAGAATCTAAGGTTAAAATCCCAATTGCTTTGTTTCTACAGCTCATTCAAGAGATTYCYARCTCTAACTTGACCAAGTACTGCCTTCTGAGCAATGTTTTATGGTAATATTTRCCCTGGAATAGGTGRATATGTAAGTTATTAGRCATGAATATTAGACATTTATTTAAYARACATGGAATTTYRATGTCATTAACCTKTACTCCTATAGGTGTAACATTAGGGTTAGCTCCAAKAACTGRARGTCCTAGCAAAAAAGCTTTGCTCAYAGTTCAATAGGAGAYACCATTTGAATTTTCASATTTCTTGCAAAGGGAACTGACTARTCCTTTCATTGCTTAGTCTGAAAAGGACAAAATATTGCAAAGGGAAGCATAATRGCACTATTTCCCAAAGTAATTTAATTGCCCCTGATGCTTCCCTAACTTTTGACAGCRCTATCAGAAGAAACAAGGTACTGCTTCCACGACTTAATGGTAATGCCTTCATCTAGGACAGCAATAATTGAGTTTTAATGTCCTGCRCAGTTGCTTGTCATAAATCCTCTCTGTGTGAAACTCTAACCTCTAGAGTTAGGCAAGATTAATGGTTAACAGTGTATATAATATTTATTAAACCTCTTTTTATATTGCTTGGCAATCTGTGCTGCCATCAAACAACTTGAAATAATTGACATTTAGCGCATCAACCTTCTTTTGACTAAGAAGCATGACATTCATGGAGATAGTAAACATTTGGCAATTGCTGTAAATGTCTCCAAATTTAACGCCATGACCTTTTCTCAGGTAAATGTTTTGGGATAAAATGTAAATAGTGATTTGCTGTATGTCAAATATCATGCAACATCAAGTTTACTGTCTTATTATTCTTGAGAGGCTTGCAACTTGATTTTGACCTGCTGGTTCATCTTTTAAACTTTTGTAGAAAATACATATGTGTGGGTTTTTTTCAGTCTATTTTTATGACTTGAAGACTAAGAAGATCATTGGATTTGTGTGGGGGGGAGGGGGTTGTAGTTTTACTGTTCTATTGATAAGAACCCAGTAAAATTACCCCTAAAATAATAAGAGGAGGAACATAAATTTTGGCAAGGTGACTTTAGTAATGTATATGTCACAGTATTTAAATTTTTTTTGTATGTGCTCTTTGTTTGTCCTGTCATGCACTCTAACACTCTGAAGACAGTGCTCCACAAACAAACAAAATGAACAAAATTCATGCTAGAAAAAGCAGCTGAAAAAAAATTACTACAAAAGCTCCAATCAATGTTGGATTCATTAAGGTCAAAAAGGCTTTATTATGTTGTGATTGAACTTGGTCCAGAATGAGCACAGCAGGGGTCTGATTGCGTGTGAGGTCAGCAGATAATTATTTATGTTTAACCACTTTGGAGTACAGTTAATTTGGAAAGAAAAGCTGGAATATTTTCCTGGATTTGCCTGGGATCTAGGAATTGAGGCATTTGATTACTAACATGGTTCCTACCAGTGAAAACACATGCAAGCAAGAAAACATTCCTGGAGTGAGAGGAACATGGGGAATTACTGAAGGATCTGCTTTGCTCAATGGGSAACAAAGGCAGGGTGTTATGAGAGCAGAAACAAGAAATGTACATGTCTGTGGCCCATGTCTTGTCTTCCTGTTATCATATTCCATTGCTGTTTGGCTAAATTCCACACAATCCTATAGACCCTTGATCACTTTGAGCACAGGGAGGTGAGAATAGCAACTCCTGTCAGGAGAAGCCTCAGGTTTGTCTGAAGGCAAACCCAAACCCTTCGGCTGTTGGCGTTACCTCCACTTTAACCATGAATTTGAAAAGAGCTTCTGCTACGGAGGTCTGCTAAGGATAGTCTTAGAGCACAGCACTATTTGCTGTGATCCAGCTGTCATTGCCTAATCATTATCATCACTGGTCTGTTGGATGGTCCTGCTGCTCCAATTCATTTAATCTGCTGCCTTCAGAATACRGGTTTACACAGAAAATTCCAAATGAGGCACATAAAGCCTCAGCTAGGACTGTTCCTGTAAAACTTTCTCAGCCTTGTTGTTATGATCCATTTCAGTTTCTTCTTCCCATACCTTCACAAAGAGTTTAGGAAGAATGAAGGTCTTGGGTTGTCATTGAACAGCAAACCTCTCCCCAGAAAATTTCAAGCAAGACCAGACAGAGATATTTTCTGCTCAGCCCAGCTGCTAAACTGGGGTCTCTTRCATTTACCGTCAAAAAGCAACCTGCAATTTCTATTCCTAATCCTTCACTCTGCTGAAAAATATATGTGCCTGGAACAAACTGTTCCCTAAACAACATATTTCCTGTGGTCACTAAGGCTTTTGTTCTCTCTACAGGCCAGCAAAATCCTTTGCATGGGTAGCCAGATGTGTTTGTTTTGATAATTAAGCTTTCAGACATCTATTCACCTCTGTGCCAATGTTGTATTTAATGAATTCTCTTACTAACAAATATGCTCTATAAAATAACAACAACAGCAATAATAAGAATAAAACAGCTAAAATGAATAGCTGAAATAAAATGGGCTACCTAGATTCACTTACCTGGGAATATATTTGGATTTGTGTTGATGAAAAGGGTATGAAATACCCTCAGTGTGGGAGGTGTACACAGCAGAACCCATTCAAGCTAAATATCACARTACATATTTCAAACATTTGGATGTRTGAYGGAAATTGGAGCAAATCCTTAGTCTGGTCATTAACCAGAGCATAACCTGAGAACAATATCAACCATCCTGTAACAAGTCAGACATATCTGCAGAGTAGCAAGGATCAAAAGCCCCATCCTAAGACAACCTCAGCTGAAAAGGTAGAGCACAGGATGCTGTATTTTTGCGTGGCTTACATGACAGATGATGGAGCAATAAGGATGAAGCACATTCTACCAGTTTGTCAGTGTCTGCAGACTACCAAACAGTAAGTGTGGATATGTTTTTTAAACAGTAGGAAATTAGCTTTATATTCACAGTGACATATTCAGTGACTGAAGATGTCTATCCTCTAACTACCTATTTGCAGGACAGGGAGTATAAAACTCATTATCTCTTGTCTCAAACAACAATCAAGTACWCTGATGAGGAAAAGAGCTAAATCCATCAAGCCATCAGTAGCTGTAATCAATAACCAAAGCCACAGGCTCAGCCATCAAGCCCYAAGTGGCAAGAGAAGATAAAGGAGCTATTTGTTATGGTAATAATGAACCTATAGTCAATAATAATGTTGCAAATATATAAAAGTTTAGTTGGATTTCACCAGCCTCCAACTTCCTTAGGTACTCTGCTTCAGGATCACATTGAGAAATTTTGACCTTCCCTATTGATTAAATGGCAATTTCATGTAGCCAATGATTAGATAATCCAATCATATCTGCCAAAAGTGATCAACCATATATGAAATAAAGGGCAGRAGTTGTGTAATTTACAGTCCAAATGAGCTGGTTCCTGTGGCTCTGATTAAATAAAACAAAAAATCAAATTAAATAGTGATCAAATTACAGGGGTGGCACTCTAACAATTTGAATTTTTCATGATTCATTTAATTTGAGACAGCACTTAGCTAAAAACTAAATAAAAAAGAAAACCGTCTTTAGTACTTCTTTCTTTGAAGTTAATTAGTCTTACTTAAAACTATTTCTTGAAACGCCATGGAGCTATTTTCAAAGTCATTCAAGTATTATATCTACACCACACATAAAAGCGCTGACAACACYCTCAGTGATAAATTTAATTTGGGAATAATGATTCCATTTTTTAAAAATATTTTTCCCAAGCTGTTTCAATCCATTCCAGAGAGGTTGCTTCTATTACACTGCTGAAATAACATCTTCAAAGCATCAGTTTGGTTTCTTGTGTCCTAAACTTCACCAGGCAATTCAGCCTGGAGGATTTAGGCAACTTTTCCTATGGGAGAAAGGGGAAAGGCAGGTGGCTCCCCCAGGACACTCTCCTCCTGGAGGGAGAAGAAAGARAAGTGTCTGTGGTCACTGATCTGCRTCAGGCAACAGATCCAGGTACAGGTGGGGATGTCAAGCATCAGAAAAGTGATGCATGCACTGGCAGAGCTATTTCTGGAGATGGACAGACTACAGCTGTGCCTGTCAAAGCAGGGGAGGGAAATACTGTGAAGCTACCTCGGGGTCGCATGCATCGTTAGACAGCTTTGCGTGACATAGCTTTTTCCATGAATATGGGAAGGGAGCTCTTTGAATGGAGAGTTTGTGTTAAGCTCCTGCCCAAAATGACATCTGGAGTACACTGTCCATTTTTAATCAAGAACTCAATGCCAAAAATGTAATTAGATTGTCACTGTATCTCCTGTATCCAGATCAATAGGTCAAATATTCACAAGAATGCACAGGTGGTAATTTTTTGACAACACAGGTTCAGAAATAAAACAATTACTGTAAGTTCAGCATCAAAGCTMTACTGGGGACAAACTGGAAGACAGGTATTTTCTGGGAAAAATGCAAGTGAAAAATAAGAAAGCGGAAGGTGGAATGAAATAAAATAAGACTGATTTGGTACATTGTTTACTGATGTAATTTTAGAGTTGAAAACAATGTCAAGCTAAACAGTGGTTTAAAAGCAGGTAATTAAAAAAAAAAAAAGCCAAATTGAGTCCTTTTGTAACTTTGTTGTTTTACTAACACTATTCTGTATAATTTCATGTCCAGTACTTCAACTTTTTGGGGTCTGAGTAATTCACTCTTCTAGATTCTGACTTTCTTTCTTATCCCTGGACTCAGGATTTTCTCCTTTTTTAATTATTAAATTGTTTTTTATTTGGCTGGGAAAGCTGATTCTTGAGGACTTATGACTGGAGTGAAGAAAAAGACTAGATCTAATTTGTTACTCTTGTTCTGCATATTTTGACATTGAAAGAAATAATGATTTATATGAGAACAATGAAGAATCATTTCTACCTTCAAAATAAATTTTCTGTTCTCTTCATTCCTCTCCACCTTATTTTTTTAAGGTAGTAGCTATAAAATAAATAGGCTTGAAAAGCAATCCTTATGCATGATGGTCAAGGTTCAACACAAGATTAGTAAACCTAACTTTAAGCTGGTTTTCCCTGAAAGTTAGATTAGGATGTACCTCTCCTGTGTACCTGTAGGAGTACTTTTTCAGCATTGAACTAGTTCCCTGACTGTCTACAAACTATCTTCAATACAATCTTTGGAGGAAGACCTCCCCCTAGTAAAATGTGCTCTACCAGTGCCAAAATGTGTCATTCTAACTGAGCTTTTTTATTGCCTTGGGGTCACCAAGGAATTGCTGCTTTTGACTCAAACGTTACGGGCAATTCACTGTAATACTGGTACCATTGTTTTATCTTGAAGTAATTATACTTCTAAAAGGCTGACACAAAACTATAAAAAAATGTACTACAGGTAAACTTAGACAGATGATCACCTGTAGAAAAAATTCTAGGCTATAGCTATAAGAGACTATGTAATCAGTATACAAACCTGTGAAATTCCAAAGGCTATGAAGAGCCGTGAAAGTAGATGGCCTGAGTAAATCAGAAAGAGATCTACAAGACTTCAGTATAGTTGAATATAACAGAATTTGGGTTTATATTTACATAACATACAAAAAGAAGGAAATTACAGTTGCAAATTCAAGCACATCAAAGGTGACGCAGTCTTAAATCAGCTCCCATTTATTATATATCATGATACAGTCTTTAATGACATGATARCATACCCCTACCTCATTAAGTGTGCAGAATGTACTGTGATTAAAGGAAGAATGTTTTACAGTAGGAAAAAAGCACCTTCTGTTACAGCACAGGATGAAAGCTCAGGAAAGCTGGGTGTAATTGTGGTTCTATCACAGACTGCATATGTGAAGGCTATCAGACGGTAGATGAAAAAGGATTTGGAATATGACTGCACGGCAAAACTTGTACTTGCTAATTTCTGAATACTTKATATTTTCAGAAGTATCTTTCACTTAACATCATTCTCTGTCTGAAATATGAGCTCCATGCAAGGAAACTACAATAAAGTTATGAGTTGCTCRAGAGTCTTCTACTGGTGATAAATGCTTTTTTATTTCAATTACATTGAAATACATAACAGTTATTATGAACAGTAAACCAGGGAAGTAATTTTCACCACAATGCAAATTAAATTCTAATAAAGCAATGCAGACCAATGAGGAAATTAAAACATTCTTGCCTTTTTAGCTCATCTGATACAGATTCACACATTGAGTCATTAAATAATGGAAGTTTTCAATATTCAAAATACAAATAAACTTTTGATGTGTTCTGTTAATGTTTTTCTGTACAAAGCATTTTTCTGGCAGACAGTCCTACTCTGCACAAACAAACTCTAAATCTGGGCCTAAAAATATCACAGCACAAAGTAAGTGGTGCCTTCCTTAGCCAACCCATTGTAGATACCCTCCAACCATGTTTTCATTAAAACACTTCCTTTCATGTTTGTTTTCAAAGTATTGCAGAACCTCTTTCTGAAACCAAGCAGGAAAAGGCACTTTTTCAATTGTACAAGATACTTCTTAGACACAAGAAGAAAGATAAATAAGATGCTAAAAGAGTAATTAGTATACCGAATAATTCACGGCCCTATGTTAAAATGTATAGAAATGTACAGATTTGCATTCTCTGACTCTCTGCTATCTCATTTTATAMAGGAACATGTTGTACATTTTTCAAAATGTTAGCTGAATTGTAATTGGCACTTGAAACAAAAGCTTAGTGAGAGTAAGAACTTTTATCAACTGCTAGTGTTGCTTAAATGAGAGTTAATACAGTAAATATTTTAAAACAATACAAAACTACAAAATGATAAATTATAAACAAAAAAAACCAAACTGTTTTGATTGAGGTTGAGTTTCTACAGTTTTTTCATGCTGAAACTCAATAATCGTTTTTGAAGTCAGTTCTATTTTTTCTGCAAGCCAAAACAGACATAAGCACAAAAATGCTGTTTATAAATCTGAAAAGTAGATGTTTTCAAAACTGTAATGTTAAGGTTTTTGATTGCTAAAGAAATCTTTTTAGTAATATTGCAAAAAGCAAAAATTCATCACAGAAGAAAATGAGAAAAACACGTATGAACTAATTTCTGACGTCAACAATTTTGGAGTAATATGATATAAAACCTGTGATCTGCAATTACTAATACCCAAATAAACTGATTTACCACTAAGTACTTTTTGCTCCACTCAAAATACCTTGGCATTTAAAACTCTTTTTAGGACATTGACGTATATTCATTTATTTCAGCCTCGTATCCCTAAATATCTTTGATTTTCCTGCAACTGTGATTCCATATCTRTTAATAATTTCAGTCAACAGAAAGTACTCACTGTCCTTTTAAATGTGAAAAACTATGTAAAGATAATACATAGCAAAGACATTAACTATACACAGTCAATCTTTAATCTTACTTAATTTGGYTTAACAGGGTTACCAACCGTAACTTGAATGGGGAGTTTTTGGGGTTGCTGCAAAATGTAATTTAGCACATCTTGGAATATGGGCAGTAATATAAGCAGTGTTGTGAGATATTTGATAACCATTTATGAAAGATTCTAATGTAAAAAAAAAAAAAGGTGAATTAATATTTTTACAAAACCAATTGTTCCCTGCTATAAAGTGCATAAAATGTTCAGTAGAACATCCCAGTTTCTCTGTTGCTGCACTAACAGCACACTGATTTAACCCTTCTYTTTCCTGCTTTATAGAGAGTTTAAATTAGATTTTGTAGTAAGATGAATAGAGGTCCTTGATTTCATATTTCCAGTGAAATTGGTGTTCAGGACACTTTCCAAGTCGGAGGCTGTCTACCTGAATTTCTGAGGACAGCTGAAAATGGATAAGAGACCAATTTGTAGTTTGTACCTGAGAGGACCGGTTAATATTATTTTTTTAAATTACATATTGTAATTGATATATTTATATATATTATCATTTATTTATTCATTTATTTATTATCTTTATAATTTGTGGCTCCAAACTGGGGCTCCACAGAGAGTTTCTGGCCCTTGTGGCGGATCCCTGCCCTGCTTGCACTGAGCGCGGTGAGCAGCCAGTGGGTCTGGGGCTCCTTCCACAGCCCCCGTGGAGGATGTTTCCAGAAGAAAGCTCCACAGCTGGATGGAGCAATGCGGTGATGGCTTGTCTCAGGGCTGTGGGCACAGCAGGAAAGGGCGATTTGCATCCTGCACCCTCCGCTGTGCGCTGAATGCAGCTGAACCAAGCAGAGAATATAAATCTACGCCGTGCCCGCACACATCCTGAACACCTAACGCGAGGTGCAGAATAGCACGGATAAATATCACAGATTTAAATGCAGCAAAATGAGACTTTGGGAACTCTGTTACCATTAAAAATCCTTTCAATATGGGGTTGTTAACAGCACACATTTTTTGCTTAGACAGCATAATTGCTTCTTAAACAATAGGTGGGCCATCATTCCTGTTCTTTCCTCTGGGAGACCTTCTCTGCCTCAAAGCACTTATAGCAAGTTACACAGAGAAAACTACACATTATTAGATAGGTGGGTGGCATCTTGATATTTTTTCCTCCTCAGGATTCCTCTGGTACTGAACTGAATGTCTGCCAACCTTTGGATGAGCACCTGCATGACAGAATGTTTCTATCTGAGTGCTGTAACTATTCTTAGACAACGTTTATTTTAATATTCCSTTTTTAGTAGATTTGCTTGTTGGTCTAGATTGCTAAAAACGTCTATACATTGAAACACCACCCAGCTTATATCCAAAAAACTCTAACTTGTAATAATTTATCTA
>NW_026623275.1:2413942-2434575 GCF_030028575.1 Malurus melanocephalus
GGGTGTGGAATCAAAAAGCTTGAAAGGTTTTTTTTCTAAGTTCATGCATCTGTTCAACTTAAAAGGAAGAGCTACAGGAGTCCTGATATCCAGACACTATCTCATATTTCCTGGTGATATGTCAAAACACACAGCAATGYCCTTCACTAAATAAGGTGGAGTCAGGAAACTTTCATACCACTTTTCCTTTAAAGTCACAGAAGTTTGTGTCCATATTATCCACAGCCTCTGTAAATGCTACATATAGAAATTTGTAGTCAAACACCATTCACTTACAAACTAATCCCCAGACCTTTAAATATCTTCACATATCAAGCTCCTGAACTTCCATTGGCTTCCATTGGCTCCCAAAGCCTTTAGTGACCCAAAGTGCTTTGAAGAGATTTCTTTATTTTTCCCTTCACACCAGTCATTACAAAAAACCAAAAATGATTATTCAAATGTACTTGTCCACCATTGGTTATTACAGCTCAGTGAATACAAAAAAGACGCTTTGAGTATAGAATTTAAGCTCTTGGGGGAGGAATGGAAAAGGAACCCAGCAAAAAGGGTGTCCCAGGCCCAAATTTGCCACTGTCTCACAATCAGCAGGGGAAAGTGACTGCAGGAGAGCCAATGTTAGATCCTTCCTGCATAAGTGACTCTCAAGATTTTTGTGTCTCTTTTGTGTTACTGTGCAAGTGACACAAGGTGGATTGCAGCGTACACAGGTTTCATGTTATTGAAGACTCAGTGTTTTCTTATTAAAGTAAAAACTTCCAGAATGACAAAASGCTGTGGTTGACAGATAGCCATATGTAACCGAATAAAACCACTTTTAACCTGTGTTTCTGTTCTAACAGAAATTCTCTGTGTATCAGAAAAAAAATTGGGTAATCAATCTATTGTTACAAAAAGGGCAGAAATAATTTTCACATATATTTGGCCTGTTCTGTTGAGAGATGTCATGATATATCTTTTAAATAAAATAAACCAAGGAAAAGTAACCAATAGATTTGTGCATGTATTTTAGATGGACAGACTGAAAAAAAAACCCCTACTTTCCATCTTTTCACTGGCAAAGGAGAAATGTTATTTCTACATTTTTACAGATACATGCCTAGGTTTAGCTTCCTGAGATACAGGGGACTTTTTGGGACTGATGAGCACCAGAATCTACGCAGTGTCCCTGTCTGAAGACTCAGACAAAATGCCATACTTCAGAAACCACAAGAAAAAATATTCAGTGAATAAATAAAAAAGTTATGAAGCTGCAGCTATAAATAGAGCTTAGAACATCTTACTTTTAGATCCCTTTCAGCGATCAAGCAAAGCAGTTATTAAGTGTGAAGAAATTACCAGTTTTCAAATGTGGTTATTTTGAGTACATTTACCCAGTAATAGCTGTACTGTTTAAGTTAAAAAGCATGCTAGTAAAATGACTCTGAATTGCTAATAATTAACAGGAAAAATATAAAAGTAATCTTTTACCTTTGTTAGTGAGCTGGTGATAACTAGTTTTTATGGCATTCCAAATGCATGTATTTAGAAACAATTCTGAAGCAAATGTTAGATAAATAGGATTATAGAAAAATGTCAAAAATCAAAAATAGGCAGCAGCTCAATCTTTTCCCTTTTCATTGGATGAATGCAGGAATCTGCTTCAAYATTAAACATTTTACAGTGTACTGCACACAAGAATATATAAAATTAAATGCTGAAAAATKATGGCTAATGATTTAGCTACTAGGATGTGATCTGCATTTGATAGAATTGACAGCATCACTAGGGGCTTCAGAAGAAGGAAGTTCAGACTGCTAGCTAACAGAATCCAATTTCTTCCAGCTACCAGGAAAATGAAGGTCATAGAACCTGCATCCAAGTCGGCTGAGTTTTGCACAGCACAAGTGCTGACCATGTAGTGGCTCTACAGACAGGTGAATAAAACTTGGGTGCAAGCACAGAATTATCTCCCAGGTCTTAAAGATGACTTGTTTTTGTTGCCCCAGAATTGGGACTGGAAAAATGTGTGAGTTCTGAAAATGTAAATCAATTAGACTATTTTGAAGCAGAAGACTTTACTACTATTTCCCACAAAACACCAGGAATGTGGCGACAGASAGAAAGATACATTCCCTCTTCCCCAACAAAAGTGAACTGCAAGGCATTTAACCACAGGTTTCAGTGAAACCTTAACATCTCTCCACTCTAAGAAATTATTTTTTATTATTTCACAGACTTCTCAAGAAAGCTGCTCTTCTTATAGACCCCAGTAGCATCTCTGCCAATGGCAAGTCTGTCCTATCTTTACTAACCCTGCGGGAGATTGGTTTAGTAAACGAAAATATTTCACCCCTCTTTGTATGCTTATGTAGCTCATTACTATATTGTTTTAGTACTTGAATTATTTTCCCAGATGGAGCAACAAAATGGAGTTAAATTACTACTGCTCAATTACTTCACTGGTCTGTTTCCTGGGGCTGATCCCAACATCCCTCTTCTCTGCACAGTCCTTGTTTAGAAGCACCAAGATTTTTGACAGAACTTTCCTTTTATTTTTTTTTTCTTGATTTTTCCACACAGAAGATTTACAGAATTGCAGGATTCCAGCTTGAAATTCATTCACCTTGCTGTGAATGCATGGTCAGTAGAGGAATTTGACCTGTGACTGAAAGTATCTGAAATGCTGGCATGATAATATTGTAATGGAAATGCCTGAGATACAAAGCCATATGACACAGTAATTTCACACATACCTTGTCTGAGAACTAAGGATGAATTCTCAGTTGCATYACCAACAGACATATGGTCTAAAATCTGTTCTGTGAATGTGAAATTTTGCCAATGTAATTTGTAATWATTTTACAGATTGGGTTAGTTGATAAGGTATTATATATGATTTGTTCATATTGACTTTAAATCCTAGCAAAGAAAACAGCACCATTTACACTATGAAGAAATTGTGACATTTTCACAARCTGGCCAAAATGTGTTAGAGGTGCTTTATAGCCCCAGTTTGAGCAAATGACTTGTTATTAACAAGAGAAGCTGTGAATACAATCACTGGTATCAATGATTCTATGGTTTACAGAATGGTCATTACTGAAGCAGGAGTCAGGGGTCACCACGTGGAAGATGAGTTTTTTAAATAATGCAATATATGTAGGTCATCAATGAGGAATATATGAATTCAGTTCCCCTCTTTTTATTTTTTTTTTTTTTCTTTTTTTCTTTTTTGAGTAGAGAGGAGAATGGCTGAGCAGGAGTAATCAGAGTCAACTCTTTCCATACTGTTAGTAGAAATAACAAATCTATTCCTACTCAGGGGAGGTTCAAATGCAGGTACAGTGATGGTGATGAAGATAGAAGCAGAAAAGGCAGAGGCTCTGACTCAATTTACAAGTATTATGGATTATTTTTAATGCCCATTTATCTATTGTAATTCCTGTCCAGAAGTGCTTAAAAAGAAGTAAGCAAGAAGATATAATAAAGCTCACCATAAATCTCTGCAAAATTCTCAGTCATAACCTGGTGTCTGAGAGAATCTACTTTTGAAGTGAGAGAAGCAGATGAAATAATTTTTCTCTTCTGAAGCCCCCTGTGTAGGGCTTCAATTCTTGATCTTTTGTTCTCAAGACACTTGAGAATGAAAATGTTTACTTCTAAATGACTGCATGTATAAAGATGGAGCCCTAAAGACAAATTATTTTTCTCAGGCAGCAAGAGGTCTCAAGCTTATTCACAAAAAAGCTCTTTGCCAGCTGAGTAAAATTGCATATACCAGAGTCTCTTTTTTTTTTTTATTTTTTTTTTCCCTAGGGATCAGTGATACAGAAACTCAAAATCMCTTCCAAACAATATTTGGCACTGATCTTAATCTTAATTTGAAGCGTGTGGTACAAGCCAGGGATGTGATTCTCTAACCAGTTGCCCTTTAACAGACTTTAAGTTTATCGCAGACACATTATCGGTTAAATTAACCATTAATTCCACTTCTTCACATACACCTTTTCAAAGGGTCAGCTTATCATAGCAAATATTAACTTTTCCAGTTAGTGGAAGTGTGCATCTTCCAACAACATTGATGCACCCTCCGGATTCCTTCTCCATTGGGCAYGATGAAGCACAGGCTGCTGCCCCCRTCACAGGGTACACATTGCAACTCAGAGGATGCATGGTGCTGGATAGATCTTTTTTCTTCCAATCTGCACCTTTCAAGCAATCTTAGTGATTTCTGAGAAACTGGGCAATTCTACCAGTCAATGCATCTGCCTGTAGTGCTGTATGTGTGTGCTCYTTTTAACTTACCTCATTCTGAGGACAAGAAACAAAATTTGATATTGTTAATAATTTCTTAGAAGTGCTGATTTCATTGAGARTGAACAGCTAAAGACAGTCAGGTTGATGAAAAGCAAAGCAGATGCCTCTCAGCATTTTGTACCTTCTTTTTTGTCAGTATGTGGTTTCCCTGTAAAATGGTTTCACTTTTGTGAGGGAAAACATCTTGGAGGTTCCCGCATAAAAACCCCATTTATTTCTAGATCTCAAATATATCATGGCATCTGACTCATAAACTAAGGCTGAGGAGCCCATTTTCGTAGAATCATACAATAGTTTACGTTGAAAATGAACTTTAAAGGTCATCTAGTCCAATCCATCACTTTACAGCAAAGCCCCAGTTTGAAAMTTTCCTTCTCAAACTGATGAACACTGTTCTGGTAGCAACAGCCCCAATTTGCTCTCCTTCCTCCTCTCTTCCCTCCACAAGATGGGAACCCCTTCTGAACCTCACCTTAGCATCCCCAAACCWTTCTGGGCAACACAATCAGCTCCTGGATCATTTCTCAAGAACCACATATCCTGGCTATTTCCCAGACAGAGAAATAATGTCCCCGTGGAAATTCCCAAAGTAATTCTGCTACTGGAAARCACTTGCATCACATTTCTAAATATTGAGAGGGGGGGAAAAAAAGCCTTTCTGGACAAATTCTATCAAGTTGCCACTGCTGAGTTTGGGTGAGTTGACATCAGGAAAGTCAGTATGCCCATTCAGCCAAATAGCACTCATAGAATTATTTTAAAGTTAGAAATTTGAATATTATCTGTAATTATTTAGATTCAGCTAGATCTTTATACAGAAYAATATTTATATAATATTTAATAAAAAAGGTATATAAAATACAGAAGTATTCAGGAACAAGCTCRGTAGTATTACAATCAATGTTCCCATACTAAATTAAAAGCAATATTATAGCCAGAAAAGTATCTTTTATTGTTTTGGGTTTCTTAAATAATATGTTTTATTTCTCTCAGGAGGACATAATATAATGTAATGATACATTACCCTTTGGAATACCAGAAAGGCCAGAGCCAAAGCATAACRTGACACACAGTATGAAGCAGAAAGAACACAGGCATAACCTTATCTACCAGATTTATTCTGTGAAACAGAAGGCAATTGAATTACTMGACTATCAGATTTCAGGAGATGCTCTCAAGTACCTTTTAATCTTACTAAGGTTACCTATTTTCTTGARAGAATTTACAATTTGGAAATTAAGAGGCTTAAAAAAATGTTGCTTCTTACATTTTTCCTTTCCTTTATTGCTTTTTTTTTATAATGGGTAGAGAAATAGTTTGCTGTTTTGTATGCAATTTCTTCACTAGTTTTATGTAATTTGATTTTCTCTTAAAGTCTTGATACCTTCMTGGCAAGTTGAAAGCTACTGGATGATAACTTTGCTCTTCTTGAGTCAATGATAAAGGTAACAGAATTTCAATCACTGTGTAGGACATGCTTTTAAATTCAATGTTTATACTTAGTAGCTCACAGAACTGCTAGCTAGATATATAAATCACAGTGATAGAAATTTAATATTGCACGTGTCAATGCAGAGTGTGTCTTGAAGGCCCAATTACGCATCTAAATTGCTGAAAGGTTGTGAGACAAATTTATGATCTTTTRCACTGATAGAAATAACTTCCTAGCTCCGGCTTCCAGTAAATACTTTCTCTTTTCCTATGTGAAAGSTGATTGACTAGAATTGTTTTTTTAAGCTAACAATTTAAATCATRTATTTGGACTATCATTAACTACAAATCTTTCCCATACCACTCCATAATGAAACTAAATTGTGAAACAAAGGTATCCTTCTGTTCTTTTATTTCAGAAGTCACTGAGTTTGAAGTTCTCATAGTGAAGTAGGTTTTGATTAATTCAGTACCCAAGCCAGATGAAATAGTGTGACTGGAAAATGGAGTGCTGAACTGTGCAAATGGCACCAGAAATCAACAAAGTCGGTGGTTCCCACTTGTAGCTTGGTTGTGCACCTTGTATAGTGTTAATTCATTAAGGAATTTACTATGTGCCTTTTATTACACAAATTAAAGGACTTGAACAAAGACTGAGAGATCCTTCAATGATTACACAATCAAGTATTGCTGGACAAACCCCTCTATGCTTCACATACAGCAGCACAAACCATAAGTGTGTTCTTTCCCATCTAAACTTCAGCCATCTGAGAATTACATATTGGTTTCACAGAGAGGGAAACATCTTTGTATTTCTAAACTTTTGAAACTRTATTAGGCACTTACAGAGATTAAAGATCACTTTAAATGACTTAACTTAGACAAAGTCAGCCTGTGCCTGTTGTATGATTGACTTAAGAGCAGTGAAAAATAACTCTGTGGGGGGAAACCTCTTGTGAACATCTTATTTTCAGAAATCTAATGGACTGTTGTGTGGAGTACCAAGACATTCCATAAGATGTCTCACAGAATTTTAATATTCCAGGCTTTAATTGTTTTTAGCTGCCATAGAGTACAAAAATTGCCTCAATACCAGATATTCGTATCATGTCAAGGAGTAAATATTCTACTTCTACTTTGCAGAATGCTGGAAAATTGGATGAAATTATTACATTTACTAATTCACCAAACACATCCTCTTGAGGTTCTGTTCCAATAAAAACAATATATGAGGTCATAGATTGCCTATACATCCTCTAAACTTGTCATAAGCTGAAGAAYGGGATACATGGATTCCCATTATTACTCACTTGAATATAAAAAGATTACATATTGTCCTTTTAGAGAACAATCACCAAATTAAGATCTTTTTATTGTTAACCTAATTGAAAAATGTAATTACATTTTGTTTTAGGTATAATTAATAATCATATAAAAACCCTTAGTTAATTTGATACTAAGTGGAACTAAGAGAATCAATGTTCTTTTTAGAATTMATTAAAAATAAGAGTTCCTGTACTATTCTCAAATGCTGAGAGTTCTGTAATTTTTTTTTATAATACAGAAAAGTTMATTTAATAGTCTTAATCCATAATTTTTAAAGTTACCTCAGCACACTAGGGAACAACTTGGATAYCTTTCCACCTTCCAGTGTACAAGTGATTCCTTGCAAGGAAGTCATTTCAGCCCTAGTTGCTGTTATCAACTGGGGCACACACCCACAAGAATCCATGGAGTATCATCTCCCTCTGAAATATTTGGGGGATAAATGAGTGACATAACAGGCATGTTCAGCAGTTCAAGGAGCTGGTGGAGTTCAGTTTCATCACTTACAGTAGAGTTGGGGAGATGAACCATCACCCACCTTTGTCTGTGCTTTTGGATGAAGCCCAGATGAATTTTCTTCTCTCCTCTCTTTCTTTACTTTTTTTCCCCTGTACATRAAAGAGTTGTAAGTAGGGTAATGTCATAATCTGTTGTTCCAAAACAGGGATTAGCTGAATATGAGTGGCATTGGGGCGTTGTTCTTGAGCAAACACAGGAAAGGGTTCTGGTACAGGTTCTGTTGGCAGAGATGCTCTCCAGGGTGGCTGTTCCTTACTCCATGGCTGGTTTCACTTTCAAAGACAGTCAGAAGCCCCCACTATGTACTTCTGCCTTAAGCTTATTTGATTTAGGGTGTCATACATCTTCAATCTTTAAATTAAACTTCTTGATATGTCYGTTAGCATCCCAATCTAAGACATGAATTTCATGCTGCAAAAGAAATAAATGTAGAAAAACTTATCCTTTTAAACTTAATATAATAGATCACAAACCAGTAGATAACAGTAAAATATTTTTTTCAAGTAAAAATTTTAAATAGAAAAATGCTGACATTCCCTACCTGTATCTCTCTGGTAAGATTTTCAAGGTGCCACTTGATATTATGCAGCCAAATGATTTCCAATTGCTCTTCATATTTCTACAGCCTGGAAATAAACATGAAGAGACGTCTTTTGTCATTATCATTCTTGTGGGGTTTTATTCTTGTAAAAAGACCTTTCTTGGGATATGCTATTTATTTGTGGTGTGCTCTGGTCTTTAGATTTCCCAGAGACACATGAAATTTCTGCTAGGATCAAAACTTCACCATGTGTGTGATAGTTAGGGAGTGTTATATTGATCCATCTTTCATTTCTAATCAATGGAAGTTCACTGGAGAAGTTGTGGCAAACCAGTGTTAATTCCCCCATCATGCACACTGTCAGAAGGTGACGTTTACACTTTGTCCTCTAATTGTGCCTTCAGGCTGCCCCTGAAGCAGCCCTGAGGGTGGGCTGGCAGTGAAATCACACAGGAGCTTGGGTGGAGAGGGGAAGGAACAGCTCTTTAAATTGTCATTTCTGAATGTCTCAGTGAGCAGAATCCCTGGCAGCCCAAATTCAGGAAGGTTACATGAAGCTTGAAGAAGTATTTGGTCCAGCCTTCTTTCTAAAGTCTTAGAAATCTTCAAGAAGGAATGTTTTCTGCATTTGTTTTTCCTCATTTAATCAGGCTATGAATTAGGATCTTCCTGTTTTGGATAAGAATTAAAAAAAAAAAAAAAAAAAAAAAAAAAAAAAAAAAAAAAAAAAAAAAAAAAAAAAAAAAAAAAGAAAACCCAAACCAACCCTTGTAACAGGGGAAAAACAAGAAGGATTTGAAAATAACTTGGCTAGTTAGGAGTCTCCGACTGTGGTAGTCATTATTAAAGAAACAAAAGTAGAGGAAACAAAAGTAAAATAACCAGAAAGGCCTGGGGCTACTCAGACAAGCAAATAATCATATATAGCCTTAATAAATTGCCTTTACMGATTACATGAGAATACTAAAAAATACATCATGGGAAAATGTACACAAAACATAGCTCTATTTTTCCACCCAGCATGGGCAGTTTTGAAAAATTAGTCTTTTGACCACCTTTAGWTGTAAGACAAAATTTTATTGCAAGAGCATCTTGGCAAATAGAGCAAGATTTTCTAAACAGACCACAACAATACTAATGTGGGAGAGGGTATCAATTTTTCTGCATTATACTATGCTGGTTGCAACTAAATTAGGAGAGAGCTTTAAAAGCATGATTATTGTATTAAGAGCTTTGTGGAAACCATTAGTAAAAACTATTTTCCAAAAGTAGCAAGTAATATTTTCAGGGTATTTTTTTCTCTGCTTGTTTTTATTTAAAATGAAATACTCCTATGAAAATTCCTGTTGCTTAGGAGTACATTTGTTCCACAGGGATTTTTATTTCAAGTCAGAAAAAAACAGCAGCAGATTATAAAATCCTATGTGCGTATTTTTATGCAAATATATCTGGTAATCAATAGGGAAATGTGATAAAAAAAACATATATGCTCTAGAAACTGAATTATTTCTATAGAAAATGTTTTCAGAATTTCCCATGAGAAGACAGTAGTTTTAAGAACTAAGTTGCCTTTTTTAATCTGAAAAAAAAAACCTGAAAAAAAAACTATGGCAAGTTTTTCACAATATATATATGAAAGGCATAGAAGTAAAGATTAAAGGGTGCATTCACTGTCAACCTTGGAAACAGTACCCATTAATTAAATATAAGCATGRTTCTAGCTATTACACTGAAAACATCCCTTTGTAAGAGCATCTGGCTTAGCTCTCCCTGTCAACTAGTCACCAGGTTGCCATCAGGGAGAGCAGCTACTTCATCACCCAAATATTGTAAACCCCAAGAACCTCAACAGAGGCTGAGCACTGTGTTTTACTGCCCCTGCTCGTTCAGGGGATGTTGCTGTGCTGGTTAGGATCCTCCATCAAGCTTCCCCTCAAGAGACACTTTGTCTTCTTGTCTTGTTCCTATCACTTAGCTGTTTTTATCACTCTCCACCATAATACAAATTTGTCCTTTCCCATTATTCCTGCCAAACCTGTGAGCTGACTGATTCCCACTTCAGATCTCTTGAAGGCAGACTATAAACATACAGAAAATAGGGAAATGAAGATACAGGTAGATACAGATGCACCGTAGATTGCCATAATAGATTACATTTGTTTGCATCATTGCTTTTTACTCAGGAAGATAAAGCTGACAAGTCATTCAAAAACAAACCTCCAGAAAACAGTGCAACTTAGGCCGTTTTAGCCTTCACAATTTATCCTCTCATGTTTAAAAATGCAGGCAAGAAAATCGTGGCTTTTCAGMCCTGTCTTTGAAGGGAGCTTCATCTTAAAACAAACAAAAGTCAAACCCTTCCTGTATGGCCTGTTCTCCTGTACTCCTCTATCACCTTGAGACTATTTTTCAAATTATTGCATTTATTTCAACCCTTTGAGGTACATTTTTTTTAGGCCAGGTACCAACAGAGCTCCCTCCATTTCAGGGGATCAGTGAGATGTGCCCAGTTTTCTCTAAGGCTTGATGGAGCACGCAGCTCCTGGTGGATACTCACGTGCGTGTGTTCATTTGCACAGCAAATTAAAGCCTGTCAGCTGTGTGCTGTTTTGCCCAGTTACAAGGCAATCTTGAATCCAAGGCAATCCTCTCTGTCCAAAGAGCAAGAGCCAAAACAATTACATGTAAAAATGGAAGTGCAGGTGCCCCTTCTTTACATAAACAACCCTTGGTCTGTTGTCTACAAACACGGGGTGGCTGTATCYTCCCGATCTTCATTCTTCAGGGCAGAAAACTGGTTTCATGTTCAAGTTAAAATGCTGAAAAATTCTTAGAATCAGCCTTAACTCCTAAACTGTTCTTGCAGTTTATCCCAGCAGGCAGCTAAATGCCACACAGCCACATGATCACTCCCTCTCAGTAGGATGGGGGAGACAATCGAAGGAAAGGTAAAACCAGCGAGTTGGGATAAAAACAATTTAATAGGACAGAATAGAAAAGGGAAAATAATAATAATAACAATAATMGAAGAATATACAAAACAAGTGATGCAATTGCTCACCACCTGCTGATTGATGCTCAGCAAGTCCATGAGCAGCAGGTTTACAGCCCCCACAGCCAACTCCCTCCCCATTTCATTGTTCAGCATCACACCACATGCTATGGAATACCCATCCTGTTGGTCAGTTGGGGTCAGCTGTCCTGGCTGTGTTCCCTCCCAGCTTCCTGTGCACCCCCAGCCTACATGCTGGCAAGGCACTGACAAGAAGCTGAAAAGTCCTAGATTTATTGTAAAGGCTGCTCAGCACAGCTAAAATATCAGTGTGTTATTCTCATCCTAAATCCAAAGCACAGTACTCTACCAGCTGCTATGAAAAAAATCAGCTCCATCCCAGGCAAATCCAGGACATTGTATAGACAGGGTTTTCAAATCATTGTTCCAAGCAGGTCACTGATCAGGTCAGATCCACTGGTGAGGTCAGATTTGCATCCTTAACTGTCAGCTGGGCAAGGAGGAGATAAGGTACAAACCAGCTCACCCTCAGTCCATTCTTTTTAAAGAATGAAAGTTTCAGACCCAAAGTCTAAAATCACTTCAATATCAACAGGAAATAATCAACACCAGACACAAATAACTTCCTTTCTTGACTTTTTGCAAGTACTTTTCACATTTAAAAARTCATCAAAATATTTGTAAAATTCATAAATAGAAGCYAAAACTWATAAACAAAAATTGAGTCACAATTRCAAAATCWTTGTCAGGCATATGGCTATAGGTGCCACACAGTTTTAGTGTGACACATCACACATAAAACATAGAAAATGATCAGTTTTCTTTGCACATAAACAGCATCACAAAAACATTTCAGATTGTTAAGTGTTTTATATTCAAAACTGTGTGAGGAAACAATTTTCATGAAACTCATCTCCAAAGCTTCTTAAGACAGTTAAACTACTTTAATTATACAAGATATAAGCATCTGGGTTTGACTATTTTAATGTAATTCCTCATAATTTTTCTTTTCAAAGAGAAAAATAAAAATAGAAAATTGAAAAAATCACTATTTTTTGAACGTAAAATATCAGTGTGAACATATATTGCCAAATATAATGCCATAATTTTGACCAATAAATACTGGACCAAATACCATTCGGAGGTGGAAAATTGAAAATCAAATTTTCAAATGGCTTTAAGAACCAGATTTTGGATGAAAGAGAATGAAGTAGAAAAAAAATGTACAATTTAGCATTCAGTGGACGTGCAGACAGAGTAATTTACATGTATAGGAGACAGAGAGAAGTCATTAAAGGAAAAGCAAATTATGGGATGGTGTAAGTCAAAATCTGTTCCTTTAGAACTTTAATTAGCTACCCTCATCATTGCTTTTCTCTTGTARGCTCTTCTGCCCCATCTCATTCAATTTACACCAGGCTAGTTCAGCACCTAAATTCAAGGATAAATTATATGATTTAATAAATACGCCCATTCTCTGACAGGCTCAGTTTGCAGCCTACCACTCTTTATGATGTCACTAAACTTAGGCCAGCCTTGGTGGAAGAATCATTCCTTTTGCCACAACCCTGATTAATCTGTCTTGGAAGCACAATCTGAGGAAAGCTCCTTATGATTTTAGAAATAAAGCAAGAATTTTATGTCAAACATTTATTTTTAAGGATTATTTTATTTGATTAAACACAACAGTGCATACTGTTGGGCACAGTATGATTTATATGGTGTGTCTGAAATGACATTTATTGTGCACTGTCCACACAGCTTCAGCTTTCAATGAACCATAGGCTGTCATTTGTGGGTTTGGGTTAACAGTTCATTCATATGTGTAGGACACTTCAYGTTCCTCAGCAATCATCCTGTGATGTCTTTAAGRTCYGGAAAACATCACYAGATCAGTTTACACTTGATTTATATTTTCAAGGCTGTCACCACAACAAGGTCTAGGATGTGGTTCATTTGTTTGTCAATTGAAAGCTGAGATCCTTGAGCACGGTTCCTGGGAAAGGGTGAAAAATATTTAGAACTGAGTGTGCGCAAACTTTTTTCAAGGGCAGCATTATCTTCAGCCCTGATCTTTGTGGCCATCTTCTCTATTGTTACCAATTTTTAATGCCATTTTTGACTACTGGTTCTTGGTGATTTTCCCAATGCTATAAAGCATGTGATATTCCTGCTCCTACTCAGGACTCCCACAACCACTCAGCCATTGTCTCTCCACTGCAACAGGAATTCAGAATTAGTCACTTYTCTGCTCAAAAMCACAAACTTTTCTGAAGTTGCTGCAAGCCAGGAAACAAAGCTTCATCCTGTGCATGCAATTTTACTCTTACACAYATAAACAGACATTCAGATTGTATTTTATTTGAAATGGCCCAGGCTGCAGGAGGAACCAGTGTGTGTGTCCAGAGTTTCCYCCCAAGGCTGGGCAGGGAATGAACACTCTCCCTACACAGCAGATCCTGTCCCAGGGAAAGGTGCCACACTCCAAAGCCAGCATCAGCCATAATGTCAGGACAGGGATGCTGGAGCAGGTCTCACAAGCTATGGTAGCAGTTTYCCATTTAAAAAGTATCAATAATACATGGGCTGAAAATCTTGTGCAGACAAATAATGAATTAAGCAATAAATCTCTTGTCATCTTTTTTGTTTCTTGCTGCCATTCTCTCAAGTAATCTATCTAATCACATTAAAAACTTTTGGGTCTAGTGATTACGCTTTAACACCTTTTTTACTATAATAACGAGTGGAGTTTTAATGTCTTACGTGAAGACCGTTTCAGCTTTTTTCAAAACAACGTACAAATAGCAAAAGCCTTATGAACTGCTTATGAGCCACAACTGGTTAATAGCTGCTGTGACTCTTTGACAAGTCACTTAATCTCCCCTTCTGATTTTTCTTTGAATAATAACTCATTTTGTCTCACAGAGTTTGATATTAAGACTAAATAGAAATGTTTGAACAGCACATTTAGTATGGCATGAGCCACCAAGAAATGAGTGTATGTTTGGAATGAAAAATATATTATTATATAATAAAATTATATTATTATAAGATTTTTAAATTATATAATAAAATACATACAATTCAAATACTATGAAATGAATATTGAAACAAATGAAATGGAACATTTGAGCCAAATTATTGGTTTCAAACCAAATTACTGAACCAAATCACTGTTAAAACAATTTAAAAATTTGCATTATTTGTAAATAGGCTACCCTCAAGGATATGTTTCTATAAAATACATTTTAAAAATGTTGCTCAACTTTTAAATTAATAGCAGTTTACTTATACTCCTTTAAGAGTCTTTTAATTTCTTTATTCTCAAACCACAGGAAGTTGTTAGAACCTTTACAAGATCTGAAATGAGCAATATCTGAATATAAACCAACTTTAATTTCTTCTGGTTTAAAGCACTATGTTGGGAAAGCCTTTAAAGAAATTGAATTCATTAGCTTAAGTTGTAACTATAATATAAGCAGGCATACATTAAATGCTATAATCACCACGTCCTTGCCATTACCTTTATGTTCCCACTTACAGTAAGGTAAATTTACAGTTCCACAGAAATTGCAGGCACCTCAAAGCCCTGAGCACTTGCAATTTTAATTTAAATTTGGAGCACAATGATGTAAGAGCTGAGTTCCCAGAACCCTGGTGAGGGGTGATGCCTGTGGAGAGCTGCTGTGGGTGGGGTGAGGCTGTGGGGCCAGGGCAGTGGGGTGGTGCTCGTCGTGATGCTGCATCTGCAGGGACTGCTGGTCCATCTGCAGGTCACTGCCTGGCTGGAGAAAATGGGAGCTGATTTTGCTGCTTGTGCTGCTTTCTTAACAAAGCATGGCAGCAGACAATCCTGTATATGCTGTGGATAGGAGGATGAAGTCCCCACACCACGCCCAAAGGGAAAGGAAGGTGAGGAAAGAGCCATGAGCTCACCTGCTGCTTCCTTCACCATGCTTACCCTTATGCYCCCACTGATTGGGAATTACTCCACTACAGGTCCAAATGCATGAAATCAGGGTCTTACTAGAAAGAACCACTCAAAATTTAAATGCAAGGACCAAATCATGAGACGTTTTAAACATGTGCAGCCACTAAGCCTTTTATTGTARAACTTCATTCGTTTCTTTGTCCACAGCAAGTTAAATCAAATGTGTCACAAATTACAAGACTTTGCACCTACTTGGCCCATCGGCATGAGGCACTGGAGAAGTCTGGCCCAGGACTAATTATTCATAGTTGCAAAAACTTACACTGCTTTTAGAATAGATTTAGGAGAGGGGAGAAAGATGTAGTGAGAAAATGTTGACAGGAAAAAGGTATAAATTAGAAACCTTCACTCACAAGAGCACAGTTGTCTATGCTATGAACATACTTTTAAAATACATCATCCTCCCATTTTATCTTTATTCACTGTTTCTTCACCTCTTCTTCATTTTTTCAATCCTCATCCCCCACCCCTGCCTATGCCTCTTCACAGCTTCTCACAACTGAGGGATACTTTACAGACCGTGCCACTGACTTATTTGAATTTCAGGTAATAGAAGCAAATAACATTTTAGTGGCAGAGAAATGAGTCCAGAACACTTACAGCTTAGGCTTTTATGTATTGCTATACTGCAGTGTTAAAAATGATGGGCTGTAATTACTTTAAAATACAATTTCCACTTTGAACATCCTCGAAAAACGCTTTCAACTAGGTGAACTCTTAGCTCTTGACCTCTGTTCTGTGCACACTTGTGAATAGCCATCTGGAAAGGTTGGRCATATTGTTGCTCTTCCTGCATGTGCATATGATTACTGACACCAAGGAGTACAGAGGAGTGACCTTTTAATGCTCCTATGWTGGGCAAACCGTATTTCATTTTTAATTTAATATGAAATAAGGTTTAATAATAATCTCAGAATGAATTTAGGAAAGAATATAAAGTCTAAATGAGGAGAAATCATTCATGGAAAACCATACACATAACATACCGTTTTATCAACTCTGGTAATTTTACTACTATGCAAATGAGGAATTTGCATGATGATGATGTTTTTTTAAAAATTATTTGTGGCATRCAGTAGTGAAAAAATACTTATATACTTATATACATCCTTAGATTAATTAATTGAAATCTTTATTTGTGTCATTGTTATTCATTTTCAGGGTATATAGAGTCTCTTAAATACCTACATRTCCTTCTTACTATTTTTGGTGTATCCAGTGAAAAATTTAAGACTGCATCAACCAAAATTGCTATAAAATATTCCACTGAAAATATTTAATCTAGCACTCCAAAACATATCCTCTTCATTAAAACGGACTGCTAATGGGATCACAAAGTTCTGAATTAGAGCCAGAAATAAAATCAGACTAATTTAATAACTTCTTCATAAAAATTTTAACAAAAGACAAATTAATTTAGTTAAATTAAATATGCACATAGTCTTGGGTAAGAAACTTCAGAACACTCTCTTCACTTTTTTCTGGTAAACTAAATGGAGATTTCTGACATCCAAAATGTCTGACACKGGAAGGGACCTCTGGAAATTCCCTGTCCAAGCTCCCTTCTCAGAGTTCAGAGCTGGGTCCTTGACACCAGACTGCTTGGGGCTGTGTTCAGATGGTTGTTGAGTGTCTCCAAGGAGGGAAACTCCATAACCTCTTTGGGCAATCTGTGCCAGTTACCATCAGTGTAAGAGTTTCCTGATGTTCAGTACSTCCTTTGTTTCAGTTTGTGCCCRTTGCCTCTGATCCTGGGTATTGCTGAGAATTGGTCTCCACTTTCTTTGGACGCTCCCTTCAGGTATTTATTTATACATATTAACAAGATCCCCCTGAGTCTCCTCTTCTTTCTCYAGGATGAACAATCTCTCAGCTTTTCCCCTCATGAAGCATCCTCCAGTCTTTTAATCACTGTTGTGGCCCTGTCTGGACTCATTCCAGTAAGTACATATCTTTCATGCCCTTGGTAGTCCAGCTCACGGTAAAGCAATGCTGATTGTTCCCATTTTGTCTTTCAGGTGTCTGAAAATCGTTTCCATGTTGATTTGATCCATCACCTTCCTCAGGACTGAGCTGAGGCTGACTGCCACAAGGTCCCCAGATGCTCCTTCTTGCCCTTCTTGAAGACAAAAATGACACTTGATCTCTTCCAGCCTTCAGGAGCTCCCCAATGGCTTTGACCTTTCAAAGATGACTGAGAGTGTTCCCACAGTGGCGTCAGCCAAGTCAGCTGGAGTGAATTCTCTCAGGTTCCACAGACTCACATATGCTTGCTGGCTCAAATGTTTCCTAACCTGATTCCCCTTCACCAAAAGTACTCCTTCAGCACTCAAGACTTTCCAGCTTGCCTCAGGGCCTGGAACTGAAAGGCAGTTTTACTGGTAAAAACTGAGGGGAAAAAGGGTCTGAACACCTCAGCTYTGCCATCGCCTTTGTCAGCAGGTCTCATCCTTGGTCTCACCAGCCCCAGAGAGCATGGAGAATTTAAGGAATTGGTTGTGCTCATGTGGAACTTGAACAATCCTTTTACACCCATACAATCTCTCTCAATAGTTTCTCCATTGTGCTGGTGATGTTCCCACTCTGGGGGACAYGAATCATGGATGATAGTCACCCCTTTTTCCTCCGGCTCCTTGTTCTTCCCTTTTTGCAACTCATCCTTAAACTAACTGTTTTCCACAGCTTGCTGCCTACAAAACAGCTAAGAGGAAAATTCTTCTGGGTAACCTRTGGACACATCTATTTGTACAAGATTTCAGCTGCTTGGAAGGAGTCTTTCATTTTATTAAGGTGGAAAACAGGTCTTGTGGGAAACAAGTAATTATGGAGGTATGATACTCTATTTCTGGAGATGCACAGTCAAGAGCTGGGAGATTTTGTCACTTACTGAAACAAATAGCTTTTGAAGATCTGAAATTGCTCCTGAATCTATTTTGATTACAGTGTGAGCATGGCAATAAAAGAGTCCCTTGAGAGAAAAATGGTTTGGATTCGAATATTAATATAATTTGGCTGGGAACTGGTTATCTCCYAAGACAGAGCTGTTAGGTTTCTCATAGATAAACCTTTCTATTGGCTTGAAGGAAGAGCCAGAGTCTGCAAACAGGTTGCTGAGCAGAAACAATAATTGTTCCCACACTGATCAGTGACAAACTCCATTTTAGCCTCCAACATGGTCTTGGATTTTGATCCCAGYCCTTTTGCATTTTGCCATGCTATTGACTCAGGCTCTTGACTCTGTGGGCATCACGGCATACGCTGAAATTCCAGATCCTGGCACTGCACATCAGTGGAGATATCCCTAATAYCAGTATCAGTCTGCTGTCAGGGGCAAAGGAACTGTTTTATTGCACTTGTTTATGGAGTTCTACATTTAAAAGGGTTATGAAACTTTACTTTGCTTTTCTGKATAGAAACAGAAGTTCTCACAATTTTGTGCCTTGTGACCAATAACTGAGTTTGTGGATGTAGTCGGTACTTGCTATACCCTTGCTAATTCTGCCAGCTGCATCACAAGTGTTTTGATAACTGCATTTTTTTCTTCTTGTTCAAGCCCACTTTTAGGGCCAAGTTCTTTAATATTTTATTAAAAAATAAACACACTGTTTCTGTTAAAAAGCTGTAAATGGGAAGCCAGATGCSCTTGAAGTCTCAGTACTGTCCCCCAAACTGCACACTTTCTATTTTTCACTTTCATGAATTTTAGAACAATCTGATGATTTTTGAATCTTTGGCACTGACAAGGCTAGTATTACATCAGTCTTTTWGGGCTTTGGGGATTTTATGAATGTTCTCTAACTGCAAAACAGTTCCCCATCCATAATGTGAGTACAGTTCATAAAAGAAGAAAAAAACATTAACATTAATGAGGCAGTTAAATATAAAAAATAAAGCCTCACTATAAGAAAATCCCTAAAAATTATATAGCTGTTTTTTAATGCTACTAGTCAYTCAGCCACTGTTTATGGAAACTCAGTGTTCTTTTGTAAGGCCAGAATCACAGCCCTGAAGAACAAGCAAAGATGAACTTTGGCCTCTGTTCCCTCAAAGTCATCTTGATAGGGAAAAACAAACAAACAAAACCCACAAACACACACACAAAACATAAACAAAAAAAAAAGGAAGGGTTTGACCTCCAATTAACTTCAGCATTTTCTCTGAATGGTCAATCCAACACTTCAGCTTCTTCATCCATCAGAGACAAATCTGCCTTCCACTTCTTTAACATTTTTGGAAAACATTATGTGGAGTTAATGAAAAAATTACAGAACACAGCAGTGTCACAGTTTGTAYAGTTTAATACATACCATATCCCCTGATAAAGAAGCAATTAAATATTTTCAGCTAGTCTGCAAACTTGTAGCACCCTGACTCTCTGGATCACTTGTTTACCTCCATCCACCTCTTTAAGCAGCACACTGAAGCTCATAAAGTTCATCYAGGTTATTAACAGACATAAAGTCAAGCACACAGGAAAACTGTGAAAGGGSTAGGGCAGAGTTCAGAGCCAACTGAAATGACTTTGAGAAACAAGGTATGCATGTCTAATAGTAAAAACAGGATAGCCACGCAAAATGAGATATATATAGATATATGTATGCACTCTCATGCTAATAATTAATTTGTCTTGCAAAGGGTAAGCACTGTTCAAAGCACTTTGAAAAAATTACTAACAATCTCAGATAGAGGTTGCTGTCACATAGAATAGAACAAACTGTGATTGAGGTCTGTAACTGTAATTGATACAAACATTGACATTAATGCTGAGATACTTACATGGAAGAATTCAGCACCTCATAAACCTCTTTCCATGCAAAAATTGACCTTTTAAGCTAATGACAGAGTTGCCTGTCGCTTTCTACCCTAGAAATAGGTAGTTCTTTCAACTTCTAGAATGAACCCCTTTTCATTCTTTTTTCTATATCCTTTTCAGGACAGTTGTAGCTCATGATAATGATAAAACAATAACAAAATGGAATACCATTACATCTTTAATCAATAAAATGTCCTTTCCCGAGTCTTGTCTGAATAGTTTGTGCTAGCAATTGGCTGAGATCACTGCAAATCAGTATAATAAAAAGATGTTGACCTGTTCCTTTGTACAAAATGAAGCAATAAAGAGCTTTTCTGTTAACTTTATGTTTTTATTGATAGATACCATACTGGAGACCACACACATTACCGTTATATATGAGAAAAAGCATAGCTGTTTCAACAGACAAAAATTAAAGTGCAGTTGATTCATTGGCTCCTTTAAGAGCACTGGCATCTGGACCACATGCACTTCAAAGTCAAATGCTGTACAGAGATGTGCTGCTTTGAAGTACAGCTGCTGATCCAGACAAATTTTGGAGCCTAAACCAGCATATGAATCTGCTGTGCTCTGAAAAAAATCTATTTCAGATGCCAGTTTTAACTCAGTTTAGAAAATTGCTGTCTGGATCGGCTGAACTTCAAAGCAGAACATCGCAGTGCTGCATTTCCCTTTGAAGTACAGCTAATCCAGATAGTGG
>NW_026623275.1:2434593-2445876 GCF_030028575.1 Malurus melanocephalus
TTTTTTTTTTAAAGTAGTTAAAATTGGCATCTGACCTTACTAGTATTTCTCTTTACCATCTGCACATGCTTCTTCCCTTCTCCCTTATTTCCTCATCTTTTGACCCCTGAAAAATACAGCAAGATTCACTATCTTGTTAGCTCCTGCACTACCAAAGCCACTAYAAAGGTGGTGGCTGTGGGGACAGCCAATATCAAGTTACAAAATGGACAGTGGCCAATTACTGCACATGGCTTTTCATAAAGTTTGTTAAATAATGCTTAATTTTGCCATCCAAGAAACATAAAACTCAAAGCAAATCCCTTGTAAATGTTCACATTCATTTGTAATGGCATTCTCATGGTTCTGCTAACTCACATTAACGACCATTAGCCCTGGTTTAAAAAGTAGCTGAGCTTGATAGCGTTTCATCTTTAAGAACTTTTCAGTTATTTTGTCACAGAAAGGTCTCCTTCACAGGCAAGCCAGGAAAGCCTTAAGGAAATGGTTTTRCTAGAGAAAGAACGAGATTACTACAGGCAGAATTTGCACAGCTTCTGGCAAGGGGAGGCAAGGGTAAGTGCAGAGCCCTCACCAGGACATCCTCCCATATTAACACACAGAAGGGATGCTGCCATTTACTACTGAATTAAAAGACAAATAATTAAGAAATGTTGCACCCTGTTCAAACGGCAAAAACAAAGTAAAAAAAAAAAAAAAACAAACAAAAACCAACAGAAATACATGCTGGTACAAGAGGACAATTTAATGACAGCATCTCTCATTTGCTGAAAAATAACTCTGGATAGTGAAAGGACTGGACAATGACCAGCATTTTATTTACACAGATCATGAGACATGTCACTTGGGTGATCTGCTCTTGTCAGGCAGCCTTTAATTAGAAAATTCCTAGAGAGAGCTCGTTCTCCCACTAGGTGCTTATTAAAAACTAGAGACAAAAGGAGTGAGTAGAAAAGCCCAAGGAATGGACAGAGAACTCAGTTTAACCTGAAAGGCAAGAGTCAGCTGCTGCTAGCATAGGGAGAGGCATTCAGGATGGGATGCTGGATTTTCAATGAAAAACTCTCAGTGCTGTTATTAGTGAGTATTTTTAGCATTAAAAAAATCTAATTGGATATATATAAATATTTTAAGCTTGCTTAAAAGACATTTTATGGTTTGCTTACAGTAATACTCCCAAGCTTAATGTAAAACTTGCTATAAAATATTCAACAACCTTTTTATAACTACTCTTAAAAACAATTTAAAGTCTTAGTGTTTTATTTTTAATTATTTTTAAGTCTACGTACTTTAGTTCCTCAGATAAAGGGAGCAGGGGTTTGCAATCCTAATTGAAATGATATTCTGAATTATTTTCAGACAGTTTGGTGAAAATTATGTATGGGGAGCAGAGAAAGGAATATCCTTAGTTCCTAACTCCCCCCATTTCTGTGATTTTTTTTTAATTTTAGCATTTATTGCCTTTTTAGAGACCAGGTTAAGGCCTGTGCTTAAGAGCAAGTTTACCATGAGACAATAAACATCATTTATATCCTCTGCTGGGGATGTGGGGGTAGAACTGTAACCCTAAAAGATAGCCTCATTCCAGTGGGCATTTTTTTTATTTCTATCATCTGTGATCAAGAAYTGCATTGCATACTGATTTTGAAACATCTCTCAGATGCTCTTAAAACTATAACCATAACCAGTTTATTTGCATAAAGGAATATTGTAAGTGTCATTAATCTGTMGCGTCTCTGCTTTGTAGCTGGTGTGGCTGGGACTGAACTTCTATCTGTTTATTGACACCTTCCACTGGTATGAAGAYGACAATGCTTACATTTATACACGGATTATGCTGGGAGTAAGTATGAGTCTGATTGTTAAAGGGATCCACAAGAAGAATATATTCATAGTCTGATTTTATTTACATCCCTCATAAAGCTTTTGATGCTTCAACAGTAATTTTCTCATATAAGAGTATTATATTAATGTAGTATTTTCTTTCTTTTGCTCTTCCTATACCAAGCTTGTAATTTAATTTCTTTATGCTGTTATATGTACAGTCAACCCTGGCTTGGGCAAGAGCTTCTGCAACGTGCCTTAATTTTAACTGCATGCTAATCCTGTTACCAGTCTGTAGAAACCTTATTTCATTCTTAAGAGGAGCAAGCATTGTAAGTACCATTTCTCAAATAGCCATATTATCCTCTCTTTTTTATTTCTGTAGTTCAGCAATATTATCCATATCAAACATTTTCCAAGGAATTTTAATTTCTGATAGAGAAGCCTGTACACTATTGCCTAGTTATTACCATTTAAATTGTCAGTATTCATGACTGAAGAGAAACAAATGACTTGTTTAACACAGTGCTCTAAATGCAACACTGATTTTGGCAGCTGCTGCATAGCATGGTGTCATGAAGAGAAAAGTGAGAAGCTACAAAAAAAAGGGACATAATAATTTGACTTGGCCAAATGGAGAAAATTCATATCCATCATGTGTATTCTCTGTAGCTGCAAGTGAAAATTGGAATAATAAAATGTTCAAATAGATTAAAATGTTCTAAGGATAATAACTAACATGTTTAAACACTTCTGTCTGAGTGGCCACCAGTCAGGTCTTCATTTGTGGCAAGTGCCCTTTTCTAACAGAGTGGTCATCTGCTCAGAGGTGTTTACTTAAACTTGGAATCATGCATGGGAAGTACTCAAGGCTTTAGCTCCATTAGCTGTAAGTTCAACTTGCATTAAATTATTACAGTCAGGGCAATCCCAATGCCACATGTTTGGGTAAAAAATCACTGATCACTTCATGACTCCAAGTACAACGGTTTAGATTCAGTTATTTTATAGTAAGATGGTTCTTATTTCAGTTCTGCCTTTTTTTTTTGTTTTCTTGATTGTTAGGCTTAGATGTTAACCAGTCTTTAGGCTGGGAATCAACACTTGTATCATTGCTGGGGTTCAGGAGTTGAACATTTACAAGAGCAAAWAAAAAGAAAAGGTGTCTTGGACTTCTGAATCAGTTTGTGCAATAGCACAGAATACATGCATGCCCACTTAGATGCTGAGTAAGAACTCAGAGAACTGGAACCCTTCTCACCTTCTCACAGATAATATTTTGCTCTTCTGGACAATATTCTGCTCTTGAGGAACATGGTACAGAGTAACTCAACTGGCTCCAGCATGGTCAGCATGGGCTGGATCCAGTGACACTCCAGGGAGGTGCTGTGCATTGGCATTACACCCTGCGGTGCTCCAGATTTTTGGAAGGCTTATTAGCTGGGAAACAATGTGGATGCATGCCAGGATCTTTGGCATGGYGCCATGCCAGGTCGTGTGAGCAATCCAGACACCCACAGCAGCACWCAGAGACTGAATTCTGTCCAGGATTGCTGTCTGGTTTCCAGCAGGGCATGTTAGCTTTGGCTCTGCGCAGGGGCACCCAGCTGGCCGTGAGCACAGCACTGCCGAGCCCTTCCAATAATGGGAGCACGGCTCACTAACACATCAGCATGCAGCCACCTGAGGTCTAGACAGCCTCACCCTCCCGGGGTGTGCATTTCCTGAAAGCAGAGAAAATGTTTTCTTTGCGAGCCGGCTTTGGCAGCACTTCAGCTGTGCTYGTGCAGCTAAAGCAAAGCTGGCAAGGCAGTGGTGGCCCAGCCTGGTGTCCTTACACCAGCAAATGAGTTCATGTCAGCTCACACAAACCAGCCACAAATCACAGCTAAGTGTAGCAGAGCTTTATCAAACCTTTTTTTGAGCCCCTGTATAGGCTGAATAGTTTCTGGAGTGTTACTTAAGAAAGTTATCTGAGTCCCAAAAGGAACCCCAAACTTSTACTGAATTCCTTCAGCATTCTGTTTTCCTGTGTTCTGAACTCTTCTCCTCTCCAAAATGTGAGTTGTAAACATCAATAGGAATGATATAAAACAAGTTCTGCTTTTTCACCAAGTTCTGTGGAGGAGCACTGAGGAGACAGCTTGACAAAAACATCACATTTCACAAGATGGTTGCCTATGGAATAGCATTAAATGCAAGTAAGCTTTTTTTTTGGTTTTATTTTTTTCTTCTTTGCCTTTGAACTGTTTTGAATTTCACAGTGATTCTGCCTAATGCTGTAATCCCCATCAGCTCTGAGACGTGCTATTTTAGTGCAATCATTTGTTGTCTGCAGCTTTAAATATGTGTAGGAGTCCCATCTGATTAACCATTTGYAATCTTTTTTGCTTGAGAAGAATCTGACTGTCAAGGCAATAAACTTTCAATCTGAATAGTAAATACCAGTTGCCACTTAGTTATTCTGACCAATTTGTGTGGTCTTAAAATTTAGTGCAAATAACTTTCATTAAATCTGTGAGGGTAGATGTTTGGGGAGATGACATATCATTTCGTGTCTGCTTCTGTAATGAAATTATGCCTGTGAGTCACAMCACACATCTGTCCACCAATATATCTTCAATAACTTTTCAACCAGGTAATAAATTTAATCTGAATTTGAGAGAGGCAGGTGTCTCAAAAACAATGGATTTGTAAATATTTATTTTAAGAAGGTGACTGATACAGGATATTAATGGCCCCTTTGAGCGAAAAACAACATCTTGGAATCAAAATTTATCTGTTCTGCTGGTCCTTATGACTTACTGAGGTGCTTGTTCACCTGGCTGGGAAAAAGACATGGCACCTTCCTGTTCTCTATGTAGTAAAAGGACCTGGAGTTTGTAGCAATTCAAGGACATGAGGGGAACAGGAAATAGCTTGAGGAAAAGGGATGTAAGAGAGGAATGAACAAAAGCCAGTGTGAAGAAGGACATGAGCACATAGAGATGGAGAAGTATCTGAGATATGTGGTTCTCTTAGAAAATGTGAAGGAGGCAGAGGGAGGAATTAATCAGGGCTATTTGCAAGCAYCAGACATTGCAGGGTAACAGTTCTACCCCCAGGCTGTCAGGGTGGATTCTGGTCCCAGTATTTTTTTCAGCCTGCATGAGGGARCTGCTTTTGCGTGTGTAGGCTGTTAATGTCCGCATGCAGTGAGACAAGAATATGAGGTCAGGGTTGCTAACAGGAATCAGTAGCTAAAGTTTGTTTTCTGTWCGTCGTGCTAAAGAATTCAGAGGGGAAGGCTACAGGATGCAAACATGCCTCTTCTAGTGTATTATGAGGAATTACTTTTCTGTCATGTCCACTCATTCACCAGAGCTCAGTTTCACCATAGAGCAGATTCCTGCAGAGTGCAACATTGCTCCTTTGATTAATAAATCAGCACAGGAATATAAGTTAACGGGCTTTACTTGGTGTAGWATAGGTCATACTCCAAAAAGAAAGCTAAACTGCACTGTCAAACTTTTTATGTTTTTTGTTTTTACATTAATATTAAAATGTTTGCTAGTGCATTAAATTGGACAGTTAGGGAAGTGCAAGTCTATCAGAAAAGTGATTAYTTTACAGCTTCACTAATTTCAAGGAAAAAGACATAGGAGCCAATGCGAAATGACAGAAAGCATGATCATATAATTCTCATTTAAATCACTCCCTAGGGTTCATTTTTGGATTGTTATTTGAGTTGGTTGATTTTTTTTTCCTAAATATTAAATGGAAAAATAGTTGATGAGATATTTGAGGAAGAGAACACAACACAGGGATGAACAAAGCCTAATAAGCAAAGCATGACAGCTAATGAATTCCTGCTTCCTTAACAGTCCAGTGAGAAACAGCKATCATATTTGGAAAAGTACTGCATCACTGTGTAGTCAGACTTGGGTAAAGAATGGCCAGAAATTGAATTGCCTGAAATTCAATTTCAGGTTCATAGAAAAATAAAATCTACAGAGCACATTTGACAGAAAAGCAGCATTTCAGAGTGGTACCCRCAAGTACACTGAATGCTTTTAAATAAAATCTAACTGTTAAAATGATGTGTAAATAGATGCCATTTTCCTCTCAACTGACACATTATTTATTCTAGTACTACCTATATTGCTTTTTATTGCACAAAAACATARTCAAGTCCTATTAGTCTATTGCAGTTTAGTAATTCTTAGTTAAAAGAATGCTCTCCCTTGTATGATCAATAGCCTAAAAGTGGCAGCAAGGAGTTAAACCAATTTGAAGATCAGATCAGTAAGCTTAGCCTCACAATGTAAAATTGTAAACTCCTTTGTTATTGAAGTAACATGTATTCATCTAGGCTTGCCAGGTGGTGTTATTCCAGCATATTTATTTAATAGTGTGCTAAAAATAGTCAGTGCAGCATTAGTATTGTCTGGCTTCTAACAGGCAGCCAGCTCAGCCGAGGTGTGCCTGGCCTTGGAAAAAGTACATCTGTACCTTTAATTTTTCATCAGCTCTAATACAAATTCAAGAGCAGGCTTTAATTGGTCAGGCCATAAAGGGATATAATTAGAGACTGGTGGAAGAGGGAAGTTGGAGGAAAGAGAGAGAGTAAACAATGCTATCTATAATCAAGGGCATCATTGAAAATTCAGTAAAGGGAATTCTGCTTAGTTTGGCTTCCTGCGTTCTGCATGCCTGTCTGTGATAAGAGCTGTCTGGGAGTTATTCAGCCRCTAATAAATCTTCCTTATAGACCCGTAACTCTGCTAGAATAAAATCAGAGTTGCGTGCACTCTCAGTTTGATCAGTGCAAATAATTCTGTGCTTTCTAATGCAAAAGTGACTTGTCGGTTGAGACGCAGTGGCCTAAAACTTAAAGACASTACAAGATATAGTGAATAATGTTTTCTACCACACCTACATCTTACTGTATTGTTTTTACCATCTCAAAAAAAAGCACATTCATACATTTTCTGAAGTGGGAGTGTTGGKAGGATTTTTWTTTTTTTTTACTTTGATATGTTGTTCTTATCTTGAAAAACAAATTATTTGCATTGTTTTGGTGTTTGCAGAAAGGTTATATAGATATTTTGCTCCAACAAGCTTTGAATTATGATACTAATAAACTTTAAACAATCAAGGAAAATATGGGAAGGACAGCAAGGTTGTTTGAGTTAAGCTGCCTTAAATAGTGATTCCTTCTCCTTAAAAATTCCAGCAGTGTGATTTTCCTTAAAAGCATGCAAAATGCAGAGAGAACTATGGTGATGCCAGGTGTGTTTGGCTTTTGACAAGCACAAAAATCTAAAACTAAAAATATTTGGAAACCTTTCAATTTTCAATCACTTTTTGGTAGACTATGTGAAGGGCTTTGGTGATCTGAGTCAGAATTTTGTGTAAGTGATTACATTTTCAGGGAAGCAGATGCTTATCTTCCAAAGAGGTTTAGCTGATGTCTCAGTGTTGTACTTCCAGAATTTACAAAAATTCAAACTACCAGTAAACTTCTTTTTTTTTTTTTTTTTTTTTTTAAGTCAGATTGCTTAAATCCAGACTTAGTGCAACTACTAGGAAGGAAACAGTATTAAATTAAAGACTATAAAAGACTATAAGCTTCCAGCTAAGATACAAAATGGTCCAAGTCATGTTCTTCTTTGATGTTTATAACTATTCTTTAAAAAAAAAATATAATGCAAGTATGTGTGTGGTCACTACCGTAATTTTTGTACAACCTGCGCTTTTTTAGTCCACAAASACAGCATGAAGTTGAATTAAGGATTCTGTGTGACTAGAACAGGCAAAAGACAGTGGGTGGCAAAAAGAATCCAGGCTTGGTCGAGGACAGAATACTCCATGCCTGGGTTATCTGCCTGGAAAGCTGTTCTCTTCACTGTGGGCAGAAAGGCCAGGATTTGACCCTTTGACTTCATCAGGATAGGCTGGTTAATCAAAACATTTAACTGCGAGCAGCAAGCTCCAATTTGATTATTATCCTGTACAGGCATGCAGAAAAAGAGAGAGTGAAATCTCGTCCTCAGATAAACACATGAAATTTCTTTTAGTTCAATGAGAGTTGTGCATGCTTCGCTGAAGGCACAATTGGCTGAATAAGATGAGCTAAATTGACCATACTTTCAAGATAATTCAATTACATCTCTTTGTATTTAAGGATATGTACAGTAAACATCATGGTCTAATAGCAACCCTTTTCCTCCCTCTCTCCTTCCAATAAAACCTTTTATTTGATCTCAGAGGTGGACTAGATAGAACATCTCAGGGTCAAATACAAATTAATGTATGTTAAGTGCTTCAGAGGTTCCAGATGTCATTAAAAACAACAGTCAAAATCCTTCAGTCTTCATGAACTGTTATAAAAAAGAATTTTGTATAAAGGAATAGATGATTTATTCCATATGTTATATTTGGACGTGTAGAACAAGGAAAAAGTTGAACTGATAATCCTGGGATGTAGTATCTCAAACTTTCATGGTTAACTTAGATAAGTGGTGCAGAGGAAAAAAAATACCAACTGTAGTAAGCTCCGACTTCAGAAATCTGCATTTTAATTTTGGAATTTCMTAGTAAATTCCATACACTGCAGATGCAAAGACCTTTTGAAAATGCACTTTAGGGATGTAAAATATTTTAGTTAATGGCAATGTGCTCAGTGCCAGACTTTTTATTCTGCTACAACTATTATACATTAAATGAACCACACTGAAAATGGAATTAGATCTTTGCATTACTCTCACCATGCAGCTATAATTCATTTTTAGATTGCATCATTTTTTGCTAGCAGCACAAAAARACCATCAGAAATATAAATCTAATAACACTCCAGGCAATATGTAAAATCATGGGACACTCAGGTATACCAAMCTATTCAGTACATCATTAGTTTGAATATTTTTCAATATATCATTACGCTGTATMCATTAACATCTACCACAGAATAGTTTGCAGGGGGAAAAAAAAAACAACAACAAAACAACTCTCCTGCTCATTCTGGAAGTCTTCTACACTTGAAACATTCTCTACCTGTCAGAGGAAAGCTAGAGAGAACATGACTACTCTTCATCAAAATTTAATCTCAAGTCCTTCTTGAGAAGCTGTATCCATTCAATCCTTTTTTTTTTTTTTTTTTTTTTTTTTTTTTTTTTTTTTTTTCCAAGACTAGAAATACTCTGTTAGGAAATGTGGACCTCTGTCTGTCTGGAGAAAACTAGCACATCATTTCACTATCAACACTCAGCATTTACCAGATAGCACTAGATATCCCGTCACTGCTGACATATCTAGAGTTTGTATAAATCATGTAGAATCCTGAATTTTGGGGAAGGACAAGATTTTTTAGCATTCCAAACAACAGCAATGTCATGATTTCATGCAAATATTTTAAAGTCTGCAGTATCACTTAAAAAATATYTATTGTTTTGAAGGTGAAAGGGACAAAGTGTCTTTTGCTATAGACACAGATTSGAACATCTGCAATTAGTCAATGTTGATGTTCTAAATGAGCAAAAACAATTTAAAACCTGCAGCTGACAGGCTACAGGCAATCTTTGGTAAAACATCACTATGGATCCTACCTGTGTGAAACCCTCATGGTCCCTAGTTTATGGGCACTATTACTTCATAGCAGAGTTGTAAAGAGCATCCTGTAAGTGTAGAGGGCAAGAAGCCTGAGTTACAGTAAGCACCAGTAGATGTCAAAATAAAACTGCTTAGCATAAGTCCATTTAGAGATTTATTGCCAGGGGTTTCCATCCTTTGAAAGTTTTCTTTCCTCTTTCCCATTGTCCAGTACCAGACAATATGCAGCATGTAACTCCACAACTTACCACAGACAGCAGTCTGTTTCCCCACACTCCTGTCCTACAAGTGAGCTCTTTCAGATGTCAAAAAAATCAGGTCYTCATCAAGCAATGACTTGGTTCCCTTCCAGCTGGATCAGATAACACCCTTACCCGGCCAACACATCTGTTCTGAAAGGAGCCCCTTGTAGGAGCAGTTCCCCCCTTCCCACTCAGCACTTAAATGTGCTGTTACACTTAAATACATAAACAGTGTTTATACACTGCTTACACATCACTTGTGCACTGGGGAACAGATTGCCACAGCCCCCACACAGCTGCCACCTAAACCCTGCAGCAGCTTGGAGCTTCTTGGGCTCTTGGGTTTTGGCAGTCCAAACCCACACATCTCACTGGCTGCTGGTGGTCTGCTGTAGCCTTCCTTCCAGCGTCCCAGCACTGCCAGGGTGCTGGGAGAATGTTCTCGGGATCATCTCCCAYCTGATGCTGGCCAAGTTGTTCCCCACACAGCACCTAATCCATACCAACATTTGCAGGACACGCTGGGTCACTGAGTCCAGCACCCTCTGATGCTCACAGTCACGTCATATTCACCATTTCATAAAATGACCAACCTTCAGCTGAAAGCTGCTTAGATTGCTTGATCCCATTATCCCGTTTATTGAAAGGTTATTTTAGAGTCTCATTGCTCTGATGGCTTGAAACTGTCTTCTAATTTCCAGGCTCATTTTATCTCTGTGCAGTTCATATCCATTTGGATTCAGTCTCCATCCTGCTGAAGCTATTCCAGCTTGTATAAATAATTTATTATGCATTGGGCCAAAGATTCAGGAGAAATGGGAGCTTGATTTTGCAGTTTGGGTGCTCAGGATATTCACTTGGGATGCCTGTGTCGATAAATATTGGATTATTTTTATTAAGGGTTTCATCAGGAGACAGCTCAAAAGAGAATAACCAGTCAACCCAGTGACTAGGACATGTGATTTGGTTTAAAGCCTTCCTTTAAATTTAATGTAACAAGGATTTTAAAATAGGTCTTTCATCTCCCAGTGAATATCTAAGCATGAGGCAATGAGGTGAAGCAGGTGTCAAGGAGTGGCGGGGGGAGCCCCTAAGTTAACATTACCTTTTGAATGAAATGCATCCTGATGATCAACCAGCCACAGCACATCTGCTGCTCTAGAAGGATCACCTCAGAAATACAGAGTAAAAATAGCCTCTCTCCAGCCTGGACACMTGGGATAATCAACCTGCTCTTGAGGGGAATTTAACCATTTCTATGGCCAGCATCCCACTTTAACTCATATTCCCATGGACACAGCTGTCCCCGGGTACTGCAGAGGAGCTGGACTTCAGCACGTGGAGTGAGCGARACCACCAAGGCTCATAAAAATCAGCAACACCAAGGTCCTTATGCATTTAATYCTGGGTTTAAACCTATGATTACACAGTGACTAGTACAGTAAGGCATTACTTTCATCCACAGAGTTACTATTAAAATAAATGGGAGAAAAAGGCAAGAAGAGAAAATAATGAAGAAGAGGAGGGGAGAGGAAGAGAAGAGAAGAGAAGAGAAGAGAAGAGAAGAGAAGAGAAGAGAAGAGAAGAGAAGAGAAGAGAAGAGAAGAGAAGAGAAGAGAAGAGAAGA
>NW_026623275.1:2445991-2500375 GCF_030028575.1 Malurus melanocephalus
GAAGAGAAGAGAAGAGAAGAGAAGAGAAGAGAAGAGAAGAGAAGAGAAGAGAAGAGAAGAGAAGAGAAGAGAAGAGAAGAGAAGAGAAGAGAAGAAGAATCTTTTTTTGATAATATTGTTCAGGGAAGATCATATTTGGTCTACTGCAAATACTGTCTTTTAGAAAGGTTTTTTAAATGGTGAGGGACAGAAACAGATAACCACTGAAGGAGAAATGATAACAGGAAGCTAATTATAAAAACTAGAAACAGCTCTGCTGTAAACATATAATTATCTTTCATTGTCATTTTTTCATCCTTTGGCATTTAATATTTTGCATTAATTACAACTTTCCTGTAATGGATTTGAGAATCTCTCATATTGAAAAATGAAACTCTGCACCTAGCTTGATTACAACTTTATCTATGTTAGCCAATAATAAAACAAAGTCCTTCCTTTTCCACTCTTGAAATTATACTCTTTCCACCCAGGAAAATAATTACAGAGGAGTTCTTAGTTCAAGGCATTTTTCTAAACAGACCATTTCATATACCTTTTGGGGGCAGGCCAGAARTAGAGGTGATATATGATACTCAGGACAAATCAGATCTAACACTGCAATTCCCTCTTCTGCCTTAACATCAGAGTTTCTGTGGCTTCCCCAGGCTCCACCTGCGCAAAGTAAGCTAGAGCTACTTGTTAATAGGGGACAGATTCTGAAAGCATCTCTAGAGCAAGTTGCAGAGGGTTTCATGCCTAAACCAACCAACTCAGTGTCTGTGTAGCAATGGTAAACTATGGCACATCCTATTGTATTAATTAAAAATAGGAATTTTAATCAGTATGCCTAATTTTAAACAATATAAAATCAGAGGCATACTCTTTTATATCAGCTCCCACGAGGTTCTCCTTTGATTACACTGTAGACTGCAGGGCACTTGACTGTAAACCTGGGAGGTGACCCTGGAGCTGCTCCTATCCTCTCCACTGTGAAGCAGTCRCTTCTCATTAGACATGCAGTTGATAAAATTCTCTTTTTATTGTCAGCTTAATCCATGCAAAACTCTCAGTTTATGCCTGAGCTTTTCGAATAGTTCACAGTGTGCATAATGAAGTTCCTTCTGGCACTGTGGGCACAGGCAAGTACGCCTGTAATTTCACACCACTCTTTCTCTCACGCAGCCATCCACATTGTTGCCCACTTGATCAACATCGAGCGCTATCATTCCAGCCAGTCAAAAGAAGCTGGGGAGTTACGGAATAAACTTTCTGGTCTTGGCAAGAGCCCAAATGAAAGCTACTTGAACCCAATCAGGACCTATGAAACAGTAAGCTGTCACATTTTAGGTTTCCTCATCTAAAAAGTTTTCCTCTGTGGATTCTATTGTCAGTAAAACTGTATTTCAAAGCCTTTTAACCAGAGCGAGAAGGTGCTGCCAAAGGTTAACCTCAATTTCAGCTGAAAACACTTACTCAGAGCTGCAATTTTCAGGTTACTAAGCTCAAAGAAATGTCTATAGTATTTTAATTAGTTTGTCAGGAGACAGCTGGTGGGGGGAGGATGAGGAGTGTTGTGAATAGTAGGCAATTAAATAAACCTGCAAAGAATTTTAAAATACTCCAAAACTAAACTATCAATACAACTTCTTTTCAGAAAGAAAAATAACCTAACAGCAATAGCACTTCACAGTATTTCTTTCATGTTTGCTATTTGTCCAAGATTGTCCAAGAAGGCAGCACCTTCCCAATCTGGGGAATAATTCTGCCCTGGCTGTTCTCATTCTTCTSCTCTTTAGAAAATTCCCTCATGGTCAGCGTGAATAAGGACTGTTTGAATCCATGGAATGGTGCTCTTTCAAACAATGATGTGCTCCACTGAAACAAGAAACCAAGGGAGAAGATGGCTGGACATTCACCAAYAGGATTCAAGAGCTCTTTTAAGCTGCAAGGCTTATCCTGCTTATACCTAGTTCCTTTCCAGYTTAGATAGCATGGGGTTTGCATCTTTCAAAACAAACAAGTAAGCAATTTCAAATTTGAAGAAAATTGAGCAAATTGATTCAGTCAGTGGTAGGAATACAAAAGCCTTCATGTCAGTGTTGACAAATCAGTCAGGTTTATCAGAACAGGACAGCAAGCCAAGGGCTCAGCTTCCAGTACACCCAGTGACCACTTTCACAGCATTCCCGTGAGCTGCTCCCCAGGAGCAGAACAAAGCTCACAGCTCTGAACTGGAACTCTTACCACTTCTCAGCATGCATTTTTTTCTCCACTAAGCATTCCCATGGTGATATRATTGTGAGGTAGGGCACTAATAAGCATTAAGGTCCTAAATACCCTTGGGGAGGAAGGCTAGAATATTCTGAGATCCTTTCTCAGGTTTCTCACAGTAATACACTTCACAATTACCTTTCAATTTACAGCCTAGATTTTACTCTAACTTCTAATATTTGTATTTCTTTTATCACTCACTTGTGTCTCARTTGCTAAACTCAGAATTAATAAATTATGAAGGGAAGCAAACAATAGATTGCTTCTACCTTCAGAGAAGAAAGTTCTGAGACAAACAATTCAGGTTTTCTTTTCAGTTTCATCCTACTGCCATAGAAGCAATGTACTAAGTGTCTTTGACATTTTGCTTTTTTTCATCTCAACATTCAAACTAGCCACTGTAGTGGAAATGTTCAAAATATCACCTAGATCAATCCTGTTAATATATAATAGGATCTGAACATACTCTTCACAGGTATCAATTTGAAAAAGTACTGTGTGCTGTCAAGTGTGAGCATTTGAAAGAATGATTTTACTGTAAAAAGTGACTGTAAAAATGGCATTGTGGAATTTTATCACCTCTAGGATTTCCATATCAAATGAGCGCACTTTACAAGTACAATATAGCGTTGTTTTTTCTTGTAGTGTATTAAGCTGCAGAACCAAATCAGCATCCAAATGTGCTGAGCTTCTTCATTCCTGTGCATCTGCACTGGGAAAACAGATATTCATGTTTTGGAKGCCACTTGGAGACTTCGTTTACACTCTGCTGGCATATTTAGCTTGATTCTCATCTTATATGTGAGATTTTTACTGTTGTTCTTCACAATTTGCACTTTATAACTGCAATCAGCATCTGACTGCTGTGTTCAAAATAAATCTCCACTCTCACTTCAGTTTATTTTGGTGGGTTTAGACAGATATACCAGACCTGTGCTGACATCTGTGAATCACAAACAAGAAGGAACACGTTCTAGCCCAGCATATTAATGTTTTCTCATTGACAAGAATAAAAATGTAAATATAAATATGACTTTTAAAAATAAACCAAATTATTATGCAATGTATCTCCAGATAATTGTCAGGAACAGGTAAACAAGATATGTTTTTTACATAAATGAGAGTATGCCATCTTTGTGCACCACTTCAGGGCTGCTGCCTCCCCACAAACTTTGAAGCAAAGTAAGCACAAAAGAATTCCATACCTTTATGGTTGCAGGTGTCTTAGCACCTCACTTAATCACCCTCRCATAAATAAGCTGGTTTCTAGTGCTGTTTTCTTTATTACGCTTCTAGGTTTAATCTTCTTATGTCTTTAATAATTTTTCTTTATTTCTRCCACATTTTTATGTAAGAAAAATTGATAAAAGTATGAATGAGACTGTCTAATTTCCTCTGTTCCATTCCTGAAACAAGTAAGTGGTAGCAAATATTTGCATATCAGTTTGGAATAAGCCTGAGTAGAAATGGAGCAGAAGAATATCTTTCCATGCTGTTCTGTGGTAAAATTAAGAATTGTCTTGACTCCATGTCTTTTTCTGTTTTTTTCTTATGCTGAAGATTTTGGCTTCAGGTGTTATAGCAGCAACAGTAACAATAAYAAAAGTAACAGAAATAGTAATAAAATAACAATTATAGCAACATGAACTACTAGTACTAATGCTAATAATGTATTCTTATTCTAGAACACAACAGGAGAAGTACTAACCACAATAGCTGGAATAACTGGAGTTGTGATAACCGTGGCTTTAATTCTGATCATGACTTCATCCACTGAGCTCATCAGAAGGTCATGCTATGAGGTGTTCTGGTATACCCATCACCTCTTCGTGGTTTTCTTCACTGGTTTAATAATCCATGGCATGGGGTAAGTGTCTGTGTAAACTACAGGGGGTATGTGCACACAGCTTGAGATGAAACACCATCCACATCTATAACCCCATGCTTTCCTATTAACAAACAGCTGGGATCTTCAGTGAGATTACAAAAGGAAAGCATTCTGAAATTAAAACACAAATAAAATCACTTTTATGAGGACTGGAAGTGTCCTTTAGTTTATTCTAAAGGATATACCATCTTACAACCTGCACCTTATTAATAAATGAACTTTCATGCTTGGGAACTTGGGACATTACAGATCTAAACTTTGTGGGTTCCAATAAATAAATAAAGCCTTATGCTCACAGCTCTTGTAAGGCATTTTGCAAGAGACCTTGTAGAAGCTTGACAAGCTTTCATATGTCATCTCCCCTATGGTAGATGTCTCTGTGGCTATTCTCCTCCGCATTTGTAAATGCAAAGCGAATTTGCCTTCTTTCTGCAGGAAAGARAACCCCAAATTTCCCCACCACAGGACACACACTGTGTAGCAGCAGTAGATACTATGCTGCAAACCAGGTTTAAATGACTTCAGTAACATACATCTCAGGCTTATGACTARCCCAGTCACATGGCTTTTATGGACAGGGATGACTGCCTGGGTGCTGTTTGTGTCTCTGCTCCTCAGCACAACAGAAAGGTCTGTCCTCTTAGTAAAGGACGCTTGTTCTTACCGTGGAGAAGATGCATGGAACTTTTCCTGAGAAGCTCAGAGACTGATAAATCCCCTGTCAATGTAGAGAGCAGAAATGTGCTTCAAGATGAAAACATTTCCATCTCCTGTTTCCAGCTCTGCTGGCATCATCTGCTTCTCCCTTGTGTGCTACCCTCCATTTCCTTTTCTTGTTTCTGTGAGACAGCATTCATGAGAATCTACAGTGGTGCATTTACATTCACATTTTAATTCAGTGAGTGCATTTTGAGGTAAATCTCATGGCCTTCCTCACCCCCTAGATTTGGCTCATACCATGGTACAATCCCTGGGCTGCATAACGCAGCGTTTGGGGTGGAAATACACTGACAGGCACACATTGCTGTGTGTCAAGAGCCAACAAGTGATCCATTCACAGGACCAAGCCRCACTTAGTCCCAAGCCCTGGGTAGCCCTCAGTCATGTCCAGTGAGGGGCTGTCAACAAAGATTGCTTTGTTGCATAGAACTTCTCCTGCTGACTAGCTTGTGTACACACAGCCACAAGCTGTGGTTAAACCTTTCTGATCCAAGGACAGTCATTTGGTGCTCCCAGAATCCCAGAATGGTTTGTGTTGGAAGGGACATTAATGATCATCTAGTTCCACCCCCCTGCCATGGGAAGGGACAYCTCCCACTAGACCAGGTTGCTAAAAATCCCATCAGCCTGTCCTTGTTGTCACAATACACTTTTTATATCTATTTCATAAAATACTCAGATGCTATTGCCCACCACTAAAGCATRCACAGACCATGACTCTTTGACCCAGGGGAACTTTCTAGCCCACAGCAGTGTGTGCACGAGTCTGTTCTCTGGAGCTGCATGGATGGCATCATCCTGGATGGATGGCGTCACCATGAGCCAGGGGACAGGCCASTACAATGCTTTGTGGTGTGCTACTTTCCTCACCTCTTTCCTTGTGGTTTGTGAGTCGCCACACCCAGTTTGGCAACTCAGGCTTTGAATGCTCCTGAAATTGGCCCAATTAATTAGTCCCATTTTACAGAGGCAGAGCTACAAGCAAATGCTGTAAACTGGCCTGATTAAAACACCCTCCTCCCCTCACTCTCTGGGAAAACTTTCAGAATCCAGCTTCAAACAGCCATAATGAACCCTTAAAAACCTTCAGCTTTGTGAGCTCCCTCTGTCTAGCCAGCTGACCAGCAGTGCTCAGCCAGAGACCTCCCCAAAAACGGGACACTGGCAGAAGAGCCCTATCGATACCTCTCACTGAGCATTGTGCTCCCTCCAGGCTGAGAGTACACTGCAACASAGCAGTTTCCTCCTGTGCCAGGATGTCCCTCCATGAAAAAGAGTCAAACCCCAAAGTGTCATCCACCTCCCACTTCTTCCTCCCTCCCAAGTGGCTSAACAAACCTTACTCAAGCCCAACCACTTTTCTTTCTGTCTGAACAGGTGGCAGAGCCAAACAAAGTACAAAAGGGAAAATTCAGAGAAACTGTATGAAGCAAACAGAGTTTCCCCATAAAAATCTTCCTTCTCTGCCCATAATCAACACCAGGTGAAACCCGTTTAAACTGAACAGTCAGGATTGATATATTTTGAAAAATTCACATCATTAATGTTCTCAGAAGTAAGGAAGCTAGAATTTAGTATGTTTAGACAGTATACATCTAATTGCACTCCTCCAACTTTATTTGTAGCTTTTAAAAATGCATTTAGAAAGCAGTAAAGGAAAGAGAAGGTCTGTCACTATTAAATTTTATCACTTTACTAAACACTACCAGATGTTCAAATACAGAAGAGGTCAAAGACCCTACTCCAAAGAACTTGGAAATCAAATTTTGCCACGTACAGTAAAATGTACATTTTCAATGCAAGGGCTCTCTGTACTTCAGCTGTGCTGATGGATACCAAATATTATAACACATTTCTTGCCTTTGGTCAGAAAGTCATTGCAAAACTAAAGGAAAGGTGATTTGAACAGGAGAGCAGAACAGGTTTGAAATGGCCAGCTCACAAACTTCCATTTATCTCTGAGCTGGCATTTGACAACTAGTGCAAAGCCAAGAGAGGCACAGAAAACTTGGAAAGAAGCATGTCATTGATGAGCATTTTTGTTTTAAGTCAGCTTGTCCGAGGTCAGACGTCTCAGAGTCTGCTGCTTCACAATGCCACTTACTGCAAAGATCACTACTGGGAATGGGACAAYGCCACTCAGTGCCCCTTGCCACAGTTTTCTGGCAACAAACCCGTGGTAAGAGCGATTTTTGTCTTCTGCTTTCAACTTGATGTCCTTTCTTGGGAGGCCAAATGTCTTAGGGAGCAGGGGGCTGGAGCATGTGCTGGTGGCTGGCACTTGGTGTCACGTTTAGAAAGTTTAGTTTCACATTTCTGYTCCATGACCTCTCCCTGTGCACTAAGACAGTGATCCCAAACTCCTCTGTAATCCGTATAGACACATACAGGTGAGGAGCATTGTATACACTTTTTATGTCATTAACAGCAATTTTTATTTCTGGAAGATCCTTTGATTAGTGAACATTAACCAACACACTCTTTGAAGGGTATGAATATCAAAATTGTACTCTATCTGGTCTGTTGTGTACATTTTTTTTGAAAAATTCAGTATCACCAATACCCTTGATGCTCTCATTGCACAATGAGAGTGCCCGAGTAAAAACTTAAGGGGGTAGAGATACAGAAAATACAGTAGAACTGTAGAGCTAGGGATGCAAATTAATATTGTTATTTTAACTAATAGTACTTTAGTATGGATAGCTTAAATACCAAGGGAGAACAAGGTGGAGAGAAAATCATGTCCTTGCTCTGGGGCACACGCTTCATATTGTCCAGCCTTGATGTCTTCAGTTAGGGAAAAAGAAGAGAATTTGAAACAATGAATTATGAAAGGGAAAGGCAAAAGGCAGGAAAAAATGTCCCATGGAAGGGTGATTTTGCTAGAACAAGATTGCAAATCCACAGGGGGTAATTAAGTAGCAGACTTGTACAGTATGTCAGATGTCTTGCATACAAACAAAATCATTTAACATTTTCAGCTCAAGATTTAGCTTGCTCATATGCAAGTTTCTGTTGTTTCTTCCAAAAAGAGAAAACATACCGAAGGAAATCCTAAAGTAAAGGAGAAAAATTAGCATTCAGTGTCTGGTAGCTCTTTTAATGGCTGACATAGATTTTTCTTAAACTAAACTATTGTTAGCTGCTATCCAACCTGCATATTAATGAGAAAATGAATGCCTCTCTAAAAATTTCAGCTACAATGTCACCATAAAAATCAATACATGGCTATGCACCATGAATACAGACACAAGCTTGCTTCCCAYAGCATATCTTGACATTCATTATCATAAAACTAACTGGAAAGAACTTCYACTTCTCTGTGTTAAACCTATTTTGTCACACTTTCCTGCCTACCCAGGGCCATACTTGCAAAGTCACATTACTTTAAATGAATTGTGATAATARCAGATGGCACATAGATCATCTATACGAACAGTGCCTTGTGGATGTGTAATGTGCTATGGTGTGATACCTGCTAGACACCGCAGAGAATGGCACAAATTCACTCAGGGGCTAAAAAACCATGGTGTGGTTTGTGCAGGTGGGACTGAGCAGGGAGGGGACAGCCTTGTGCACGGCTGGGACAGCAAGAAGTGACACCAGAGGGCACGCCACACTGGCCACAACTCCTGGGGGAGGGTGTCACCACAGAGCCCTTCTCACTCACACCACACCTGCTCCCTGAAATATGGAGCAGATAGGAAGCGGCCCAGTCTGGCTCCTGGTGAGGATGATGGAGCATTTCTCTTGTKCCCAGGGCACCCGGACTTTTATCCTCACAGCCTCGCCTGAGCCATCACCTCCCTGTCTCAGTTCATTCTCATTACAGGAGGAAACACTWCTTGGGCAAGAATACTGATGCCCTGATTAGCCAGCCAGGAGCCTTAGGAGCCCATCTCTCCTGCTGGATGCCCCAYTGTCCCAACCCAGCCAAGAGATATTTTGGATCGAATGCTCTGTTGCTCTGGAGTGATGGCACATTTAAAATCCCAGCTGAGCTCTCKCACAGGGTAGCCTGCAACCTTATCATTCCTGTCACATGCTTTTATTTACAGGTAGCACAAATGGAAGGGAGGAAAAACAGATCTCATCATTATTGTGGCTTGATATATGCAAATGTATTCAAGGCATGAGATTACCCACTGTGCAGAGACACCTGTAGTATTTAGGGACAACGGATGTGTTGAGTTTCTGCTTTAGCTGAGAATCTTCTGGCTTAGGCTGGTTTCTTCCCATTATTAAATCATGTGCTTTTTTTAAAATTTAATTTTCCAGACTTAACCTTGGGAAATTGCCACTCCATCCTCTTAGCATTTTCTAAGGAAGCCACGTAATTTTATGACTTGCTTCTCATAAAAGATACTTTATAACTCCTGTTACCCAGCTTGTGGAGCAAAGTCAATGTTTCAGCAAGTAAAGTTATTCTTTGGTGATTTTAAAAGACACATGATTGTGGAGTATTCAGTTTGCTAGAATGACCTGTGTAATTAACAAAAGTGCAAATAAAACAGTATCTCTTCCAGGAAAAAAAAATTCTTTTAAAATAATGAAGATTCAATTACATCTAATTATCTTAGTTATCAGTGCAACTCAGCGAAATCATCAGCTTGTATACTTGAATAGCCAAGCATCTCTGATTGTTACAGTGATCAGGACATATGATTAGCAAGTACAAGCACAGCAATCACCTGCAAYACTTAAAGTATGACCAATTTAGTATCCTAGATTTAAAAAAAAAAAAATTGAAACAGAGTTGACTAATAGATTAAATGGAAATGTGTCCTATTTCTCTAATTGAATATTTGTGACTTAATGTCTTCTCATTCACCATCAGAAAACTCACARCTGACAATAACAGCTATTCCTATCTGACCACTTTGAAACACTTTAGACTTTGGGAAAAAAGAAAATAAATTAAGTTCTATGGGTAATATCATATAAATGTATGCATCTATATGGTTACAGGTCCAATGACATCTATATGTAACAACGCCTAAATAGAATTAATCCTTTGCCTTTTAATAGGAAAAGATTTTAAAACACTTTTCTTGGCCAGAGTACAGATAGACATTAGCACTGTTTTTGGAGTACATTTGTGAGGGAGTCCCATATGTCTATTCCACAAGAAAGCCAGAACTGCTACAGCAGTAACACAAACACTCTCTTGAGAAAGACAAACCAATTCACAGAAGAAAATAAAATAATTTAATTTTAGACTACGTGCCAATTTAAACCAGAAAAGCAAAGTATTTTTCTAGACATTCAGATAAATGTGTTTTTTTAATATGCAATTTTCTACAGGCTTGGAAGTGGGTTTTAAGTCCTATGCTGTTGTACGTCTGTGAAAGAATTGTTAGGCTTTGGAGATTTCAACAGGAGGTGGTCATTACTAAGGTATGTGATATAGCTTGCATATCTGCATTAAAAAAAACATTATGTCAATGACTTTTTGTCATTTAAAGGTAACTTCTCTATATTAGGACCTCATTTTTCACTCCTAGCTTCAGCAACTTTTCAATCATTACCATGGTTTCAGCTACATATTGATTTTACATTTTGCATTTATTCCAACAGCAAATCCATAACAATATTCCATATGGGACCAAAYTTGATTAATGAAGTACCAGACTTTACAGCATCATAACACAAACATCTGTTTGTGGTCTCTCCTTTTAATGAACTAAAACCATGTTCCACTGCAGTTAATGCCAGACACTACCTTGATTTCAGTAGCAGCACAGGATTTTTACTTTAAAATCTGGAGGCTTCCAAGGAGATGAAGGGCTGTATTATCAGTTAGCATATATAGTCAAAGCTTCACTAATACCACTGTAACAATTTGTCCCAGCTGTGTGCCAAGGGACTGTTTAAATCACATCAGAATAGATTGAGGATGTCACTAGAGAAGCAGCTGAGCCCACACATACCAAGCCAGGGATCAGGAGCAGGTGTATCTTGTGTGGGGGAACAGGATGTGGGATAACTCTTCTTGCTGATTTCACAGAGTGGCTGTGATCTGGGAATCTCAGTACACTATGCGTGACATACAAAACTGCCTCTAACTGAGATTACTTCTTTATACAAGTGTATTACAATTGAGCTCACTGTGCTTTTTTCTTCATAATCCTACAGAGTTARCAGTGTTACAGGAGAGTAAAACTAGGAATTACAGAATTATTCTAGTCAATTAAGATACACCTTTGCACAGGTTATACTAAGAAAGTCGATAAATGGTTGAATAGTTACATCCTTTCCTCTGCYTCTTGCACTCAGAAGTCAAGCTGGTCCCACAAAACACACTGTTCATGCTCTCAAGCCATTGGGAAACAACACTGCAATGGGCAGGTTAGGATACCTGTAACCTAATTAACCTAGTGAAAACAAATATTTACCCTTCTCAACAAAAATAAAATTTGTCCCTTTATTATTCTTCAGGTGGTGACACATTCCTCTGGAGTCCTTGAGCTTCACATGAAGAAACAAGGCTTTAAAATGGGAGCTGGTCAATATATCTTTCTGCAGTGTCCATCTGTCTCACAGCTGGAATGGCACCCTTTCACCCTCACCTCAGCYCCTGAGGAGGATTACTTCAGTGTCCACATACGGCTCGTCGGGGATTGGACTGCAGCCCTTTTCAAGGCCTTCGGAGCAGAGGAAAAATCTTTCAAGGAATTGTGGATGTTACCAAGGTTTGAACAATAAACTACATATTTTTAAATGTTATTTCTATATTTAAAAATAAATGTTAATGKTTTAATTTATTTTCTGTGTGTTTTTTATGATATATTATCAGATTGCAATTCTGGATTCATAAATACAGGATTATGCTAAAACATTCCACAGAGAAATAGCCATGAACTGGGGCTAGCAGCTACCAAGAAAATGTGATGACTAATCCATGATTTAAAGTCCATATCAATATCCTTATCTCTGTTGCTACCATCTAGATTTCTAACATCTATATCTACACTTAAAGATATCTGTTCTGAAAGATGGTTGTTTAATAAATGACACTGGAAGTTATCTGCAAGATTTTGCCCCTATGCTTATGTTCCAAGTGATGTACCCATCACTTACCATCCAAAATTCCTGTTTTTCCCTTTCAGTTACTTAGATATTTTGTGGTCCTTGAAACTTCTGCCTAAACCTTACTTTTTTTCTGACAGTCTCCTTCAACCCTGTCTCCATTTCCCAAACCCTRCTCCACTTTATAAAGGTTATTTGTGTTCAAATTCTGCATCTGTGGAGTCTTAATACAAGCAATAAGTTGATGCTCTGTTATTCCAAGTTAGAGGGGATGTTCTGAAGTCATGGAGCCATCCTGACTTACACCAGCTAAACATCTGGCTCTACCCATAGTGGATTCAAACCATGTAGCTCTACTCCTGCACTGCTTGCAGGAATAGGGGAGATTTTCAGCAAAGAAGAGCCCAGCACAGGMTCATTTAAATTCTGGTGGAGTGTGKAGGGCCTGGGACCAGAGGGACTGATTTTCCCCTCTGAGCTGCAGAGGTTTACTAGAGGGTGGGTGCAGAGAGGAAAATCTGGTCCAGTTCTTTCATTGTATCAATAAGAATTAGAAATGAAATCAGTGCCTTTGTTAAAGGTAACTGGAATGAGAAGTCTGCCATTCCATCAGAACTGGAGCAAAAATTGTTCAAAGTGATTGACAGCAAGTGTAAAAAATGAGAAAGAAAAAAATGTTATCAAATCTTGCTTGCCACAATGCAGGGTTGAAATTAACAGTGTCATATGTAAACACTCTTCATTCTTGTTATGGTGCCTAATGACATCCTTCAGTTTCTTTCTTGCCATGCACTAAAAAGAATATTTCAATAGTTAAACTCATAATAAAGCAAAAAAACAGGTCTTTTTCACAGTTTCAATATCTAAAGTTATACATCAAATTGGTGATTATATTAAAAAAAAATAACATATAGCAGAAATGGAGCAGACATATAACATATAGCAGAAATGGAAGACATAGCAACGGAATAATAAGGTAGGGTTAAGAATAAAATACTTGTTTTTTAACTGCTAAAAGAAGGTTAAAATAAAATGTTCATGAATATATATAGGTTGCAAAGACAGTTGTGATTTCTGACCAATTTGGGAGCTAAAATCATAGAATAGACTCTTCCTATGAAAATAATCAAGTTCCATAATATGTCTCCACAGGATTTTGGCTGACTTAATTGCTGTTCTAATACATTGCCCCAAAATCCGACTTCTCTTACAGTCAGGAGTACTACACAATTATCATGATGATCAGTAAATGTTTAAATTCTAAAAATAATCATAGAATCTTTTAATGATATTTTTTTTGAAAGGAAATATTTCTCCTGCCTTCCCCATAAGTCTGATTTCTTTTCTAATGAAATTGTGGGCATGGATACGAAGAATATGGACAATCCAAACCACAATGAGATAGTCCATAGCCCTATTTTCTACTTCTCTTTGGCAAATGCAAATGCAATTTTTTTTTGTCTTTTTGTTTTGTCCACTCTCTCTAGACCAAAATAATCAGTTGCACAGCACAGTTTCTCCTTCTGCTGTTTCTTCTCCCTGCTTCTCTGAGGCTTTGTATTTGGCTGAGCTGTATAGCTACAGCCAAGTAAGGCATTCAAACCAGTGATGGGATCTCTGTCACCTGAGGATTTAGGAGCAGACTGACAAGACAAATCTCTCCAAGGAATGATTCAGAAATAATTGAACCTGTCTTATAGCACAGCAACAGACTAGAGAATCCTTGAAATTTCTTCCAGATCAATTTTTCCTCAATCTACTGACAACAATGAGAATTGCTTCCAGCCTCACATTGAACTACATAAAAAGCTTATCTGAAAGCTGTTCTTAGGCAATAGACATACATACCATAAATTAACTGTATTTTATAGAAAGTTTTGAGTGCTCAAAAAATACTGGGCTGGGCAATAATCTAAATAACTGGACATATTTAAAAAAAGATTCTTTATGTCTAAGGTCAGATTTCCAGAAGTTATGCCAGAGTAGCTGTTTTGTTTGCTATCGCACTTGCAGGGCATTTTGAATAYTGAAATAAAAGGGAAAATGTTTGCTAGGACTTCAAAAAAAGTAACAATAATATTTGAGACACGTTGTGTCCCTATATTTATTCATAGCATTGCTTGGGGATGCCTTCTTCTTTTCCTATTAAAACACTTCATTTTAATTCTGTGTGCCTATTTGTTTGTACWGTTTAAGGATAAATTTTAAGAATGATTCATGCAATAAAGAGCACAAAACAACAGAAAATCTAAAAGGAAGAAAAAGCCTTTTTTTTTTTTTTTCCTAAGGACTGGGTATTAGTGAAACCAGAGCATGTATGTTGTAGAGAGACAGGCTGGAAAAAGCACTCCAAAGTACTGTGTGTATTTACATTCCATGTGCTAAAGGAATGCATCTGATCATTCAATAATCTTTTTCATCTCTGATTTTGACCAAAATTAATTTCTTGGCATCAGGATCATTGATTACAGGAGGGAGTAAMATAAACAAGCATTTCTCCTTACACATTTTGACTTTTCATCAGATACTAAGTACAGTATTATGCCAAAAATACTGAAATACTGCTTTTTCAGAAAGAGCTGAGAAAATAGTTGTTTCCTTGCATATGATGACCTTTTTCTTGCCTTGTCTTTCATTACTTTTACTCAAATAGAGAACYTCTAAAATGATTAATATAATCTGTTCCTCTTTGCTTTGATATGTACAATATAACAAATAAAGGTCTAAAACAGGATGCTTTTCAGTAATTCATAATTAAATATGCAAATTCCACAGCTAAATTTGGACATGCAATTATATGACTAATCACATTTCAGAAAGCCAGAAAATTGCAATTGCATGCTTAAATAGATGGCCAGGCCCCAAATCCACATGGGTGCTCTTGTTCTCCCATTTCAGAAAAGCCAGTTGCTTTGCTATTAAATGGCACCCACTGAAAATTAAACRTATTTGTAAGGGCAATTTATGTGCCATCTTAGACATGTCTTTTCTCTTTTATTTTAGCATAAATTCAGTTTTGAGAATGTGCAGCCCAACAAATGTTAACCTTTCTGTCACTTTATGCACTGTTGACTCTTGACTAAATATCTTGTCGCTGTAGAGTGGCTGTGGACGGACCATATGGATCTGCAACCACAGACATCTTCCAGTACCGAGTCAGTGTGTGCATTGCAGCAGGAATTGGAGTCACACCATTTGCCTCTATTTTAAAATCCATTTGGTACAAATGCAGCAACCCTAACACAGCGCTGGCACTGCAGAAGGTAGGTGGGAAAGTTTATTGCTTCATTAAAAAGTTCCACAAGTGAGCCTATTTAGCCAGGGGAGAGAGGCAATTCAGAGCTAGAGGCTCACTTGAGTACTTTAACTCGCTCTGGGAAGCAGTCACTTGCTTTCCAGCCTTACTGTTGTGGGGTAAAGTCTTCTAAATTCACTGTCATTCCCTGAGAAAGAAGGTAGCCCTAGCTGYAGTGTTTTTAGTACAAGTTGAAGAGTCAGATTTTCATTACCACCTGGAGATAACTGTGGAATGTCTTTCATAGCTAGACATTAGAAAGCTACAAGAGAAACTTTGCCTCTTTCTTACCAAAAATAAATCCTGCAAGTCATCTCAATCAGAAGTGAAGGGCAGTTCTTGCTCTTTGTCCAGCTGCAAGTTTCATGGGGGTCTTTTGGCAGCATGTCCTGGTCCAGAGTGCTGCATTCAGCAGCCATTTGCTGCTTTTCTCACATTGCAAAGTCAGGATATTAAACAGCAGAGAAGGAATAAAAAAGGCTTTTAAGCTCCGGATGAGATGCATATATCAAGATGCATATTACTCCCTCAAAGCACTTTAATTATTTTGTTGAAAAAATATGTTTGGGTCTATAAGGCAAAGGTGGCACCAATTAAATTAACATACTCTTGATTTTCTAACCTGTTATAYGCCTTCTGCTAATGGCATGTGAGGCAGCACTGGGGGAGGATAGGCGAAGAAGAGATTATAGGTGAAGTGGGGTGAGGGTAAGAAGGTAATGGAGAAAAAARTCAGCATTAAACATTCTCTTCCATRTCCATCATAGCAAGCAGTATCTTGTGGACTTTACACCTTCTTTTAGCCCATTTCCAGTGTAAAAGTTGAATCAGGAACTGTTCAACATTTCGCATTTAAGGACAAATGTTGAAATTGCATTGGAGTGGACAGATCTCTGAAAGGGTCAATACATATGGAGCTGATTGCAGGACCAAGGGGCTGATCTTTTTAAATGAAAGAGTGTTAAGATTGGCATCTTAATGACAAGCTGCCACTGAAAAAGCATCTGGGATTTTAGTAACTGAGGAGTTGAGGACAGGTTCAAATTGCCAGGGGGGATCTTTGAGGCAGAAAAAGCACTGAGAAGGGAGGGAAATAAAAATGGAAATACATGCTATGTGCAAAAAGGAGTGTATTTGCAAACACAACGATTGTACCAGAACGATCTTTTTTACTGGAAGGAGAGCTATGCATATGCATATACACTTTATATATGTACATTATGCATATTCTACATGTACACAAGTAAAAGTGTTGTTATTATTGTCATTGTTGCTATCTTAAGGGGAAAAGAACAGAATTTAACTATGCATCAATAGTATACCTGAGGGTGTTCATTCACAGCTTAGGGAGAATCTCGGGTAAGTGTGCCTGCAAAGATAAATGCATCGTGCATTCTGCCATAGAGTTCAGTTTTTCTGAATTCCTGTGAAATACAAAATTATCATGATTYCTGCTTATCTTTTCTTTACATCTTGGCTTCCTTATTGGTACAGTGGGAATGTGMTGTTTATTTTTCACAGGTGGTATGAGGCTAAATTTCATCAGTGCTTGTAAAATATTTTGAAAGTGTGGATGAAARGTCGTGGGGAAGTTCACAGCATTACTTAAAAAAATTTAGCAGTTGTCTCTGTGAGAACGATTAATATCAGGGTAGCTCCACATTTCTTTTCCATTGGTTAAAAGCTTCCACTTGTGGTATAATTACAAATAATTTAATCTTCCTCAAAGTATTCAGCACTCTCTTTCTGCCATGATGAGTACCATAGAAATGTCTATTAAGGAAATAAATAAGAGGTTTTTCTTTTTTTTAACAACTTCATTTTGATTTGAGTACAGCTATCATTATGCTTATTGAACTAATATTTCTTAGTGTTGCCCACATATGGCTCAGATATAAATACTCATAGTTTCCATAATGTCTGCAGCTGTATAATTTAAAAAACCCAACAAATCAAAAGGGGTACACATTTATCTAATTGATCCTTCACAATTAAATAGCCTTWGAGCCCTCATTCCCCCATCATTTTTTTGCATGTACTACTATTACTAGTCATGGCCGGAAAGTTTCTACCGGATTTAGTTACGCATATTTTTTTATTTTTTTTTTTTTCACATCAGCGGTCTTGTTTTTCAGGTCAATTGCTACTGAAATTGATAAAATTGTACTGATCATCAAAGTCTAATGTTAGCAAATATCCACTTTCTCTTCCCTACAAAAGATGCARCAAAGGTCCTACTGAGTGCCACTAAAGATCCATCTGGCCCAATATCCTGTCTCCAACGGTGGCTCTTCATAAACACCTAGAGAAAAGTATACAGACCAGAAAAATCAAATGGTGGTTAGTTTTTTAGTGGACACTCTCACCAGTGAGCATCTCATAGCTCAGTAATACCTTGATACAAGACCTGTACCTCTGCCTTTAACATCCCTTTGTACCTTTTCCTTCCATKAAGCAGTTTAATTGTTTTTTGAATCCATGTAGACCTTAGACAACCATAGCATGTTGTGGCGGTAAATTCAGCTACATACTGAGAGGAAAACAGAATCAGCTTCTGCCATTTGCTTTGAGACTGACTTCCCTGCCTGAGTCCACACCCTTCCCTGCCCCAGTCCACACCCTTCTGCATAAAAATCTTGTCTCAAAAAACTAAAAACCCTGGGCTCTTTCTTGCGTCAAATCACTATAGGCTTCTTGCTTCAAATTTAGGAATCTTGTCATGCATTTATAGGAAAGGCCATTTGCTGCCACCCTAAGTCAGTGCCTCCTGTAGGCTTCCAGACCTCCATCTCCTACAGGATGCAGCCACTGCTGTGCCTTATCTGGAGTGCCTCCCTTGATCAATTAATTACACAGAGGAAAGTCTCTGATTTCTTTCTTTTTTTTTTTTTTTTTTTTTTTNTGGTATGCTCCAGCCCACAGGTAATGTAGTATAGTCAAGGGCAGGAAGGACTGGATGGTGCTGGGAGGTGCACAGCTGCAGGTGTAAGAGGTTTTTGCAGGGATGGTTGTGCCCAAGAGGGAGCAGCAAGAGTCAGGGATGAGCGGTGTCCTAGGAGGAAAATTTCCTTTAGTGAAAARCTGGCTTTGCCCAGAGCTGCAGCTYCAACTCTGCCTTCAGGGAGCRGSGATAAACAGACGGATCCTCATCAACAGATAATTATTAATGACTTTCCTCGTGATGGGAGCTGATTTACAGAGAATGTTCTTTCACCTTACAGGAAAGAGGTAACRCAGCTCTTGCTCTTGTCTGTTGTACAAAATTCAGGATGTGGGAAACTGAAGGATAAATCTGCATGAATTGCAAGGGAGCAGAGCTTTACAGAAATAAGTGACTACTCAAASTGCTGCATTACAGATCTGATTAATAGCAATACTGCATCTAACTCAATTTGCAAAAAGAGCACTTGGAAAATTTAAGACAGTTTACTTGGGCAAGCCATCAAGCTGATGAATGCAATTGATGGCAGTAGGGTGGGTGGAGACTAATGAAACATAAATCTAACCCAGATTTTTAAGAGYTCTAAATAATTGCAGACAGTTAATAGTACGAGGTTTACAAGAAAAAAAACAGGTTCAGAATAATTTTTAATTATAGAAATGCACTGGTGCTACTTTATTCTACTGTTTTAATAAGGATTAATTTTTTGTGCATTTATTGTATTTTAATTATACATGTAATATGGTGTGCTGTGCTATGGGCAGTCAGTGCAAAGAAAGGAAGACTTTGTAAACACCATTTATTTTAACATATTAGACTAGAAGCCCTCTTTGATCTAAGGGAAACTAATTCCTTTTACCCACAGGCCATTCTTCTTCACTATCTCTTTTCTTTCTAAGATTATAATCACAGCCAAAAATACTTCYTATAATGACAGTCTTTCTTCATCACCAAATGCTCACCACCTCTAATGTGAAAATCAGAGGCAATGCAACCACAGGATGAGCTTAAGGAATTTCTGCAGCTTCAGAAAGCTGCATCCTTTCCTGAGAGGACTGTGCCAGAGGCAGCTTGACCCAGCCAGTTGGACTGGCTGTKACTGTGACAGCCAGGTCTGCAAACAGCTAAAAGCACTCCTTCAAGATCCACAGTCTGATGTTTTGGAAACCAGTTCCCCAATTTGAAGACCATATTGTCTCAACTCATTGGCTAGCTTTTTCTTCCTCCTTCCCTACTTATCTCCCAGTCCTGCCCACAAGCTCCCAGTTGCTACCCCATGAACAATTCTTTATTCATTTGGAAATGCGTAACTCCTCTCCACACACATGTACTAAATATACATTTCCATAAAATGAACTGCTGARAAAACTTGAGAAATAAGATGATCARGTAGAGTCTGGGGGAAGAAATTTCTCACTACAAATCAACAGCTTTGGTGTGATACAGACTGACAGCACTCAGTGGGCTGATTTTTGAGGTGCTGAGGATGTAGAACAAGTAGGGACTTCAGGACTCAGACACAAAAAAGCTACGTAAAGGTTAAGGCTATAAATCTTACCTWCTTTTGGTAATTTAAAATAATTCTGTTGTTGGCCACAAATATGAAATTCTATAAAGTCAGTGGGCATGCTTTTTCCTCATAAYCTATGCCAGTGTAAATCGGCAACAGCGCCCCTCCATAAAGCAATGAGGTCATATTTAAGGCAAAACATTGAAACAGAAGGGGGAAAAGCAAACAGCCAAGATGGTTGGTACTAAAATTCCACAGACAGTCTTATTCCTGGGCTGTAAAAATACCCTACTTAACCCTGAATGCCTTATCTCTGTTTCTGGGATCATACATCATTTATATTTCTTACATAAACCACAGATGGTCCCTTACAGTACACTCAGATCTAGGAAACATCTCAAATTACTGTTAATGTCTTTCACCAAATCTCCACTGAAGCATGGTATTTCCACATTTTTCTCCGACCACCTTACCAGAAGTCTGACAACATGGTGTGTTAAATCTTCGGGAAATCTCTTCATAGCTTTCTGGTTTCTTTCTCTGGTTTTTCACTTCAGAAGTATCCAGTAAGCATTTTTATCTCATCAACCCGGTGGAAAAAGGCTACAATTTCCAAAACATTTGAGTCACCACAATGATTGCCTTGGGGACATACCTTCCAGATCACCTTTGGTATTGCAGTACAGTAAAAGACAGAGGGGCTGACGAGCAGAGAAGGAGATGGGTCGGAGGAAGCAAAGGGATTTTGCAACAAAATAAAAATCAGTCACAATAAAATAAGTTTCAATCATCCAATTTTTATGAGCTTATACACTGTCCTCCATGCTACATGCTACACATGTAAAATAGTGTATTTTTAGACTTCCTCCATATTTATCCAAAGAATTACTTCTTTGGAAAAATTATAAAAATACACAGCCTGCAGAGGCCCATTTGAGGTTTGGYACCACCTGATCAAAAATAATGGTGGAGCATGCGCCAAGAGCTATAGAATTCAAGTAATAAGAATTGCAATCAGATTTGTCTTGTAATTGTGCTTCAGACCCTCWTCMGGGCAGTGCCTGGGCAGACAACCCYGGAGCTTCAACATTCATCCTTTGGATAGGACAGGAGCTCACAGCTGAGTCATCTCCACACTTGGATTGACTCTGCAGGGCACRGAGCTGAAAGCAGGGGATGGACTGGTCCCAGTCCTCCACACAGCACAGCATTGCTAGGGGAGATTTCCAGTTGGGAAGTAATGACCATGCTGAAGACTCCCTAAGGTGATTCCTGATGGGCCTAGAAGGACTTGGCTCTCAGGGCATTGATAAGATCCTGACAAGGAAATCTCATCAGTCCTGAGGCAGTTCCTGTTGCAAAATTTATTAACTTTTACAAAGACATGTGCAAATGGTCATCTGAAACCATTCCTGCAGAAGTGTTCACATAGAACAACTTTCTAGAAATAGCTGATTAGTTAGAAGATACTTCATATGCAGTTAAGATAATAGATCACAACAGATCATGCACGTGCTGAAGTGGTCACAATGATCCCTGGGCCAGCTGGCTACAAAAACTGCACAGAAAAAGGCTCCTGTAGACTCCCACTGCTCCAGCTGAAGATGCCAGAGGAAGGACTCCTGAAATAGAACCTCTCATCATCATATGGACAATGACTAACCATCTCGTCTGAAAGATTGCTTTTTGTATGCAAGCATTACCTTATGCCAAGATATTAATAAATTAGCTTCTTTCTTAAAAACAACAACAACWCTATGTTTGTGATTTACTGCAGTASAGTRGGAAAAATAARCCATAAGAATGATTAAAGGATGCMTCTCAGTGACAAATCCCAGGAACGTTTGGTTTGCCATAGACACAATTATAAGATGACTTGATCCCAGTCTCCAATTCCTACCTGTGGAACAAAACTTTGACAACAGCCTCTCCAGTCCAATAGAAAACAAACAAAACAAGATGAAAAGTGAAAGTAGTGAAATCTGGATGACAGAAACTGTCAATTTTTGATAGAGAGGAGGGTTTCAACCAATGGAAAATCAGTCATGGGAGAGTGGTTCATTTCACCCCTTTGGCAACTGTAAAATTACAGCTTCATGTTTCTCTAGGAAGAAGAAGCTCAAATTGAAACATGAAATAATTAAAAAAAAAGAATAGGGACATAGGAATATAACTATGTTTTGGCAACATCAACTGTTAATCTATGGGCATGAGGTCTTGAGAAACAAGGAATTCCTTGTTTCTATGCTGAACGAAATTAATATTAAATAAATCCAAAATTTCAAATAATCATCAAATTATCTGCAAGAGGTAAAAAGCTAGATATTACGAATCAAAGCTGAGATGCACTGGCAGGGATATATGGGAAGCCTGTCCATTGCTTATTTTCACTAGCACATGAAGATATTCACTCATTGTTTAGGAAGAAAATCTAATTTTTTAATCATCAAAATGATGTGTAATTATGTTTACAAGAAAATTAGTGTGGAGAAGMGTCACACGCTATATGGTTAATAAGTTGAGCCAATAATTATGAAGTTTTATTGAAAATTTGCTTCTTGTTAAAGCTCTTTACTTTTTTTGACAGGTTTATTTTTACTGGATTTGTAGAGACCCATCAGCATTTGAGTGGTTTGCTGATCTTCTGTTCCATTTGGAAACAAAAATGGCTGAAAAATGGAAAAATGATTTTCTAAGYTATCACATATTTCTTACTGGCTGGGATGAAAGTCAGGTAATAATGAAACTGTTACAAGTCTGAGTTAATGTACCTTGCTTTTCCAGTATGGTARCATATGGAACAGGAACAGCTGAATAAGTGATGGATGAAGCAGAGACAAAAAAACTGTAAATATGAAGAACTAAGAYGTCTGTTTGCATCCCACATTTAGGAAAACAGGAATGGAGAAATYAAGTCAATGATTCTTCCAGTCCTACATTTTGTCTTGGGCAAAGATGGCTACCAGATGTATCACAGAAAAATGCATAGAGCTTTCAGAAGCTTGTCAAGAGASATTTTGTCCACATCTTTGGAAGGGTCTTTCATTAGATTTTGGCATTTTTGTACTGAAACATGGATRGCTGTCTAAAGAGTGTTGGTTTTATTTACTCCTGTTATTCGCTATAACTTCTGTTGTTATCATATCTGTGTACTCACTGCATTTTTTAAAACTGTTGCACTTGGAACATTTTTGGCAGCCAATTCTGTGGTCTAATTCATGTTATTTGAAAAGACATTTTCTCTGAGTGACTTTAGATTTGCCATCTCATAGTTTCATTGGATCATACAACCTAAGGCACTTCATTCTTAGACTGGGTCAATATTACTCAACTTCTTCAGTCTTCTAAACACAAATGTGTTGATTTCTCTCTCTCTCTGTGGTCTCTCTCTTTCCTTTTTGGTGGATCACTCAGACCATGCAGTGATCAGTTAGGCACTTGCAAGGAAAACTCTCACAGGAAAGTCTTTTTTCTCTACTGTTTTATTTCCTGCTGTCTCTGTTGAATGAAGGACCGTCTAGTAGAGACGAAAAAAATATAGATTTCATAGAGCTTTTCCTTTTTTGCCTCTGCTGATACAAAAAAACCCATTGTTTCTTTCTGCTTTCCTTAGAGGTTCTGTCAAGTAAYGAGGTATGTGCATAAAGCTGTATTCAGAAAAATCTACTCCCATTGTGAAGTATATGGTAGTTATAGAAACTACTGCTCTGCGTTAGCAATATCACAGGGTATTACCAAACCTGCTGCTAAAGAAGCTATTGGGGAACCYAACCAAACACAAGTTGCCCTCATTTTTCAACTATCATCTCAGTTCCCTCTTGGGCAAACATGAGGCCAGAAGTCAGGCAAGGTGACAACTCTTCTTGCTGGGGTATCTGTCTCTCTTCACTCGTGTGCCCTGCACTTTTCTGAAGGACTGCCTTCTTCTCTTCAACCCCACCACCTATCTCCATTCCTCCCAGAGAAATGCTCCTTAGTGCCTGTTCCTCCTACTCTGACCAAGCCCTGGGCACTGTGCTCAGTAACACCCTCATCTTCCTCTTTTACCCACAAACAGAACTTACAGAACCTACTTTTAGTACATTCCTGTTCATCCCTCCTCAAAATTGGAGCTTCAGCACGAGTAATATTTGAATGATATTTTACTTCTCCCCTGGCAAAAAAACAGCCTTCACTGCATTCTCTCCCTGTCTCACCCCCTAGATGACCAATAGCCAAATGAAGCTGACCTGAAGGAGGATGGGAATTTTACTACTTCCAGCACACCGTGCTTTACTGACACGTGTCTGCTCCTCACACATTTGTTCAAGGCTTTGAGCTCTTTGCAGATTCCATGTTGGCAACAGATGCTCAAGCAGATAAGGCATGTGGTCTGCCTCTGCTTGGACAAGCACTTGTGTTTCAGCCTCTTGCTCCCTGTAACACCCCTGAGACTCCCGGGCTATTTTAACACTGAGTTATTACAAAGGCTAATACCAAAAATCCTGGCAAACTTCCACCTAATGAGAACAGCCCATCTTCTCAATGGAACAATTTTGCAGCAAACAATTCAAAAATTCTGCAGTCTTCTAACTCCTACTCTCACCAAACACTTTAAAGTTCTTTCTTAGACTAGTTCTTTCCAAGTCCTTAATGACAGTGGCTCAAACTAGCAAGAAGAAGTTTTTAAAAACATGACCTCTTGTCACAACTGTGCTTGATGAGAATTACTGTTGGTAAGGAACATGGAACACTCATTGGAAGAAAAAAGATATAGTATTCCCAGGAAATGGATCTAAATTTCAGCAACCACTTCTGCAAAAGATGATAATGAAGCTTAGTTCATGCCAGGACCYGGACTAAATGCAAAGCCTATTTTTAAACTTAGCTTTCCTCTGGTAATTTCTTGATAGCGACAGCAATGATGATAGTCTGTAGTGGAAACAAGCGTATTACTCCTACACAATAGCAGTACAATTAGGAATGATAGTGGTTTTTGTTTTTAAATGTACCTGGGAAGTGCTCAGATAGCATGGTAATGGAGCTGAAGGACATGATCCATAGAAAATCAGGATTTTTTCCCTGGCACTTGTGAACTATGCCACTCACTTGGCTCAGTGCTTCACCTGCCTCCACTTGAGAAGAGTCAAAACATTCAGGGTTTTATATAGAACCACGGAATTTTTTAGGGCTGGAAGGGACCTCTGGAGATCATCCAGTCCAATACCCCYGMCAAGGCAGGTTCACTTAGAGCAGGTGACCTCCCCCTCTCCTCTCCTCCTCCCCTACCATTTGATAATTGCAGTTTCCTTTCCCTCATTCCATCTTTCACAGCAAAACAGMATTATTGCTTTTGCCTCTTATTTGGAATATATGTTGTTGACTCTAAAAATATTATCTTGTAAATTTGCCTTTAGGCTACTCACATAGCCCTACATTGTGATGACAAGATGGATGTAATTACTGGTTTGAGACAGAAAACCTGTTACGGAAGGCCAAACTGGGACAATGAGTTCAARAAACTAGCTGAAAACCATCCTAGGTAAGGCAGACTGGATTCTAACCTTGTTAGGTAACTCTTCTCTCAGCATAAACAGTGGGAGGAGGGGAGAGCAAACCTTTCTAAATGACCCTTTTAAAATAATTTCTTCTTTTTTTTTGCTGTGTGGAAAGAAGATTTATGCTTAATGAAGCTTTTAATGAAGAAATCTCGGAAAGAGAATGCCAATAAAATCTAATTTTTGGACAAGAAAATCTAATATTTAGAAGTATTTCAATATCCTGGCCTTTGTCCAGATATAATTGAAACACACAATCCAATTACTGTTCTGCACAAAGGACAAAGTAGCATTAATTTCCCTTGAAGATGGTTATTAAAGAGATAAACTGTGATTTTTTTTTCTTATGATGTCAAGGATATGTTTGTTCCCCTAACATATTTGGCTGCTCTTGCAAGACTATGCTGTTCTGTTATTAGTTCATCTCTGCTGGCAAAGACAGTTCATTTTAACTTGGTGGATTTGCTAGTGGCCTGAGAAAAGCTTCTTTGTTCCTGAAAGCCTTTGAAGCAAGAATTTAAAATATTTTGTGTTCAGCAGTAGAAAATTCCAGAATCTTTGTGACTTTGTGATTTCCAAACATTTACCTGCTAATGCAAAATAAAGGCTTGCACTTGGGAGACAGAGATGCAAAAAGAAAAAGGAGAAAACTTTTTTTAAAAGATGAAAAAGACCCAAGAAAAAGCTGAAAGGGAGGAGATCAAAGAGAATACAGTAAGCTACAAGAATACCATAAAATTGCAAAAATAACAGTAATAGAGAATTCACTTGATGGAGGTCAAAATAAATACAATCAGGAAATATGAAAGATTAAAGCCATAAAAAGGCCAAGAATAGAAAATATGACTTTTGAAAGACCTTTTCATAGGGACTCTACTGCATAAACAGAGCTTTTAAAGTTATAGTTGAAACATTACTTTTTGTTAGTTACTTTTGTTAAGTACAGATGCAACAAAAATATTTCCTGTTGCTCAGGGGGCAGATGGGCATTAGCTTTCTACACTGGATCTTGAGCTAATTCTGTAGAAAGCCAGTCCTAAACTGACAATTTTTTTTCCTGAATGTAGGTGCCCATATTTATGGTCAATATCAAACCTTTGAAAGAAAACTTTGTATGAAATAAGGATTCCTTATGAGAAAAAAAAAAATACCCTATTTTTTCTTGCCCTGAGTTATAGAAGATTCCAGAGTAAAACTGAAGAGTTTCTACTGTGTGATGAAACAATCAGTTTTTAGGAATTTGAGGTCCCTRCACCTGGGCTGACAGAGCTCCCCTTGGCTACAACAGTGTCTTTTAGCAGATCAGCAGGAATACACAACTGCAGGCTAAACCTGGTGCAACTGAGCACCAGAGCAACATGTGCACAACTTCTGGGGGCTGTGGCTGGGGCAGCAAAATCATATCCACAGCCCCTTCTTTATAGGAGAAAACTTTTTTACACACGTGCTATCACTTGTCACTTGTGCTGCMTTTATACAGATTGAGCTTTCCCCAGCAGCAGAGCACGTGTGTGAMTCTGTGTCTGCATATAGGTTTTAAWACAAGTGTMGCRTACTTGGAGGCAAACTTTTTAGGCAGTTTCCAGCAGGCATCCTGGTTGCCAGCTCCCTGTAATGCTTGTGCACATATGAACACAATTGTTTGCCACATTTGTCATGGTCTTATTTTATAAAAAGTACCTATTTACAAATGTTGTTATTAAATCAGCCATTTTATAATTGTCTGTAGGCAGAGAAGTGTTAGACATGGCTGGGAGGAGGGGAGAAGAAAACTCAGAAGTAACTGAGCATTCTGTGTATTTTTTTAGGAAAAAAAAATTAACTCAGCTGGAGAAAAAACACTTCAAATTTTTAGCACAAACAGTGTGTTTGCTTSTGATTGAAAAAGCTATGAAGATCAAAAGCAAAGAGTTACCATTTAAAATAGTTTGTGACCTCTAAAATAGCAATCCTAATAAATAATGTAATAAGACATAATAAACATGAAGGTATTAAAATTACACAGTACATAACACAAAATATCCAGTAACACAAGATTTTTTCAAATATATTTCTCAAAAAGCCATTTGAAAAAAATTAAAGCTGGAGGCAGACAGAAGGTAAAGTGTATTTATTCACCCTGTTACTCTCATGACTTTTGTTGTTATTGTGATTACAGCAACAGTATTGGTGTATTCTTCTGTGGACCCAAGGCTCTCTCCAAAACCCTGCAAAAGACCTGCAACTCATATTCGTCAGTTGATCCAAGAGGAGTTCAGTTTCACTATCACAAAGAAAGTTTCTAGGCTGTACTTCTTAACTATATAATAAACATTACCAAATTGTGCATTTTTTCTCACCTTCTCCCATCCTCCACTCATTCTGCAGCATTCAATCCAGATAGGAAGAGTTGCAAATTGAAAGAGGTGTATTGTCTTCAGCAGAAAAATGCCATCCTATGCCAAATAAAGATTTGGACCCCTTCCTTAGCTTTTTCATTTCTTGCTTAATGAAGCTACACCTGTGTGAAAACACCCACAAACCATAACCTTTTAAGAAAAGGGCATGAGSAAAATGGACATTTAGAGATGTACTTTGCTGTTGTGCGTGATCACAGGCAATATATTCCTGCTGTTTAAGTCATGCTCGTTGAAAGCGTTCTCCTTCCTGGTGTTCTGATCTTACATTTCCACTGCACCCACATCCATATCCACATTACCTCTTGTGCCATAGCAATACTATTTCTACACACAGTGTCAAATTCCAAAGGATTAAGTTCCTTTTGCCCTGCCAAACCATGCACCATTTAAACCTGTTATTTCTGTGAGAATGGTGACTGTGTATGCCATGGACTAATGTGTACTTAGATTTAATATGCTAAGGAAACTCTAGAAGTTTTTGCACTCAGCTAATGGATCTACTGAGACATGCAACTGAAACTGCAGACAAAAGTTTCTTGACAGTGATTGAGGTGGGAAGGCACCCCTGAAATCTACTCCAAACCTCTTGCTCAAAGCTGATTCTGTGAAGAGAGGACAGTCATTAGCATTCTTCCATTCCTCTGGAATCTTCAAAAATAATGTACATGCACTTCAGAAAGGCATCCAGTCATGTGTTTTCCAAAAGAGGTGTTTGAACTTTCCCCACTCTGCTTTCCTGTAGGCACTTCCTTGTTTGTGTGGATACCCTTGTAGAAAGGCCCCTTCTGCCTTGTTTTGCTGCTTGTGACATCTCTCCTGTTCACATCATYCTGCACACTTTATTTGTTACTCCAGTCCACCACTCGCTCATTTGATTGTTGCTCATCCACTCCCTCCCCATCATGCAAATTCCCAACAAGCTACAAAAGGGAGAAAAAATATTTTCTTCTATCCCGGCATAGAAAGTTAAAAACACACTATATTTGAGTGGGACTGAGGWGTAACAGTTCACTAGGAACATATAATGCACTTATCCAGCCACATGATAAAAATGGGAGATAAGACACATCCAGTGTGTGTCAGCATTTGAATGACAACAAATGACAACATCATATATGCACATTTATCCACAGACAAAACAAAATGCCCACTAGAGGGGACATAAATGTATAGACAAAAGAAACGGAATAAAAATAATGACAAAGACTCCAATATTATTTTATACATCTTCTACTAGGGGACATGGTATGTATGAACTGAAATTGTTCCACAATATACAGTTGTGTTATTGTTAAGTTTAGGGCAATGCGTCTTTGTYTTAAAATAGTTGAAGCTTCTTTAAATTCCTGCCTGTGTGAAATGATTAATGCAGAGCATACTGTGTAGCAGTAGAGTGAGTAGAGAATTAGAGCCTCTGCCAGTTCACCTASAGGCATTTATCTTTTATTTTTTCCCCTGGTGCCCGTGCTGAGCCTCAGGGTAAGCTGACACATTTTCTAATATAAATTAAGCTTCYTTTTTTTTATGTGTGTTGAAAATCTTGAAGGAAATGAGAAATGTGTGTAGGCACCAATACCAGCTGCCATTGCATGAAAGAAAGAGGTGACAATTTCCTGCAGATTCTGAATGATTGTCTTAATGGGGTTGGATCGGAGGTAACAAGCACAAAGATATTGTGCTGCCAGAAAAACAGGATCTGTTCTCCCCCCAGCCTCACGCAACAAGATGTAACATTTAGCTTCTGGCTCAACATGGCATCTCTTCACTGCTTTGATTTATTCCCACTTTTGCAAATCACTGTGGTATGCTACAGGAGATGCATTTAGAGCCCTTGTTATAGTTCATTGAGTAGCACTGCTGTTATCACCACCAGAGGAGAATTTCACTTGCATCAAGACTGAGTGACCTAGAATAAAGGAAAAATAATAATAATAATAATAATAAAAAAGTGGGGAGGTTTGTTGGACGAGGATGAAACTGCATTTAGGTTGAATGAAAATCCCTTTATTGCAAATACAATTTGAATCAAAATGGGAACTAGGAAAATTTGGCTTCCTGCCTTGTTTTGAATAACACTGAGCACACAGCAGCTATGATAATGTGAGTGCATATGTAACGACTCTATTATTATGTTTATATATGGAAACATCATTCACTGTCAGGGAAAATGAAAGATATCTTCATGGATTTGTCCATTCAGCTGCTTCAGCAGGAAGTGTTCAGCACTGTGTAGGAAAATATTATTAAATAAAATACAGTCATAACAGCACAGATTCACCACATCCTGTGACAGAAAACTAATCATAGACAAGGATCATAAATATACAGATTAATTACTTTGGCTCTTACAATAAAAAGAGCACTATTATAATGATTGAAGTTGTGTTATGATAATTTAAGTTTATTCWCTAGGAATTATAAATTGAAATACATGGGCTTATATGTTCTGGTTTTCCCCCTCCCTCTTCTAATGTAATAGGAATTATTTCAGTAAATTTGTTTCTTATTTTATACTAAAATATTAAGAGAAACTGCCACTCTTAACAGAAAATCCATCATAGGATGTCTGTACCAGATCAACACCATTACAAGGACTCTCTGCTTCTTTCCTGCTTTTAGGTATAATCAAGTGGTTTAGTGGAAATACTGTTAACTGCAAAAAAGTGACAAACTTTTGAAAGGTTTGAGTATTCCTGATTAGGAGGAGATTTTATAAGAACTGCCTTAAAGGCAGCTTAGTTGCCCTCAGAAAAGTAATAAACTGAATGACACGGTAGATTTATAATCTCAAATGGTCAACAATTTCAGTGATTTCTTTTTTTCTTGATGGAAAGTTAACTGAATTTCTTCAGCAACTGAGAAAAGGAAACGAAAAAAGTGACAATGCTTCCACCCARCTTGCTCAATAAATACAAAAAGCTTAAATGAAACATGCATAGTCAACCAAGTAATGAGGAATGCAAACCTGTGAGGTTCAAAGCAGCGCAGCAGTGATGGGCTGGAAGGTGCAATAMTTCACCGCCTCTCCTGACACTTCTCAGGCAATCGAGTACCCGCTGTGAAGTCATCTTGGTGACCACTATAAGGTGGAGTACACCCTATTAAGGGCTGGCTGGCCTAAACCTTCCTAGCACTGGAACCTGGCTAAGCTGAGGCTTTCTCRCCTCAGTCAGGTTCTCTATTCTGCAGCAGCAACCCTGGCTCCTCCTGTGTGATCACTGAATTGTCTGAGAAATTCTGCATTTCTGCAGAATAAAACTGGGTGTCCATTTCATTAAAGCTGCAGCCACATTTTCCAGGAATGTCTGCTTACATGTTACTGAATATGTTCAAATGAGAGTGGGCTGAGGATTTTCATTTTAAAACTCTAACCACTTAAGTCTATTTAACAGGAGTCTACTTGTCCTTCAACAAGTCATATCTTGCAGTGAAAAAACATCTCAATTACACAATGGTCTTAATAYATGGGAACAAACGTGTTAGTTGACATGGAAACACACTTTTTTTCCTTTCAAAAGCAAGAAAGGACAAAAAAGCTTAAACTCTTTAAAAGATATATTAGCATCCTTTCAGAATACACAGAAGGAAACAAAAGTTGTACAGTATAATGAACCACTCAAACCAGCATATTTCAAAGGCTATCTGCTTCAAATATTTGCATCTATTATTTCTAAACAATAATGACTTCTAACATGGCAAGACATTTGTATTCATTGAGGATAAAAGCCCTGAGCCTGCCAATACTTACACATGTGCTTTACTAACTTCAAACAATCTTTTTACTGTCCTAGAGGACTAAATATGGTTTCCTTTGAAGCTCATGCACAGAGGACTGATGTCAGGCTCAAGGCTGGGTCCTGAAGGCTGATCTCTATTATTYAGCTATTAAACTACCAGACTCACTTGATTCTTGTCTAGAGACCATTTCTCTGGTACAATAATTCTGAATATGAAAGATAACTTACAATCACGCTCGCCTTAAGGTACACAGATAAGATTGCACTCATACACTCTCATAAAAGGCCTAGATTTTAGTGGTCTTACAGCTTTCATTAAGCAAAAAAATGTGGGCTTGGGGAGAGCTTTTATCTTCTTTTATTTTGGCCAAATGATGAATATGCAGATATGAACATTTTATTCTGTGGATATATGCAAATAAGCAGAAGAGAGGGCAGATAAGATCCTGCCCTCTGAGACAGAATTCCTGGTCTCCAGCCTACTGATGACCATTCCCCAATGTCACTGCCTTAAATGCTGAATCTCCTGTGCCCTTGCTGGGGATGAGTTCGCTGTACAAAAGCAACATTTTTCCTCCTGCTGCTGTCTAAGGCTGCAAAAACCTTCACAGAAATCATTACTGTCAAAAAAACTGAACTAAATGGGACTTTGTGAGCAAAGATAAGGGTGTGTGCACGAGCCCAAGTTAACACACAATAGCTACAGCGTGGATGCACACAGGAAATTTGCAGATACCTATCTGCTTTAGATATCACACACACGATTCCCTCTTACTGTAACAAGCACAATGTATTTGTTCTCATGTTTCTAGGAATTCATCAAGGTTAAAAAAATGAGAGACAAACTGCAAATTCAAAAGGTCGCAGGCACATAATCAACCTGCAACATATCACACTCATTAATTATACATTACTACACAATTACATTACATTTAGATAAAAATGTTTAGATTGAAGACTGCCCATTTGCTCATTAATATTAGTAAAATATCCATGCAATTTTCTGAGTTTGTGTGCTGCTAAGAAAATTCAGAGGGCTATGCAGAATGCATACCAATGCAGAGTTAAGATCATTCTTTTTCAGATTCTTTACCATGCTGGCAAGAGGAAGATAGTTAAGAGGCACAGCTGGACAACTTTGAATTTAATATCAAAGGTTTGAGGATGAAACAAACAAATGTATGCTGTGATACTGGTCAACACTGAAGTTACTTCAAATACATATCATGGGGAGAACWGATAGATTTGACTGGACTGGACTTTTTGTAATACAAACATGCCCAAGTATAATTTCACTGACAGGAATGWACATCAACTATTTTATTATGTGGTTGGCATCACAAAGATGTATCCATAGTAAGAAACATCAAGTATAATAACAAGTATCAGCCTAAATCTACCCCAGCAAGTCCATCATCTGTCTACAACATTGTGCAAATGCTTTAAAAATGGTCTGCTGCTGGGAGGTGCTGAACTGAAAGAGCTTTTAGCAAAATCAAAAGAAACAGTATTTGCTGCGCCAAAACTTTRGAGTCCAGACAACGAAGTTAACCAGAAATTTACCAAAATGAGGACAGCAGAATTTGGCTGTTARTCAACATCAGTGCAAAATGATGTATTGCAAATACTGAACACTGAACTTCAAAGCAAAAAAGAAACAACAAAACAAACAAAAAAAAACCCTAAAAAACCTCCAAAATGAAACAAAAAACAACACCCCCCAAAAACCCCCAAAAAAACACAACAAAAAAACCACACCAAAACAAACCAAAAAAAAAAAAAATATCCAAACTGTCCGACTTGTTTATAATGAAATAGTCAGTGCTGAAGTGGAGTTCAAAATGCTTTGAATGTATGCCTTCTCATAATGTCATTTTCAGGAAGAAAATTTATTACTTCCAGTTGTAGATGAGGAACTGAGACACAGAAATGCTATGAGTTTTGCCTCAAACTCTCAAAAGAATGTTAGGAGAAGGATTAAACAGGATTTCAGTACAAAGACTACAGCTTGAACTGTCACAGCAATCTCCCTCTCCTATAAACTATATTACATATATTTGACATGACCCTTAAAAGTATCTGTGCGCTTTCTGACTGAACATAAAACTGATTTAAATTATATTCTGCTCTGTTGGCAATTATTAATATTATTATTGGGTAGCATGGTTTGAAAGGCAAGTGTTTTAATTCTCAGGACCAGTATAATTCATACTCACTCCTAGAAGTTTATCCATGATATAAAGTATGCACGTGAAAAGTAGATCCTCTGACAGACATGAATAATTTCTCTGATAAAATAGGAGATTTAAAACAAAACAAAACAAAAATTATCAGAAAAGAAACAAGATTTGGACCTTTTCCTAAGAAAAATTATTAACTGAACACAGATTTTTATGCTGGACTCAAGCCTGATCCTACTCTAAGAAAAGAACACAGGAAAAAATGCTTGTTGCCTCCCATAACAGGATCCAGCTAAATACCAGATAGCACAGCATTACACTGTCAGGAAAGCCAAGATTTCATTTTCATGTAGGACAGATCAGAAAATTTTCAAGTGTATTAAAGCTCCTCTTTAAACAATTCTTGTCGAGAATCTACTATAAAAATAAYAAAGCTAGGTAAATAAGCCACGTTCTGCTTCAGTTTCCTGGGATGCACACATCCCCTTTATGATCATTTGAGGCAACAAGACATTTGTTTGCTTTCTGATTTCTGYCACCTTGCCTGTACTTAGAGAATTTTCTAAGACTGAAAAAGGGGACCTAGTTATTTCTTATATCTAGCCTCCATTAACAGCTTAAAATAAATTCTAACATAACCAGATATGAAATCTTCATTGTGACTCTTTATCACCTCACTTATTGCTTTCATAGTCAGCCAGACTAACATATTTGGTTGTTGCCAGCTTAAAGGTACATTAAAGCTGTGTCTGCAATAATACTATTTACAAGARTAAGTTTATTCCTTCTCATTCTATTCACTAGGATTTTCTGTTGTATTAATGCTAGGGAAGGAAGGGTTTAGAACACTTCACCTTATGCAGAAGTCATCAGAAAACATTTACGAATGTTTGCAATTGTGAYGGGAGAAATTGAACAGAAGGTATTWTATTATGCTGATTTTATCCYATTTCTTTTGGTTGCTGTTAACCAGTGTACAAAGGTCCAGGGTTCATCAGAGGAAAGGGATCTATGCATTTTCAAGATTCCCTGTTAATAAAATAAATCTGAGGGGGCAAAATGTAATTCATACCTTACCATGTAAGTTCAACTCCACTAGCTGCCAACACCACAAAGCACTGGAGCATACTGTCAGGCTGAAGAATGAAAACTACTCTAAAAGACAATATCAATCTAGAAATTCAGTCATTGAAAGCCTGCYTCATGAACTGAAGCTAATTAATGCTCGCATGTAGGGTTGAACCCAAACCATCAGAATTATAGTAGCTCCACAGCTGAATTACTTTTTTAGTATGCAGCCACTTGAAATTCCACCCAGTYACTTTCAAAGGATGGAGCACATGATTAAATTGTGCTACAGGAAGGGAAAAGATGAACAATTAAAATAAAAATCCCTAAACCCAGAGATTACCTAAGATATTTAAATACAGAATGACTTTATATTGCAAAAACACTTTATGAAAAAAACATCCTTTAATTATCTGCACCAAGTTACTCCTTGTACATCTCTGTTTAGAAGCTCTAGAAAAGGTACTTTTGTCAGCTCACTCTTACATAGCTGCTTCAGTAAACGACTTGAATATCCAAGTATCAAAGCCCAATGAAAGTGCTGACAGTGTGAACTATGCAATGTTTTTAAGCAGAATAATTTTTGTGTGCAGATGTCTGTAAGAATATAAATATGAAAATATGAAAATAAAAACCAAGGCTAGACTGAGCAGATCCCTTTACTTTAGGAGCAGGAAAACACACAGAGCACTCTTAAGATGAATGTGAATCTATAGTATTTGCAAGTTATTTTCACATTTAGCAAAATCACTTTAACTTGGGACATTGTCCATGACAGTGCTCTCAAGCTCTTCTCTTTCATTTGCAATTCTTGATGTTCTTGTTTGGATACTTTTCYTTCTGAAAAAGAAATGAGTAAGGTTTGTTTGGGCTGGGAGAGGACGATCAGTTGAATATGGYCATAAAACCCAGATCTGCTAATGTCTCTAAATGATGCTACAGCTGCTGAAAATCATAGCATTTAGTTGTCTAGGTTATCAGCTACATCAAAATTATATTTACAACTGKATTTTTCATCAAATATACAGAATTACCAAAGGTAACATTTCAAAAGGAATTGAGTTAGGAGACTAAATCACATTGACTTTCAATGCAATGCAGGTAACCATGTGACATAAAAATATAGATTAGTATTTTCATTGCTAAGCCATGTCAAAGGCATGAGGGCTTTTGCTGTGTTGGGAACTAGCACACTGTAATTGGGAAGAAGTCAAGAGAAAAAGGAGGGGCAGAGGAAGTGCAAGAGGGGGCACAGCATTTCTAGAGACCATTGTTCATTGAAGCATAGTTCTTCCTTCTACCAAGAGCAGCTGGAAGGCTTTTCCAGGCTGCCTTGAAGTGGAATTTTTTTCTTCTTCTGCCTGGTGTTTGCATTTGTTGTGACATGTAAACTGAACCAGCTTAAGAGATTCAAACCAGCATGGCTTTGGCAATCCTCTRTCAGTGTCAGAAGATATGAAGATCAGTCCCATAGTGGAGCAAACATGGGCAACATGTGACAGAATGGGTGGTAGGGTAGCATGAGATGCAGTATGCTGTAAAGTAGGTGGAAGCCCTAGCAAAAACTCTTTTTCAGATATGTCACAGAAAGGGAGGGAACATTAACATGGCAGCAGCTCCTTTAAAGATGTTTGACTAATCTCTTGTCGCTGTTGGCCAGACAGCAGACACAAAATAACAGACACAAAGACACACATATACACACACAAAAAGTAACAACTTTATTCTGGGACAGGCCTCTTTTATCCACTTTAGCAAACAGTGCATACATTTGTGTCAAACATACATTAGTCAGTGATGCTGTCACTTTCTGCTCAACAGCATAGGATTGGTAGGTTTGCAAAAGCCACAGTATTACTAATGTTTATAATTGTAAGCCACCTGCGTTATCAATTCTACATTCCAATCTCTTTTTCTCAAGGCAGCCAAGGACATGGCATTTTCTCCCATGCGTTTTTAACACTCCCCTACAATCTCTGAGGCCCAAAAAGGTCCCAGACATGAATGGATTGCATTTGTGTGACTGGCATGCTGTGTGGCATAGGGCTGCCATCCTTGACTGCAGAAAAGCGAGTGCCAGATGTCTACTGATAATTTAAGCAGGGAAGATTCTTTTCAGACTCATATTCAGGACAATATCTTCACTGCAGCTCAGGAGTTTGTACAGCTTAGTCAGAAACATGTTCCMCTGATGAACCATTGATTTTGAAATAGTTTTCTATCTGGCATCACACAAAGATAAGTTTTGCTTCTGTCAATGTCTTTAGATCTGGGAAACTTATACAATATGTAGAAAACTGATAGGAATTTTGACTTGGGYTTTAAGACAAACAAAGGAGTCAAAAGCCTAAGGTGTTGAGCTCTTAACTTTGTCGACTCCTTCTGAACTGTTAGGCTGCCTCTCTCCTCTGAGCTGGATCTAGTTTTCTGTCCATACACACTGGGAATCATGGCAGATAACAGAAGTGATTTAGGAGAGGTGACCACCTTAGCAGAAAGGAAAGGTCCTTTGATTTCACTGTGAGCAGTCAAAAATTACTGTCTACAAATCCCTCGTGTTGACTACCAGTAGCTGTATCTCAAAGGCTGATGRGGAGCTTCTACAACTACATTGAAAATACACGGCAGACAAGTCAGAACTCSCAAAGCTGAGTAACAGATCCAAGAGAGATTTATCAGATGCAGCTGTGGATCCTACCATGGGGCCAAAGAAACACTGATACTGAAGTCAGATACAGTGATGGCAGCAAACAGCTGTGATCCTGCTGCAAATAGGTTTAGACTTGAAACTGGGACCATGAACCTGTCTGTTATGGATCCTTAATCAAGTTATGTGCGCTTGTGGAGCTGCCTAGGAGAAAAAGTACTTTCCTGCTACCAGTTCAAAACAATGAAAACTATGTCCAGAATGGAGGGTAGTGGTGTATGCCAGAAAAGGTCTCTTCAGGTTGGCTTGGAAACCACCCACRTTTCTGGGGCAGGCAAAATTCCAAGAGAGGTGACCACATTGCTTAGTTCACTCTACAGATGAACAGCAAATGAACAGCCTGTTTACCCTCTATAGGTTCCTCAGTTAAAGGCAGATGTCCTGAGGACAGCACAGAATGAAGTGATCAGAACGTTCAAAAACCAGATCTTGATTCGATGAAAACAAAATCATTCAATTACAATGGGCATTAGGAAGAGCAGGTTGAGGCAGGTGATCCTTCCCCTCTRCTCAGCACYKGYGAGACACATTTGGAGACACTGGTGGGTCCAACACTGCACTACCCAGAATAAGAAAGATATGGACTTACCAGACTGAATGCAGCAAAGGACCACTAAAATAATGATGGATCTGGAGCATGAGAGAACAGGCCAAAAGAGCTTGGAGAAGAGAAGGCTCAGAGGGATCTTATCAGTGTTTTTAGTACCTGATRAGAGAAAATGAAGAAAAAGAGATCCATACGCTTCTCAGTGGTTCCCAGTGACAGGACAAGAGGAAGTGGACACAAGCTGAAACAGAGGTCGAGATTATTTCAAGAGCTTCCAACCCAAATGATTCTGTGATACTATAAAGACATTGCTGTATTTCCTGTTTGCAATTTTACAAGTCTCAGGTCCATTTATGTAAGTTGTTTTTTTTTTGTAAGTATATTATGTAAGTATACTGTTTCATTGGTATATATAAGGWAGCACCAAGGAATATTGTACCTGCAGAGAAAAAAAAAACCAAACCAAAAAAACAGGGATCAAAAGTAAAATGCGATCTGATTTATACTTAGTCTGATGGAGAAGCTGCACAGAGACTGAGCCTTTGCCAGTAACCCACATCCTACAGAGTATTCTCAATGGTGATGTAATTCAGTGTTGAGCTATTTACCAAAAATAAGATTTYTGCTTTACGATGAAAAACAACACCCAAGTGTCAGTAATTGTCATGTCTCATTTGAGATACTAAGGTCACTGTAGAAGCTGAAAATGTCTTTTTTTTTTTACTGGGGAAATGGGGACATGATAACCTACTGCAATTTTGGAAAATGAGCCCGTGTTAAATTCAAGGTTGTGCGGTCCAAACTAACCTCAGAAATTCAAATATGGGTCTTGGCAGGGGATCTACATGACTCCTCAGTGAAAACTTATCATAGATCTCAAAGACAAAGCTACATGACTGGTTAAGATGTTGTCAGATGTATTTACAAGTAGGTCAGCTGAGTGCCTCTCTAACTATATGAAATCATCGCCTAAGTTTAAGAAAACACTTYGTGAGGTGATTATCAAAGGCAACCAAGAAACGGTTGCAGAATRTAGTTCATTTAAGATCTTTGAAAAGTGCCAATTGTTTTAGCTTGTAGTATGTGCATTTTGTATCAGTTACTAGACGAGTACTTAAAAATGAAGCAGCTGAATTTGACCCACTCTGATGCTTGGAATTGATAAAATGCAAGATACATGGAGACTAGCCATTGAAAAAACAGCCTGGAGTTAATGAATGGATATTGGCAAAGTCCATTATTCCCAAAAACTGAAAGTTATGTTAAATGCCTTTCTAGTCCCTATATCAGCTGTCCTTGTTCCACATGCGGCTGGACGATTAGATGGAACGTGCAGATGAGGTACTTTGATASTGTGGATATTCAGACAAATATCTTGATACACCACCTTGCAAAATGAGTCCTTGTACAGAGMTCTCAAGTCTCTAAGGACTTCTTTTCCAGCAGTGTCACATAATTGACTGCAGGCTTTAGTAATATCTAAAAAGGTATTTAGTCCCTGTGCAGCCTAGTTACTGTGGGTTTAATCAAAAGAAGTCTCCATTTCTCTCATATCAAATATAAGCCACTTATCTTCACCCAAAAGTCTCCCAATGTCCTATTTCCACTCCACTACTGTGACACTACAAGTCAGKGAGCTACTTTCCCAGGTGAAGCCATGCCTTGGACTCCTGCTGATTTTAATTCCTGTTTAAAGCCTTTTATTTGACACAGAACCAAAGTTTCCAAGGTACTTAGAGCAATAAAGCTTCAGTCTTGGCTGAATCTTCTCTAATACTCAGATGACCTTCTAAATCATAGCCAGATCCAAGCTTTTGTATCCTCCTCATTGTACAGCCTCAGTCCTAGTAGACTCCTCCTTTCCTTCAAATACTCTCCAAATTCTTTCTGCTGTCAAGTATATGGAGTATTTTGAAAGTGCTTTCTGCTCTTGATCTCACTTTACCCTTAGCAGAGTGGGAAACAAGAGCTTAAGCATCCAGTGTGTAGCTCTGCCCAGAATGAGGCCTGGGATGGCATGGCCGGGAAAAAAACCTCCTCAGAATGTTCTTTCTTAGCAATAATTTTTCTGATCACTGTTCTCTCATCTGCTCATATAATYGGATTATCATTATCACCTTGGATGTCTAATTTGGCTTTATCTCCAAACTTTGTCTTGCAGATCTTTCTGCACAACATCTGTAAGCTACATTTTTCATGAATAGAATTAAAATTCTCATCCAATTTTCAACTCTTCATATCTTGCAAAATGAAACAACCTTCTCTCCGGCTTTTATAATTGCCTCCTTGCACTGCCTGCCATTCATCCTTCATCACATATCTCCCTACCTWTTGCTTTGGTCTGATCCCTCCTGTCTTTACATCTTCCACTGCTTCATCTTTTATATTGCAACATATGCCACAAACTCTCACATTCACTTGCCTCTGTACAAATATTTCTGAGGCTGCTTCATTGAAGCTTCCTTACTGTTGAGAGGCCATGGGTCATGAGAGTAGCCCGTGTTTCAAAGAAGCACCTTGATATTTCTTCCCCTCTGCCTTCCCTGTAAACATCAGCAGAGTTCCAGCATTGTGCCCTTCAGATCCTTCTTTTGTTATTCCATAGGAAAAATGCTGCCTTGCTGAGACCACAGCTTGTCACGCTGACCAGTACTAACTCAGTGCTTCCTTATTCTCTTCATCTGTCAGCATCCACTTTCACCTATTCTTTTGGATTCACATGGCAAGGTTTCCCTGACAGACGTCACATCTTCTGCTGCGCTAATACAATTTCTGACGTTCTGAAGTTCTGTGAGCTGGGGGCCTCTGGATGTAAATACAATTAAAAAAAAAAAAAACCCAAACATTCGAAGCTTTGAACAACATTGAATAATATCTATTTAATACACAGGGCTAAGCAGACACATTCATTAGCAGTCCAAGAGGAGCTGTGGCTCCARATTAAGTTCAAACAAGAATTCCACAAGTGAAGAGCCAGAAAGAAATCTGTCTCCATCCAGCTCCATTTTCAGATCACAGTATGACAGAATATATCCAGAAGTGGGCAGGAGGCTGTTGCCTTTTCTAAGATGCTAGAATATTTTTGGTTTAAAATCAAATCAAACTAACAAGACATAAAAGCATTAAAGAATATTCCCACTTATTAGAAATCAATGCTGTCACCACAACTTTTAACAGAACTGTAGGAATTCATGCCAGGTAAAGCCTCAGAACAATATATTTAGGAAAAATCTCACACTGTTGATGAGGGGAGCAATGTCTTGCCCACAATTTTTTAATTTCTGTTTAGCTTGGTCTGGTCAGAGAAATCATTGTGGTTAGMTTTACTCTCCCACTCAGTAGTAGTGGTTGCTTGCCCCCTTAGAAATGCACGGTCAGAATGCTGTGGTTGTTAAAGCTTCCTAATGGTAGAAACAGGTTATGATTCAAACAGAGGTTTTATTTTACCACCTGCATYAGATGCAAAAATCTGACTTAAAATCTGTTGATTAAATGTTTTATTTTAAAAATAATTTTTTTTATCAGTTTCTTTACCCTTTCCTTAGGAAAATACAAATTCTGACGTCGCCTTCTTAGGAGCTCCCAACTATGATTAACAGCCTACCCTTACATGTGGTATATTCAGCAAACCTGAACTTCCAGGTTTTACTGCTTGGATTTTGCTTGCTGAATCTTCCTTTCTTGCTTACTGTAAGCGTCTATCATTGACCTTCTGCTTTTTATTTCTGCTAGGCAGAATATATGGCATTCGTGTTCTGGCAGCCTGAATCAACATAAGGAGATTCAGCGGAGTCAGTAAACTTTCTGGTCCTTGCTAAAGACACAGGAGTTCACTCGCCGTGGAACAAGAGTGGCACCCAGTGGCCAGACAGCGTGGCCCAACATTCATGTCCCGAAGTTTCTGCCTCGCKCATTTTATAAATCTCTTTCCCACATACTGAAGACAGAAATCCTTTCATGCTCAAGCTCCCAGACCCAAATCCCACCTCTAGACTTGAAAGACAGGAGCTAGAGAACTGAAGCGAAAAGGTTTCCTCTCTTTCCTCTTTTTGCATGTCACAGTTTCTGGGAGCATAAAAAACCCACCGCAGCTTGAGGCGCTTCCACAGGGTATTGCCTATTTCTGAAGGATCAGGCAGCAACTGTCCCACCTGACACAGGCAAGGAAGAAGAGGACTTAAAGGACCTCATCTAACTAATACATGGTTCAGCTGTCCAGACGAGGTAAACTTATGTTTTTAAACTATCCTACAAAACACAWGTGGGAGCAGGAAAGGAAAATCCAGGGACATGTTCTGTTTTGTGATCTCCCCTCGTGGGGACATACAAGGCTCTGTACCACTCTTGGCCCACGGGTGGGTTTTACAAGACCATAAATTAACTATTGCAAAGGAGGCACAGATGGCAACACGGTGCAAGGATGAACAGCTTCTGAGAACCTGTGCTTCTCAAAGGTTTAGTTAATTTTGTATTTATTTTCCATGATACACAGAGTACAAAAGCCTGGGTTCCAATTGATGTGGTATGTCGTATTTTTAATGAACATTTTTGTGGGAGCTGTTGCAAGAGAGAAAGCTTTTGCTCTCCATATTTTCTAACTTGGTGGATACTTAATGCTTAAAACTGGAACATCAATTTTGACAAAACTCCATCAGAGAGCCTAATCAAGATATAAACAACTATCATCCTCAAGGGAACATTGTCCAACACAGACACATGGGTGATGGGTGACCAAGCTCACTAAAACACCAATGCTTTAAAATTCTTAATAATAAATGGATTATAATGGTGCAGCTGCTGGCAGTACTGTATTTTTGGTTTTAGGTCCTACTTGCAGAGTGAAAATCCCCATTTCTACAGAAGTCAGCAGAAAATGTAAACAACAGTAGTCTTGATTCTCATCATTCGTGGCATTCCTCAAATTTTAACCCAAAATTATRTTAAATGGTATTTTTTAAAAATGCGCTAACACATAAAATGGCATTGTCAAGTGAAAGTGATAACTGTCAACTAAAAATAAACTTTCTCATGTGGATGGCTACAGCTAGAGCTTTACAATGTGACCTGAGTTGATTAAATGGCTCACAAATAAAAAGGCACATCAGAAAAATCGAGCATTTAAAAAATTCTAATGCTTTAAAATAAATATAATGGCTTTTAGCCATCTGCTGTGACAATACTTAAATCCATGGATCTTTGTACTTCCTGAGTTAGGAAAGAACTCTGCAGTCTGGACAGAAACTTCTGCCAGATTTTTTGTTAACATGAAGTTTTTATTCTTTGAGTGTTTAGTTCTTGCTACACAACATTATTGAAATGGTAACAAGAAAAACACTGTTCCTGATCAAAATGTGGCCTAACAAATCCACAGTGATAGACTGACACAAGTAGGAAGATTTTCCCCACAACTGAATTATTTGGCTCAGAAGAAATAGCTGAAGTAATATTCAGGTTTATTTCACATTTAAATAAGCAGATTTTTTAGATCAAAACAGGGACTCTAAAATGCATTGCTTTCACTGTCAAAGAGCAAGAAACCATCTCACAGAGCCTTTACAGAGTTAATACTGAAGAGGTTTCTTAACAGTTTTGTAYTTTTTTGCAGCTCATAGCTTCTAAAATTACTGTGACTATACAAATGTACATCTCTCTGCTGTTATATTCCCTAAACTTCTTCCCATTTGCTAATTTATTTTCTTCATTATTTTATTTGGTCACAAAAGTCTTCCTGAGGGAGGGCAGTCACTGTGTTTGTTTGCACAGTGCCTGGTGCAATGGGCTCCTAACATCTATTTAGGATTCTTATGAGGTAGTGTAACAGAAATAGCAAACATTTTATTTTAACAAACAATAGAAAACAGTGTCTTTGAGAGCAAGTGGAAGAATAGCGGCCTTGTGGTATGAAAATACTTCTAGCAGTGTGGAAAATACAAGATTTTCTGTCTCTATCCTCTTTTGGGTGTTACATTTTGGCGTCATTTTACAATGTAATCTGGACATTTACATCTTGTCATCTTATTTACCCTAATTTGATGTAAAATAATTGTCAAATAGATTTTTCTGTCTCAGAATTAAGTGGAGTRTGGCATTTCAAGAGCATGCTGTGGATCATTTTTTTTACAGCATGATGCCATAAGGTAAAACTAGCTAAAATACTCCCAAGCAACAAAATCATTTCAGCTGAGTAATAGGGTATTTCCTTTTAGAGGGAATTATTTTTAAATTGTAAAAACCTGAACATAGAACAAGTAAATAATTAATATCTACCAATGAACTCAGCAAGTCTGTAAAATTAACTTCAAACTAGCAAACATGCTTTTTCATCTTTACAGATGCAACTTTGGCCTCCCCTTGCAATGCTGGCAGGTGAACTTGAACTGAGGCTGTAGTCAAGAGARCTCCAAGTGATCCCACAACCATGTCTTTACACAACTGATCTCAGAACCTGACCCTGAGCTTCTTCATATGCCCAGTTTCTCTTTCTCTGGCATCTTCCTGATCTGTGGAATATGTGCTGAACATTTCATTGGCTTAAAAATTAGCAGGGTCTGCATGTAACACCAAGACACAACTGAACGATAAAATAAGCAGATCGTGGATTGATGCCATTCTCAAAATAAAACATTTCTCCATCACTCCAAAATTTTGTATTATTTTGTTTATGATTTTGTCAATTGCTCTCACCCTGGAGGAATGAAAGAAAATAGATTAAGAACTTCTTTAGTAGATTCTTGGGCCAGGCTCCAGCACCAAAATGGAGTTGTTCAAAGTCTAGCTTAAGAGGACATTAAAGTTTTACTACTGCTATTTATACAAGTGCTCTCCATATTCCACCCTCTTTCTGCATATTTAAGGACTGTCCTGACTGTGGATCTCATAACCCCCTGTTGTTACACAAGTACCTCTGTGGTCAGTAATCAGAAATATCTTCTAGGGACAACTCCAGCACATCAAAGGAGAAAGAGATTGGACAGTCCCCTGGTGGGTCTCAGGCATTCACGAATGGAAAAATTCCTTCCAGCTTCCTTCTCTCACATCTCTTTAAGGAACTTTGTTAGGACCATAAGAAGGAAGTGCTCTTTCTGCAGGCCCTAACTTGCAAAGGTATGAAAGGGCTGGAATAAGAAGAATGAACAGATGGAAGTTTGGAAGGCTCACTTTTCCTCTTGCAGAATATGCAAGGCTTATTTGAAGACACCTTCTAGAAATAACAAGTTGTCATTTAAAACCAGCTCAAAATTAGGCTCCAAGCARCCATTTCTATTCCCCTGATCCTCCTCGAGTAAGAAAGGGACAAAAAGCAGAGATCATGTGTTGCGATAATAATTTACTGGAAAAGAGCAACTAAATATGGAAAAGAAACAGTAACAACAATAGTATTAATAACAACAGTGTATAAAGTAGCGTGATTGCATGCAAAAAATGGCTCGCAGAAGTCTGACTGATCCGATGTTAACACAGCCAGTGATGTGGTCTGAAAACATTACAGTTGTAAGCTGGAATTGTATCAAGTGATTTTTCTACAAAAAAGTTTCTACAGGGAGAAGTATTAGAACAGATTACTGGATCTCATTCAAGTATTTAACTAGAAAACCATTCTATCTTATTGTTATTATAGTAAGAGTTATGGCTACATGAAATACCTGGAAACTTCTATGCTTGGACATTTAACTAAGAGAAATGTTTTAACCATGGCAGAGCAGTATTGGTACACAAGGACTGAGGAGAATTGAGGTTGTGAGATGAAAAAGCTCAGCCTTGGTGACAATCAAATTCAAAATGTATTATCAAAACAATGCTCTGACGTGACATTTTTTATGTAGAGAAAAACTTCAATTGGCAAATCTTTTGCTTGAGAGCTAAAATAGCCTGGATGCCTCAGCCATTTTCATACTGGCTTCTCYTGACATGCTGCCCATATTCCTTCAAATTTCTTCAGATTTTAAGTAGARAAAAAATCAACATTATATTAATTTCTTGTAAAGACCTTTTGGAATTGAGCTATTATTACTGGGCTAGTAACAAGTATCATTTGAAGTCCCACATTTTCACCAACAGGTGGAGCTTATATTTTATATTYTATTTATAAAGACTTTAAATTCAAATAATGTATATTAAAACTTACACTTTAAACCTCACAGACTCAAAACTCCAGTGTTTCAGATCAGACTAAGACCATGAGGGTTTATTCCAATATTCAACTGTGTACGGATAAATCCTAAGGTAGATCCTTTTCCTACTGATACCAGTTGCAAAGTTCCCTATATTTTTAATGTCTGAATAATTAGACCCATTTTCACTTTTCAGTAAATGTGGTCCCTTCTCATTATGTTCTCTCTCCTACTGATACCACTTTTCCCCAGATCTTCACACACATATTGCTTATCTCACATGCATAGGTTTCAAACAAGATAAACCTGATTGATCTCAGAACTCAACTGAACCCACATCTGTAGGAGATATTGATACAGATATTGCATATTCATCTTCTTCCATTTAACTCTTCACAGGACAACACTAACATCCATTACAGAATTTGCTGTTATAATTCAACTGAAATAGTCTATTGGTGGTAGAAGCTATGTCTAATGCAGCAAACGATTTATAGTTACAGCCATTATTTCTCCTGAGTGAGAAGTTATGTTTTGCAAATSCTTTAATGTTTTCATGTCTTTGCATCTACTTAATATCTTTTATTTCCTCTRGCTTTTTAGTAGAAGTCTAGCTTTCAGGAAATATCTTAGCATTCAGTTGCACTGTCTTAACAACACAGWATGATACAGACAAAATTGAAAATGAACCTTAAAATCCAATACTTTTTAGAAGTGCTTTGGAGACAAGATATTGCAGAAATCCTCTGCTAAAATGGTATTTGCTGCTACCAGTGCATTACAGGATGAACAAAAGTAGAAAACGTCTTAAGAATATACCCATATATAAAAATATATATGCAAATATATATGAGCACATGCACTTACATAATGTAATTACTCATACCAACACTATTATTAAATCTGTTTCTTCACTGCTAATTTCCTAGTCTGATCAAGATGTGTGTTGTATAACAGTAAATTTCAGATATACAAAAACAGAAAAAAATGAACTACAAGGTCTGATCACAGAAATGAGCACACAGATGTGTGCAATATCCAGACTAGCTGAAAAATATCCTAGTTATGGTTTACTTAAATTAGAAAACAAAACTCCATTGTAAATGGACAAAGTCAATTAAATTTAAGATCAAATTTAATCAAATTTTATTTGCAAATCTGTGAAACACACATTTCCCTTCAACTGCCACATTTTTTGGCAAGCATGCCTTCCACACCCTTCCTTAAGCCTGTTCCTGCAGCCTGCAGGTGACAAGTTACCCTGTATACACGGGTGTCAGACAAATTGTGCTGCCACGGAAATGGATAAACTATACTTTAATGCACCATGGTGGTCATAGTGGTTTTTTACTGTCTAGAATCACTTTTGTCAGGTTATTACACTGGCACACCCAAAGCTGRTGCTATGTCACACCTGTCCCTGCCAGCAAAGCCTACAGCTCCGATGGGGCTTCCCATTACTCCTAAATCATAGCCATAAGCTGTGCAACACAGCTTCAAGTTGGACATGAGGAGGAATTTCTTTACAGAAASGTCGATTAAACATYGGAATGGGCTGCCCAGGGAGGTGGTGGAGTCACTATTCCTGGARRGGCTTTAAGGAAAAGACTCSACATGATAGTGAGTGCCACGGTGTGGTTGCCCTGATGGTGTCCAGTCACATGTTGGCATCCAYGATCACAGTCTGTGATTCCCTCCTCCCTGGCAGCCACGGGAGGAGCAGGCAAAGGAAAGCTTTCACAAAGTTTTACGGGGTGGCCGCAGAAAGGCCAGAGCCAGCGGAGCCGCCAGGAAACTCCCCCAGCGCTCGGCCCGGCCGGCACACAGCGACCCAGCCCGCCCCAGCGCTCATCGCGCATGCGCACACAGCCTGAGACGCTCGGCCCCGCCCCCCCCCGCACTGCCAGGTAAGGCGCCGGSACAGCCGCATGCGCAGCGCAGCGGCCTTTTCTCTTCCGGGTTGGCGCCCGCTGTGCCCCGYAAGGAGCCGCGGCGCTGCCGGGCACCACTCTGAGGGTCCCTTTCCGCTGGGAGAGGCGGGGAGATAGAACGGCGTGCGGCCGCGGGGCGCTCCCGGTGCGGCCCAGTCCGGTGCGTGCGGCAGCGCCCCGCCATGCCCGCCCCGCTCCTCCGCTGGGCCCGCCCCGCCACGCTGAGGGCGTGTGCGCCTGCGCAATGGGGCGGTGCCGGCGGGAGCGCGCGTGGGGAGGGGTGCGCGCGGGCAGGGGGCGGAGCTGTTGCGCCCTTTTTGCGGATTTATTAATTTAATACATTCTGACTTCACATGGTGCCGTGAAAGTCGTTCTCTTTACTGATTCTTTTCTAAAGTAATGGAAGGTTGGCACTGAGTAATTGTGAGAGGGCTTTGCTTTACCTGCGGCTTTGGCACAGCTACAAAATGGGACTTGCCCAAATACCCCGACTTCGTGCCGAGCATAAGCGATGCATACAGAAGTTAAAATAGTGATGCTTGGAGTTTAGTCCTATAATGATTTGTAAATCACACCTTGGTTTGTAAACATAGTAGCGTTTTTAATATTAATTGTAATTTATTGCGTGTAATAAAACCATCTTTTTGGTGTCTCTAGGAGGAAGGAATAAGAGTTTTGTCTTATGGCTGCTCCAGGAAAGGTGGCAGCTTTCCGTCTGCCTCCCCTGCCAACTGTTGGAGAGATTATTAAACTCTTTCGCCTTAAAGCATTGAAACAGCTTTCCCAGAACTTCCTACTGGATTTGCGATTGACAGGTTAAATAYTTTATTCTARTATTTTTAGCTAATATAGAATGCATATCCCGGTTTCTGTCAGAGTCCAGACTATCGCTAAGGAGGAGATGATGTTTGCATAATGACTCTTGTCATAATGGTACTTGGCAGCTCAATGGTAAACTTTCAAAGACCTCTTTTTATTGCAGTTTTAGCTAACCTATTCCCCATAAATTGGTTTCATTATAAATTAGAATGTAATTTTTAAGGTAGAAACTATATTCATATATTAAATACGGGTTATTGACTGAAATGCAGAATTCTAAGCCAAAATAGTACTTGTACTATTTGGGTACTATTTTGGTTTATAAGTTTGACTTTAAATTTAGTATTTCTTATCATAGAACGTATTTAACACCTTGCACAATTTAGAGTTTGCTATGCGCTGTAGTTAGAAGAGTCATTTGTCTCAGTTTATCAGAAGTGTTGTAGCTTTTTTGAACCAATTGCATTGTTCTAAACAATTCCATTTTCTCCAGCTTCATGTCAGCAGTGGTGACAAAGCTGGCACTGTTGTATCAGTTAGTTGTRTCACTGCCATAGTGCTGGCTGGGTTTTGCATTAAAAGATGCAGTACAGCTTCATATAGCTCATTATTTCATTATGTTTGAAGATTCAGRTTGATAAAGATTCAGAACATGAAACTCAGTTCCACTTCCTGAACAACTCAACTCTTAACCCGCAGTAAAAATATCTGTGTGCCTCTAGTAAACCTTTGCAACAGACAGGTCTTCATATATTTTTTATTTTTATTGCATACTTAAGAGATCATGGAATGAGCAGCATAATTTCTAACAGTATCTTTTCTGCATGCTTCCCTTTGTTCCATTAGCTACATTTTTTAGTCCTTAATCTGCCTTCTTTCATGGCTATAATACTTTTTAGTGTTGTATTCTTTCACTTATGTATGGGTATTCCTTCTTCACCTTTCAGCTGGCCTGTTTCCTCTAGCTACCAGTTGCCTGTGTTTCTCTTCATTTAGTCCAGTTTCTCCCTCATAAAATTGTTCTGTACATAATATAATCTTGACAGAGCTTTACTGTATCTTTGTTACTTCTTAAATTTCCTTGAAATAAAGGTACTGTAGTGAAATACCTTTGTAAGGGYAAGTAGTGAGACTTAGGATATCGAACAGAAGTGCTTGCTTGCAACACAGGACTACTGCTAGTGTGCAGATGAGGARCAATATTTGTTTTTCATTTGATTCTGTAATGAACACAACAAATAMTAAAGACATAAAACTAAAAATAGCTTTTTTCAAATAGCTCAGTRTATTTTGTAGTATGAAACAAATCTGAATTCTGTGCAGTCTAGCGGGTATGTGATGATTTAACAGGGATGTATCACTGTTTACGTCTGTACTGAGATAAGCGTGCTTGTGCTTGTGTAACAGTAAACAATGAGGTTATCTAAGTGAGCTGGATCTCCTGTAAAATAAAGGCTTAGTATGTTCTTTGTGTCTTGCAGACAAGATAGTGAAACAAGCTGGTGAGCTGAAAAATGCCCATGTTTGCGAAGTGGGCCCTGGGCCAGGAGGAATTACTAGATCCATTCTCAGTGCTGGTGTTGAACAACTCCTTTTAATTGAAAAAGATGCTCGATTTATTCCAGGATTGCAGGTACCAACTGGAGAATAATTTGTATACATGTATCCACAGCATTGAATAAGAACATTTTAAGAACTTAAAGATGTTCCAAGTGTCTTGTTGGGATCTCAGCGCTTAAAATAAGTTTGGTTCTGTGGCAGAAACCAGAGCTATAATTTGCTTGAAGATACACAGTATAGCAATTCATTGTTCCTACTTTCTCATAGGTTCCTCAGAACCTGATCCTGCCAAGGCTTGTCAAGGTTTTTTTTCAGGCTGAGACATTTTAGGTGCATTTCACCATGATGGTGAAATCATATTTTGAAGGCTGAATGTAAAGTCCTTATGTAGGGTCTTATGTTTAATTTTCATCCGAATAATCATGCTTTATAAAATTGGGAAGGTCTATCTCCAGTTAATGTAGGTTTTACAGTTTGATGTAGGTTAACATCCAGATAGAGAAGAATAAAGCAAGCATTTATTTTGCATTTTCAAGAAAACACTCTTAAATTTTTCTTCCTTTCTTTCAAAGCTGGTACAAGTTCATAAGTCATTGTAGCATTTTCAAATGCTATCTACTTATGTTGCTGTTAGATTTCCATGTTTGTGGAATTTGGCTGTATAAATCCAGCAAGAAAAACAGAGTCCAAAAATCTCAAAATTTGACTGTTTTCTTATGTCTATATAGTCTCAGATTAGAGCAATTCAGAGGGCTTTCCTTAAATTGCATGGTGTCTTTTTCAGTAAATCAGCAGTGAAAATAAATAGGTAGTTCACTTGAGAGCTGTTGCAATCTCTATGTATGACAAAAACAAAATTTCTCATATGCCTAAACCTGAATGTGCATGTAATTATGTCTTTATAGGGTTAGCCATTGATAATGTATGTATGCCATGTTTGTTTTATGAAATATAAAATCTTCATGTTTTCACTTGAATGGGCATAAATCAGCATTTTTTGTTTAGATTTTAAAAACTGGCTTGAGACTGGAGAGAATTTGAGATTGAATTACAGTTGTTTTTGTTAAGAGAGCTTTTTAAGTCCTTGGTTGTTTTTTCTGATCTTGCAAAATGTGTCCACTGCAACAGATTTATCTGAATGAAAGTATACTTCTTGGCATCTAAAATGAGCTTTTGGTGTGTAATTATCTTTACTGTTCAAGTGAGATAATGTTAGTCATTATTTGTAATTGCCAGTCTCCTCACAGTAGAAGTGAATGTCTGAATGAGGTTATTGAACATAGAGGTGGTATAACTCAGTAGCAGTGGATGTGAATGAGCAAGAAATGCATTGCATCCATTWGTGTTAAATTCAGAATTGCTTTTTTTTCGTACAAATAAGAAGATACATAACACTGAATCTTTCTTTTCTGATAATGTGGCAATGTGGCTTGTAATAACTTTTCTGGTTTCSCCCTGCAAATTATCAAAACTCATGCTCATAAAAGGCTGAAGACTTGAATAAGGGAAAATATCAGAGATAAAATAATAATGAGGACTATTACTTTAGAATGTCTCTTAGATGCTTTTTTCATTAACTGTTTTTCAAGCTGTGGTCTCTATCACAAAATTGAAGTGGGGATTTTCTTTACTGCAATACTGAAATACAGTGAAGAACATATGTGTACAGAATTTAAAGTTTACACAAGCTGAGAGTCTGCCAGTTCTGTCTCACTATTAAAGAATCACAGCCTCCCTATGCCATATGCCCTAATAGTTTTTAGACTRCAAAGATTGATGAGGAGAGAAAGGGAGCAAGAGAATGTATTGAATATAAAATTACTGCAGGAACAACRTATCATTTTTTAAACTATGCCACTTACATTTCTTTTGTGCCCTTTTGGTTGTGTGTGAAGAATGAGGGTATCTGTATGATGAAACACTCTTAGCTGGTGTCCTTGATGCACAGCAGCTCCTGGAGCTTTGTTAGCTGCACACATTTTCCCTTCCAATGGAAAAAGCGTCACTGGGTTTCCAAGTTTTTATTTCAAATTAGAAGTATAAGACTGTGATTTTTTAGTCGCAAATACAGTTCTCAGTTACGTAAAGTGTGTTACTCAGCAACCCCTAAACTCTTGAAAAGAAAACTGTTATTAACAAATGACACTATTTTCTAACTATATTGATTTTACATTATCTTTCATCCTGTTAGAGCATTTATAATMGCTTCAAAGAAAGATTTGACAAACCATGGCAGATTAGTGAGTTTGTATGACATATAATTGCTAGTGTAATACTGAAAAGTCCATTAAATGGTTTGGAGCTTTTTTCTTTGGAAATAATTGCACTTAAACCATGTAGGAACACTTAGTTTTTTATTAAACTTTTATTGCTCTRCATAAACCTTAGCTTTTTTGATTTTTACTCAAAAAAATTTCATGATGACATTTTGTGAACAGTATGTAAAAGCACAATTTGCCTTTGGCTCAAAGAATGGTGAAAGCTCTTTATGCCCCTGAGCTTATAAACATCATTCCAATTGAAGATGGAACTAACAATGGTGAGCAGTTTATTTTGGCTCTTAAGCCACTGGCACTTAACTGTTTACAGATTTGGATTTCTGTGCAAAAGCTAAAATTGTTGTTTACACCATTTCTCATTATTCTCATAGGATCAATAAATATCCCCAAATATCATCTTTGACAAARTTGCCACTGCTTTTGAATTGTGCTGTTTGTGCAGTTTCATAGTGTGCAAGACAAGATTAGTACAACATTAAAAAAGCTTAACTAATTTTGATTATGACACTAGAAATGAAAGAATTGCTTGTCAAACCACAACCAGTGCTGAGTTTGTGTATTAGTTTTATTAAATACTAGATAAATTGCGCAAGTGGGCTGCAGAAGCTGACAACAGAGATGATTTTGTAATGTCTAGAAAGATAGACATTTTTGAAATCTTCCCTACTACTGGGTACTCATTCCCTCTTTTGAGTGGATACCTTGTTTTTCAATGGTGCAAGTGTAGACTTGTACTACWGGGAGTATTAAGAGAATCTCTTCCACCTTTTTCATATTAAAAGAAAAATTAACATTTCTACGGCCTTGTAGTACATGTGGCTGAAATTGGATAATAGGCCCTAAAGCTGTGGGGGAAACAAAATAAACAACATGAGCCCTTGTTTCCATAGGTAATGGCTCTAAAAACCTTTCAAAATCTGCTGCTTACATTATTACTTAAATCAGGTGAGGTCCTGCTAGTGGCCTGGGGCTTGTTAATTGTTGGTGTTGAAGAGACTCTTAGCAGTCTTTTCGAGTTTGAATTCCCTGTTAAGAATTCYACCTCTGTGAATGTGTGATTCTGTAAAGACTTAGCTATTAACCTATTTCTAGTGCTTGCTTTTTGAAAGTAAATACTTATTAATAGTATTCTCAGTTTTAACTCCTACTGTGCTTTGTTGCATATTGAAGATAAATATATAGCAATGGTTTAATTCCTGCTGTGGCTGAAACTGGAAATCAGTTTGGTTAACACTCACTGTGGATTCTGCTTGCTTGCTTACAAACAGATGCTGTCTGAAGCAGCTCCAGGGAAAGTGCGCATTGTCCATGGAGATATCCTGACCTATAAGATGGAGAAGGCTTTTCCAAAGCACTTAAAAAAGAACTGGGAGGATGGTTAGTATTTGCATTTGGTTTATTTAATTTTTTAGGGCTTCTGAGGTAGTCTTAAGTAGTGATAAAATCGCAGTTCACTCAGTGCGAGTGTTRCTCTCTTCTGGTACATGTTGAAGATAAAAATAAATCCTCTTTTCTTCTTTTTCCTAGAAGAAAACAGAGTGGTTTTCTAAGACAAAACGGTGACATTTGTGGTACATTGAYCTTAGTTAACAGTGAGGAACTTTGCTCACTGTTATTAAGTTATTAACCTTAGGGTGTCTTAGCTGCACAAAAATAATTTTTGGAAAGCATAAAAGTAGATCAAATGGTGTACTTCCTGGCTTCTTCCTCCTTTTGAAGAATTCAGAAATCACCACTGCTGTTGTTCCACTGAGGAAATCTCTGTAAGTTGCTTTGAAACTTTTGGAAAACTTGCCCTCAAAAATTTAGGTTCCTCATTGCTTTATTTTCAGCTGGATATCTTTGGCAAAAATAGAATATATTCAGAATTTTGCTT